>NC_138307.1:82944118-83264118 GCF_965601325.2 Salmo salar | reverse complement strand
AAAGGACTGTACCCTAGTAAAGGACTGTACCCTAGTAAAGGTATGTACCCTAGTAAAGGCTGTACCCTAGTAAAGGACTGTACCCTAGTAAAGGTCTGTACCCTAGTAAAGGTCTGTACCCTAGTAAAGGACTGTACCCTAGTAAAGGACTGTACCCTAGTAAAGGTCTCTACCCTAGTAAAGGACTGTACCCTAGTAAAGGACTGTACCCTAGTAAAGGTCTGTACGCTAGTAAAGGTCTGTACCCTAGTAAAGGACTGTACCCTAGTAAAGGTCTGTACCCTAGTAAAGGACTGTACCCTAGTAAAGGTATGTACCCTAGTAAAGGACTGTACCCTAGTAAAGGACTGTACCCTAGTAAAGGACTGTACCCTAGTAAAGGACTGTACCCTAGTAAAGGACTGTACCCTAGTAAAGGTCTGTACCCTAGTAAAGGACTGTACCCTAGTAAAGGTCTGTACCCTAGTAAAGGACTGTACCCTAGTAAAGGTCTGTACCCTAGTAAAGGACTGTACCCTAGTAAAGGTCTGTACCCTAGTAAAGGACTGTACCCTAGTAAAGGTCTGTACCCTAGTAAAGGACTGTACCCTAGTAAAGGACTATACCCTAGTAAAGGTCTGTACCCTAGTAAAGGACTGTACCCTAGTAAAGGTCTGTACCCTAGTAAAGGACTGTACCCTAGTAAAGGACTGTACCCTAGTAAAGGTATGTACCCTAGTAAAGGACTGTACCCTAGTAAAGGTCTGTACCCTAGTAAAGGACTGTACCCTAGTAAAGGACTGCTATGACTGACTGACATGGAGAACCAGGATGTGTCTCAAATGGCACCCTATGGGCCCTGGTTTAAAGTAGTGCACTATATAGGGAATAGGGCTCTGGTCTAAAGTAGTGCACTATATAGGGAATAGGGCTCTGGTCTAAAGTAGTGCACTATATAGGGAATAGGGCTCTGGTCTAAAGTAGTGCACTATATAGGGAATAGGGCTCTGGTCTAAATTAGTGCACTATATAGGGAATAGGGCTCTGGTCTAAAGTAGTGCACTATATAGGGAATAGGGCTCTGGTTTAAAGTAGTGCACTATATAGGGAATAGGGCTCTGGTTTAAAGTAGTGCACTATATAGGGAATAGGGCCCTGGTTTAAAGTAGTGTAATATATAGGGAATAGGGCTCTGACCTAAAGTAGTGCACTATATAGGGAATAGGGCTCTGGTCTAAAGTAGTGCACTGTATAGGGAATAGGGCTCTGGTCTAAAGTAGTGCACTATATAGGGAATAGGGCTCTGGTCTAAAGTAGTGCACTATATAGGGAATAGGGTGCCATCTGGGACACATCCCCAGCATGTCCTAAATACAACCTGGCCTACAGCCAACAACGCTGAGCACAGATCAATAACAGATTGCTGTGGTGCATTCACTAGATTTGTCCCTAATGGCAGCCTATTCCCTATGAAGTGCACTACTTTTGACCAGAGCCCTATGGAAACAGGGTGACATTTGGGACACATGCAGTGTTCTACAGAGACCATCCTCTTTCTGCCTGACACTCCATTTTAGTCAGCGGAGCTCCAATGGAATGTAGTGTTCTCTAGTACTCTGTCTGTCTGTCTGTCTGTCTGTCTGTCTGTCTGTCTGTCTGTCTGTCTGTCTGTCTGTCTGTCTGTCTGTCTGTCTGTCTGTCTGTCTGTCTGTCTGTCTGTCTGTCTGTCTGTCTGTCTGTCTGTCTGTCTGTCTGTCTGTCTGTCTGTCTCTGTCTCTGTCTCTGTCTCTGTCTCTGTCTCTGTCTCTGTCTCTGTCTCTCTCTCTCTCTCTCTCTCTCTCTCTCTGTGTGTCTCTCTGTGTGTCTCTCTGTGTGTCTCTCTGTGTGTGTGTGTCTCTCTCTCTCTGTGTGTGTCTCTCTCTGTGTGTCTCTCTCTCTGTGTGTCTCTCTCTCTGTGTGTCTCTCTCTCTGTGTGTCTCTCTCTCTGTGTGTCTCTCTCTCTCTGTGTCTCTCTCTCTCTGTGTCTCTCTCTCTCTCTCTCTCTCTCTCTCTGTGTCTCTCTCTCTGTGTCTCTCTCTCTCTGTGTCTCTCTCTCTGTGTCTCTCTCTCTGTGTCTCTCTCTCTGTGTCTCTCTCTCTGTCTGTGTCTCTCTGTGTCTCTCTCTCTCTGTGTCTCTCTCTCTGTGTCTCTCTCTCTGTGTCTCTCTCTCTGTGTCTCTCTCTCTGTGTCTCTGTCTCTCTGTGTGTCTCTGTCTCTGTGTCTCTCCCTCCCTAACACTTGACAAGGACAAGGTCAAACTGATCCTTAGTAATACACACCTCTTGAAAGTAATCAAAGAGTCTTGTAAATCCTTTTCTCCATTAGATCTGTCTTTATGTCATCAAAACTGTCTCTTCATGGTGAACTGCTGCAGAGATGAAAGAGAAGAGGAGATGGTGCCTCTACTGAAATACCAAACCACAGCTGAAGATAACAACCAGGCTGATGGAAGCCTTTTGAATACCACCGCCTCTGTCGTCAAGACAACATTTTCATCAGCGATTGACTGATCCAACAAGAGATGTGATATTTTCTGGGCAGCTCAGCTTCCTACCACGTACTGGAGTCAGGTTGACGACAGAGTCCACCCTGTCAACGGCCCCTAGTCCACCCTGTCAACGGCCCCTAGTCCACCCTGTCAACGGCCCCTAGTCCACCCTGTCAACGGCCCCTAGTCCACCCTGTCAACGGCCCCTAGTCCACCCTGTCAACGGCCCCTAGTCCACCCTGTCAACGGCCCCTAGTCCACCCTGTCAACGGCCCCTGTCAACGGCCCCTAGTCCACCCTGTCAACGGCCCCTAGTCCACCCTGTCAACGGCCCAGAGTCCACCGTGTCAACGGCCCAGAGTCCACCCTGTCAACGGCCCAGAGTCCACCCTGTCAACGGCCCAGAGTCCACCCTGTCAACGGCCCCGAGTCCACCCTGTCAACGGCCCCTAGTCCACCCTGTCAACGGCCCCTAGTCCACCCTGTCAACGGCCCCTAGTCCACCCTGTCAACGGCCCCTAGTCCACCCTGTCAACGGCCCCTAGTCCACCCTGTCAACGGCCCCTAGTCCACCCTGTCAACGGCCCCTAGTCCACCCTGTCAATGGCCCCTAGTCCACCCTGTCAACGGCCCCTGTCAACGGCCCCTAGTCCACCCTGTCAACGGCCCAGAGTCCACCGTGTCAACGGCCCAGAGTCCACCGTGTCAACGGCCCAGAGTCCACCCTGTCAACGGCCCAGAGTCCACCCTGTCAACGGCCCAGAGTCCACCCTGTCAACGGCCCCTAGTCCACCCTGTCAACGGCCCCTAGTCCACCCTGTCAACGGCCCCTAGTCCACCCTGTCAACGGCCCCTAGTCCACCCTGTCAACGGCCCCTAGTCCACCCTGTCAACGGCCCCTAGTCCACCCTGTCAACGGCCCCTAGTCCACCCTGTCAACGGCCCCTAGTCCACCCTGTCAACGGCCCCTAGTCCACCCTGTCAACGGCCCCTAGTCCACCCTGTCAACGGCCCCTAGTCCACCCTGTCAACGGCCCCTAGTCCACCCTGTCAACGGCCCCTAGTCCACCCTGTCAACGGCCCCTAGTCCACCCTGTCAACGGCCCCTAGTCCACCCTGTCAACGGCCCCTAGTCCACCCTGTCAACGGCCCCTAGTCCACCCTGTCAACGGCCCCTAGTCCACCCTGTCAACGGCCCAGAGTCCACCCTGTCAACGGCCCCTAGTCCACCCTGTCAACGGCCCAGAGTCCACCCTGTCAACGGCCCAGAGTCCACCCTGTCAACGGCCCCTAGTCCACCCTGTCAACGGCCCCTAGTCCACCCTGGGATAGACTGGTCTGTCTGAACCTTCAGTTCACGTGATTGGCCAAATTGACTTGGACATAAAAGGATAAAACTAGCACAGACGCCCTTGCAGTTCAATTGATGGCCAAAGCCGTGTGAAGCTTGCAAAGTGACTGTAACAATAACATGACACAATATGGGTGTTAACCCAGAGCCACCATCACATCACTGACCACATCATCTGCTCTACATCACTACAACGATGGTTAAATATGTTATGAGGGTTGGAGTAAATTAGATTTACGTGACTTTAAAACTAAAAGGCTTAAAAAGGGGATAAAACATGTGTGGCATAGTAACAGCACATTTACATGCCTCATCCAACAGCCAATCAGAAAAAGCCAAATGGCACAAGGTATACCAGACAGAAATGCAGAAGAAGATTGTGTACAATTTTACTTCCTCTGTTCTGGATGTATCTGATAAACAACATCACCCAGCCAACATTTCCAACACAACTTTCAACCAAACGACCTATTCCCACGGCTTTGGTCAGCTTTGTACATCTCTCCCTGCAACAGACAGACTCTCTGGGCCCGGACATCTTCACCACTACATGCTGGATGGAACTGAGCAGCCTGGCTCTTTGACTCACAGATCCAACATGGCCACCCGGGACAGCAGACTCTCTGGGCCAGGACATCTTCACCACTACATGCTGGATGGAACTGAGCAGCCTGGCTCTTTGACTCACAGATCCAACATGGCCACCCGGGACAGCAGACTCTCTGGGCCAGGACATCTTCACCACTACATGCTGGATGGAACTGAGCAGCCTGGCTCTTTGACTCACAGATCCAACATGGCCACCCGGGACAGCAGTTGCAAGACCAAGCATGTCAGGTTTAGGGATGAGTCATCGGGGTCAGGACAGGTCAGGTGATGCCCCGCAGGTCATGAAATTAAGTCACTAATTCAAGAAGATGAAGACTTTTTTTGTAGAATTATCTTGCAGAGAACAGACGTCTTTTTGCTTTCTTGATGAATACATGATCTTATTCCTTGTGTCATGAAGTTACGAGCTGCTGGATAACTTAATACATCTGGCTGCTTTCAGAGATTTCTTCATTTCAGAAGTCTGTCTATGCATATCCACTTAAAAACATTGCCAAAGATGTTATTTCTCTTGCATGGGGGGAGTGTTCTGCCAAGTGATATTGAGGAGTGTTATGACAATTGTCGCAACGAAGCCAATTATTTTCTCTCCCAAGTAGCCAGGTTTTTACAATAAATGTCTATATGACGCAATATATTCTCCAACAGTAGGATGTTCCGTTGTTTGGTTCCAGTCTTCTCTCGTCCTAACAAGCCTGTAGATGTCTAGAATACAGAAACATCACTGCTTGACTGCAATTATACCTATTCACACTTTAGCAATAAAACTGAAGAACCGTATCAATGTAGCAGAGTAGGCCGTGTGACCACATCTAGAAACAACTTCTCCACACGTCACGTCAACAAGATCAGCCTTCTCACAAATCTCACATTTCTGTCACATAAAACAGTGTTTCAATGGCTTCAGATGCGTCTCTGTTCACAGCAGGGAGTAAAATACAGTCTCTCTGTCTGAGTCGCTCTGTCTGAGCCGCTCTGTCTGAGCCGCTCTGTCTGAGCCGCTCTGTCTGAGCCGCTCTGTCGGAGCCGCTCTGTCGGAGCCGCTCTGTCGGAGCCGCTCGTCGCTCTGTCTGAGTCGCTCTGTCTGAGTCGCTCTGTCTGAGTCGCTCTGTCTGAGTCGCTCTGTCTGAGTCTGGGTGTTGGGGGCGTGAAGAGGAGCGATAGCTTCGACACACACTCAATCTCATACACAATCTCACACACACACACACACACACACACACACACACACACACACACACACACACACACACCCCTTTGTCTCTGTAAGTTAGGAGCATTGGGGGAGTGATAGCTTGGTGTGTGCATGGTCATGAATGATGATGTGTAGTCAAATCAAACCCTGAGACAGAACAACACCTTTGAGAAACACACCCCTCTACTGCGTTAGGAAGACGTCTGTTTACACGGCCAAGCCTGCTGTCTCTCGCTGGAACGGCTCAGAGCCTCAGGAGGCAGGAGTGTGTGTGTGACTACGTGTGTGTGTGTGTGACTACATGTGTGCGTGTGTGAGACTACATTAGGTGTGTGTGTGTGTGTGTGTGTGTGTGTGTGTGTGTGTGTGTGACTACGTGTGTGTGTGTGTGTGTGACTACATGTGTGCGTGTGTGAGACTACATTAGGTGTGTGTGTGTGTGTGTGTGTGTGTGTGTGTGTGGTGTGTGTGTCTACATGTGTGCGTGTGTGAGAATACATAGGTGTGTGTGTGTGTGTGTGACTACGTGTGTGTGTGTGTGTGACTACGTGTGTGTGTGTGTGTGTGTGTGTGTGTGTGTGTGTGTGTGTGTTTGTGTGTGCTGAAAGAGCTCAGAGCCTCAGGAGTGGGGGGGGGTGGGCTGTTGAGGGAACGTTGGGTGTTGGCTGCCTTCATATATTCAACAGAGTACATATTTACTGTATGAATTAAAAATCCCAGAGCAGAGTTCCACAAGGCACCCTATTCCCTATGTAGTGCACTACTTTAGACCAGGACTGGCACCCTATTCCCTACGTAGTGCACTACTTTTGACCAGGACTGGCACCATATTCCCTACGTAGTGCACTACTTTTGACCAGGACTGGCACCCTATTCCCTACGTAGTGCACTACTTTAGACCAGGACTGGCACCCTATTCCCTACGTAGTGCACTACTTTAGACCAGGACTGGCACCCTATTCCCTACGTAGTGCACTACTTTTGACCAGGACTGGCACCCTATTCCCTACGTAGTGCACTACTTTAGACCAGGACTGGCACCCTATTCCCTACGTAGTGCACTACTTTTGACCAGGACTGGCACCCTATTCCCTATGTAGTGCACTACTTTAGACCAGGACTGCCACCCTATTCCCTACGTAGTGCACTACTTTTGACCAGGACTGGCACCCTATTCCCTACGTAGTGCACTACTTTTGACCAAGACTGGCACCCTATTCCCTACGTAGTGCATTACTTTAGACCAGGACTGGCACCCTATTCCCTACGTAGTGCACTACTTTAGACCAGGACTGGCACCCTATGTAGTGCACTACTTTTGACCAGGACCCATGGGGAATGCAGGCGGGTGTTTCTGAGAGTGTCCTCCCTCCTTCCTTCATGTGGCAGAGCAGAGCTGTGACACCAAACTAAGAAACTCTAAAACATCTTTAGATGTAAAGAAAAACATCCTTCTCATGTTCTGTAGTACAACACTTCAGCTGAGGAGCCGTTCTGTAGTACAACACTTCAGCTGAGGAGCCGTTCTGTAGTACAACACTTCAGCTGAGGAGCCGTTCTGTAGTACAACACTTCAGCTGAGGAGCCGTTCTGTAGTACAACACTTCAGCTGAGGAGCCGTTCTGTAGTACAACACTTCAGCTGAGGAGCCGTTCTGTAGTACAACACTTCAGCTGAGGAGCCGTTCTGTAGTACAACACTTCAGCTGAGGAGCCGTTCTGTAGTACAACACTTCAGCTGAGGAGCCGTTCTGTAGTACAACACTTCGGCTGAGGAGCCGTTCTGTAGTACAACACTTCGGCTGAGGAGCCGTTCTGTAGTACAACACTTCAGCTGAGGAGCCGTTCTGTAGTACAACACTTCAGCTGAGGAGCCGTTCTGTCGACTTCAGCTGAGGAGCCGTTCTGCCGACTTCAGCTGAGGAGCCGTTCTGCCGACTTCAGCTGAGGAGCCGTTCTGCCGACTTCAGCTGAGGAGCCGTTCTGCCGACTTCAGCTGAGGAGCCGTTCTGCCGACTTCAGCTGAGGAGCCGTTCTGCCGACTTCAGCTGAGGAGCCGTTCTGCCGACTTCAGCTGAGGAGCCGTTCTGCCGACTTCAGCTGAGGAGCCGTTCTGCCGACTTTCAGCTGAGGAGCCGTTCTGCCGACTTCAGCAGAGGAGCCGTTCTGCCGACTTCAGCAGAGGAGCCGTTCGGACCTTCCTCTGACACTGCCTGGTATAGAGGTCCTGGATGGCAGGGAGCTTGGTCCCAGTGATGTACTGGGCTGTCTGCATCACCCTCTGCAGCGCCATGCGATCTAGGGAGTTGCTATTGCCATACCAAGTGGTGATGCAGCCAGTCAAGATGCTCTCGATGGTGCAGCTGTACAACTTTTTGGGGATCCGAGGGCCCAAGTCAAATCTTTTCAGCCTCCTGAGGGGGAAGAGGTGCTGCCATGCCATCTTTACGACTGTGCGGGTGTGTGTGGACCATGTTAAGCCCTTAGTAAATGTGGAAAAAAAGAAACGCAACATGCAACAATTTCAAAGAATTTACTGAGTTACAGTTGGGATCCAGGTCCACCCACTGGGGAGCCAGGCCCAGCCTATCAGAGTGAGTTTTTCCCAAAAAAGGGCTTTATTAGAGACAGACTCCTCAGTGGAGATCCTGGGCTGATGTGGTTACATGTGGTCTGCAGTTGTGAGGCCAGTTGGTTGTACTGCCAAATTCTCTAAAACGACATTGGATGTGGCTTATGATAGAGAAATGTACATGAAATTCTCTGGCAACAGCTCTGGTGGACATTCCTGCAGTCAGCATGCCAATTGCGCGATCCCTCAAAACTTGAGACATCTGTGGCATTGTGTTGTGTGACAAAACTGCACATTTTAGAGTGGCCTTTCATTGTCCCCAGCACAAGGTGCACCTGTGTAATGATCATGCTGTTTAATCAGCTTCTTGATATGCCACACCTGTCAGGTGGATGGATTATCTTGGCAAAGGAGAAATGCTCACTAACAGGGATGTAAACACATTTGTGCACAACATTTGAGTGAAATTAGCTTTTTTTGTGCGTATGAAACATAGGACCAACACTTTACATGTTGCGTTTATATTTCTGTTCAGTATATATAGGCCTAACAGACTTGTTTTCCCCCATAGGCCTAAGAGACACATACTCAAACTCGCACACTTTTTGATAGCCTAAATAGCTGCAAATGATCGAGGTCTCAAAGCGTCATCAACATAAAAGGTAAACACTAGGCCTATAGCAAATGATCGAGGTCTCAAAGCGTTATCAACATAAAAGGTAAACACTAGGCCTATAGCAAATGATCGAGGTCTCAAAGCGTCATCAACATAAAAGGTAAACACTAGGCCTATAGCAACTGCAGCATACAGCCATTCATTTTTCAACATGTAAACAGCACTTTTCAGAAGTACTCAAAGCACGCCATTCCACGAGAGGAGGATTTATTTTCCAGCTGGAAGCAATGAGCCCAATCAGTCGTCCATGACAACAACATCATAAACAACAGATCATTAGCCATCTCCAGGCTTTGCTGTGGCGACGGACACCATACTGTTCTATTCTGTATTTAATTACTTCAACAATCACAGAATGGTGAGATATCCCATAGGGGAGTTTGGGCTCCTGCAGGTTCCTCTCAACTACACTGATTAAGACCTGACGAGTGTAGACTGGCAACAGATGCCATCACTCCTCGCTGGCTGGCTGGCTGGCTGGCTGGCTGGCTGGCTGGCTGGCTGGCTGAATGGCTGACCTACACCAGGGCCCATAAAGCGTCTGAGTATGAATGCTGATCAGGTCCTTACTGTCCATTTATCTAAAAGTCAAACCTGATCCTAGATCAGCACTGCTACTCAGAGAGGCATTATGTCTATGGGCCCAGACCCATCTGATCCACCCTGGCTGTAGGAGGGTTAACCCTGCAGAATAACAGGGTTATATTCAGTCTGATCCACCCTGGCTGTAGGAGGGTTAACCCTGCAGAATAACAGGGTTATATTCAGTCTGATCCACCCTGGCTGTAGGAGTGTTAACCCTGCAGAATAACAGGGTTATATTCAGTCTGATCCACCCTGGCTGTAGGAGGGTTAACCCTGCAGAATAACAGGGTTATATTCAGTCTGATCTACCCTGGCTGTAGGAGTGTTAACCCTGCAGAATAACAGGGTTATATTCAGTCTGATCTACCCTGGCTGTAGGAGTGTTAACCCTGCAGAATAACAGGGTTATATTCAGTCTGATCCACCCTGGCTGTAGGAGGGTTAACCCTGCAGAATAACAGGGTTATATTCAGTCTGATCCACCCTGGCTGTAGGAGGGTTAACCCTGCAGAATAACAGGGTTATATTCAGTCTGATCTACCCTGGCTGTAGGAGTGTTAACCCTGCAGAATAACAGGGTTATATTCAGTCTGATCCACCCTGGCTGTAGGAGTGTTAACCCTGCAGAATAACAGGGTTATATTCAGTCTGATCCACCCTGGCTGTAGGAGGGTTAACCCTGCAGAATAACAGGGTTATATTCAGTCTGATCCACCCTGGCTGTAGGAGTGTTAACCCTGCAGAATAACAGGGTTATATTCAGTCTGATCTACCCTGGCTGTAGGAGGGTTAACCCTGCAGAATAACAGGGTTATATTCAGTCTGATCCACCCTGGCTGTAGGAGTGTTAACCCTGCAGAATAACAGGGTTATATTCAGTCTGATCTACCCTGGCTGTAGGAGGGTTAACCCTGCAGAATAACAGGGTTATATTCAGTCTGATCCACCCTGGCTGTAGGAGGGTTAACCCTGCAGAATAACAGGGTTATATTCAGTCTGATCCACCCTGGCTGTAGGAGTGTTAACCCTGCAGAATAACAGGGTTATATTCAGTCTGATCCACCCTGGCTGTAGGAGTGTTAACCCTGCAGAATAACAGGGTTATATTCAGTCTGATCCACCCTGGCTGTAGGAGGGTTAACCCTGCAGAATAACAGGGTTATATTCAGTCTGATCCACCCTGGCTGTAGGAGGGTTAACCCTGCAGAATAACAGGGTTATATTCAGTCTGATCCACCCTGGCTGTAGGAGTGTTAACCCTGCAGAATAACAGGGTTATATTCAGTCTGATCCACCCTGGCTGTAGGAGGGTTAACCCTGCAGAATAACAGGGTTATATTCAGTCTGATCTACCCTGGCTGAAGGAGTGTTAACCCTGCAGAATAACAGGGTTATATTCAGTCTGATCTACCCTGGCTGTAGGAGTGTTAACCCTGCAGAATAACAGAGTTGTATTCAGTCTGTTAATACAGAAACTAGCTGTTTTTATGACATGCCTCAGAGGGACAACAACAGGTAAAACACAAAGCAGACTCCCCTGTTGAGGAATTAGTGTTGTAACTCCTCCCCAAATCTCCCTCCTCTACCCCTTCACCAGATGTTGGCCCAGCTCCCCCCCTCCCTCTTCCTCACTTCCTTCCCTCTCTCCCAGATGTGAGGAGAGGAAGCAGTAGAACTCCTCTACCCCTCCCCCCTCTTCCTCACTTCCTTCCATCCTTCCCTCTCTCCCAGATGTGAGGAGAGGAAGCAGTAGAACTCCTCTACCCCTCCCCCCTCTTCCTCACTTCCTTCCATCCTTCCCTCTCTCCCAGATGTGAGGAGAGGAAGCAGTAGAACTCCTCTACCCCTCCCCCTCTTCCTCACTTCCTTCCATCCTTCCCTCTCTCCCAGATGTGAGGAGAGGAAGCAGTAGAACTCCTCTACCCCTCCCCCCTCTTCCTCACTTCCTTCCATCCTTCCCTCTCTCCCAGATGTGAGGAGAGGAAGCAGTAGAACTCCTCTAACCCTCCCCCCTCTTCCTCACTTCCTTCCATCCTTCCCTCTCTCCCAGATGTGAGGAGAGGAAGCAGTAGAACTCCTCTACCCCTCCCCCCTCTTCCTCACTTCCTTCCATCCTTCCCTCTCTCCCAGATGTGAGGAGAGGAAGCAGTAGAACTCCTCTACCCCTCCCCCCTCTTCCTCACTTCCTTCCATCCTTCCCTCTCTCCCAGATGTGAGGAGAGGAAGCAGTAGAACTCCTCTACCCCTCCCCCCTCTTCCTCACTTCCTTCCATCCTTCCCTCTCTCCCAGATGTGAGGAGAGGAAGCAGTAGAACTCCTCTACCCCTCCCCCTCTTCCTCACTTCCTTCCATCCTTCCCTCTCTCCCAGATGTGAGGAGAGGAAGCAGTAGAACTCCTCTACCCCTCCCCCCTCTTCCTCACTTCCTTCCATCCTTCCCTCTCTCCCAGATGTGAGGGAGGAAGCAGTAGAACTCCTCTACCCCTCCCCCCTCTTCCTCACTTCCTTCCATCCTTCCCTCTCTCCCAGATGTGAGGAGAGGAAGCAGTAGAACGCCCAGCTGAAAGAGAAGTTAAAAACACACCAGCTTGAGTAAGTGGGCGTGTCAGTGCTTGACAGAAGGAAGGGGTTCTATGTCCCTTTTGACACAGGAAGGTGTGTGTGTGTGTGTGTGTGTGTGTGTGTGTGTGTGTGTGTGTGTGTGTGTGTGTGTGTGTGTGTGTGTATGTATGTGTATATGTGTGAGTGTGTGTTGGCAGGAAGTGCTGGCTGTTTGTGATTAGGGGGCACGATCCCTCCTTCTCCCCTCGCTCCCCCGCGGTGGCGGAAACCTGATATCTGTGTCTAATAAACCACTAGCAGTGCTCTAATAGCGAGGGGGGGGGGGGGTGTGTTGGGGGTGTGTGAGTGTTGGGGGAGGGGTGTGTGTGTGTGTGTGTGTGTGTGTGGAGGGGGTTAGACTGACAACTGTTTCTCATCTTCAAATAGACCTGTGGTGGGTGGAGAATGGCTTAGTGCTTGTTTGAGAGTGTATGTGATAGTGTGTGTGTTGCGTCACTGTGTTTGTGTGTATGTGTGTGTGTGTGTGTGTGTGTGTTTGCGCGTGTCAGGCCTCTTCTGCTCGTTCAGTCAGAACCCATTGGCACCAGCAGAGATGACAGGGCTCCACATGTGCAATCATCACCCTGGCCCTAACACCAACCCCTCCCCACACACCCACACACCCACACACACACACACACACACACACACACACACACACACACACACACACACACACACACACACACACACACACACACACACACACACACACACACACACACACACACACCTCATCTTCTCTCACTGAGCTCCATGTCAGACCCAAAAGACAGAAGGAAACAGACTCCCAGTTGGTTCTCCTTTTAAGGCAACACGCCAGTCTAACGCCAGTCTAACACAGACCTCAGTGTCAACACGCCAGTCTAACACAGACCTCAGTGTGTCAACACGCCAGTCTAACGCCAGTCTAATGCCAGTCTAATGCCAGTCTAACACAGACCTCAGTGTCAACACACCAGTCTAACACAGACCTCAGTGTGTCAACACGCCAGTCTAACACAGACCTCAGTGTGTCAACACGCCAGTCTAACACCAGTCTAACACAGACCTCAGTGTGTCAACACGCCAGTCTAACGCCAGTCTAACACAGATCTCAGTGTCAACACGCCAGTCTAACACAGACCTCAGTGTCAACATGCCAGTCTAACACCAGTCTAACACCAGTCTAACACAGACCTCAGTGTCAACACGCCAGTCTAACGCCAGTCTAACACAGACCTCAGTGTCAACACGCCAGTCTAACACAGACCTCAGTGTGTCAACACGCCAGTCTAACACAGACCTCAGTGTGTCAACACGCCAGTCTAATGCCAGTCTAACACAGACCTCAGTGTCAACACGCCAGTCTAACACAGACCTCAGTGTGTCAACACGCCAGTCTAACACAGACCTCAGTGTGTCAACACGCCAGTCTAACACAGACCTCAGTGTGTCAACACGCCAGTCTAACACAGACCTCAGTGTGTCAACACGCCAGTCTAACACAGACCTCAGTGTGTCAACACGCCAGTCTAATGCCAGTCTAACACAGACCTCAGTGTGTCAACACGCCAGTCTAACACAGACCTCAGTGTGTCAACACGCCAGTCTAACACAGACCTCAGTGTGTCAACACGCCAGTCTAATGCCAGTCTAACACAGACCTCAGTGTGTCAACAGCAGCACTTTGTTGAATAGCAGCAGGAACAGCCCCCTGCTCCAATATGACTGGAAACGCCACAATCTAGAGGTCTTCTTTGGTCCCGTGGCTTTCCCACCCGACCCAACATGCATAAATACATACAAAATTAAACAGAGACCGGTTCTGAATGGACCAGAGGACAGTCGTGCCGTTCTCAAAGGCCTGTGGAAAAACAGACCCATAACAGGCCCGTGGAAATACAGACCCACAACAGGCCCGTGGAAAAAAACAGACCCATGGAAAAAACAGACCCACAACAGGCCCGTGGAAAAACAGACCCACAACAGGCTCGTGGAAAAACAGACCCACAACAGGCCCGTGGAAAAACAGACCCACAACAGGCCCGTGGAAAAACAGACCCACAACAGGCCCGTGGAAAAACAGACCCACAACAGGCCCGTGGAAAAACAGACCCACGTTCTTTATACCTGATGTTCCTAACACCTACATCATGTTCTTTATACCTGATGTTCCTAACACCTACATCATGTTCTTTATACCTGATGTTCCTAACACCTACATCATGTTCTTTATACCTGATGTTCCTAACACCTACATCATGTTCTTTATACCTGATGTTCCTAACACCTACATCATGTTCTTTATACCTGATGTTCCTAACACCATGTTCTTTATACCTGATGTTCCTAACACCTACATCATGTTCTTTATACCTGATGTTCCTAACACCTACATCATGTTCTTTATACCTGATGTTCCTAACACCTACATCATGTTCTTTATACCTGATGTTCCTAACACCTACATCATGTTCTTTATACCTGATGTTCCTAACACCTACATCATGTTCTTTATACCTGATGTTCCTAACACCTACATCATGTTCTTTATACCTGATGTTCCTAACACCCACATCATGTTCTTTATACCTGATGTTCCTAACACCTACATCATGTTCTTTATACCTGATGTTCCTAACACCTACATCATGTTCTTTATACCTGATGTTCCTAACACCTACATCATGTTCTTTATACCTGATGTTCCTAACACCTACATCATGTTCTTTATACCTGATGTTCCTAACACCTACATCATGTTCTTTATACCTGATGTTCCTAACACCCACACCATGTTCTTTATACCTGATGTTCCTAACACCTACATCATGTTCTTTATACCTGATGTTCCTAACACCTACATCATGTTCTTTATACCTGATGTTCCTAACACCTACATCATGTTCTTTATACCTGATGTTCCTAACACCCACACCATGTTCTTTATACCTGATGTTCCTAACACCTACATCATGTTCTTTATACCTGATGTTCCTAACACCTACATCATGTTCTTTATACCTGATGTTCCTAACACCTACATCATGTTCTTTATACCTGATGTTCCTAACACCTACATCATGTTCTTTATACCTGATGTTCCTAACACCTACATCATGTTCTTTATACCTGATGTTCCTAACACCTACACCATGTTCTTTATACCTGATGTTCCTAACACCTACATCATGTTCTTTATACCTGATGTTCCTAACACCTACATCATGTTCTTTATACCTGATGTTCCTAACACCCACATCATGTTCTTTATACCTGATGTTCCTAACACCCACACCATGTTCTTTATACCTGGCTACTTCTGCTATACAGATAATCATTATTTTGTTAGATTATAAAGGAGTAACACTGGTAAGTGTAAAATATTCCTCCTCACAAAGTTGAAGCGTGGAAGTCAGTTGGAGTGCTGGTGCTCACTGCCTTCACAGGCCTGCAGTAGCTAAAGCCTTCACTGAAGCTGACTAACTTTATAAGGGGAATATCAAAAGGCAGTCAGTCATTGTCGATAGGGAAAATACCAACGGGTTATTATATTGCGGTAGTAAGTTAAGTTTTGACAGACAGACACAGAGACAGAGACAGACAGAATGTAAGAGAGTGAGAGAGTGAGAGAGAGAGAGAGAGAGAGTATGTTACCGAATACCAAGCAAAGCAGGGAGTGTGTGTAAATTTACTGCAGGTGATGTCGTCAGACCGAAGTGACCGTACATGAATAAGTAAAGGATGATTATTCCTCAAATGGTGTGTGTGTCCACTCATCAGTGGCAGTGGGGGGTAACCCTAGCCAGGTAAAACAAGATTATCACTGTAATGGACACGTCACCGCGGTCCGGACCGGTTAACACGTCACCGCGGTCCTGACCGGTTAACACGTCACCGCGGTCCGGACCCGTTAACACGTCACCGCGGTCCTGACCGGTTAACACGTCACCGCGGTCCTGACCGGTTAACACGTCACCGCGGTCCTGACCGGTTAACACGTCACCGCGGTCCGGACCGGTTAACACGTCACCGCGGTCCTGACCCGTTAACACGTCACCGCGGTCCTGACCGGTTAACATGCTACTGTCTTAGCTATACCCTGGTAGACTGGTCTGGTAGCTACTGTCTTAGCTATACCCTGGTAGACTGGTCTGGTAGCTACTGTCTTAGCTATACCCTGGTAGACTGGTCTGGTAGCTACTGTCTTAGCTATACCCTGGTAGACTGGTCTGGTAGCTACTGTCTTAGCTATACCCTGGTAGACTGGTCTGGTAGCTACTGTCTTAGCTATACCCTGGTAGACTGGTCTGGTAGCTACTGTCTTAGTTATACCCTGGTAGACTGGTCTGGTAGCTACTGTCTTTGCTATACCCTGGTAGACTGGTCTGGTAGCTACTGTCTTAGCTATACCCTGGTAGACTGGTCTGGTAGCACACTGAGGGAGACAGGAGCGGTAGAGATACTCTGAATGATCAGCTATGAAAAGCCAACTGACATTTATTCCTGAGGTGCTGACCTGTTGCACCCTTGACAACCACTGTGATTATTATTATTTGACCCTGCTGGTCATCTATGAACATTTGAACATCTTGGCCATGTTCTGTTATAATCTCCACCCGGCACAGCCAGAAGAGGACTGGCCACCCCTCATAGCCTGGTTCCTCTCTAGGTTTCGGCCTTTCTAGGGAGTTTTTCCTAGCCACCGTGCTTCTACACCTGCATTGCTTGCTGTTTGGGGTTTTAGGCTGGGTTTCTGTACAGCACTTTGTGACATCAGCTGATGTAAAAAGAGCTTTATAAATACATTTGATTGATTGATTGACATGTAGAACCTAGATCTCCTTGGCCAGTATCCACAAAGCATCTCAGAGTAGGAGTGCTGATCTAGGAACAACTCCCCTCCTGTCCATATACTCATTCATTAGGATCTAAAAGGCAAAACTGATCCTAGATCAGCATTCCTACTCTGAGACACACCAGGTTATCTAGACTACAGCAGAAGGGAAGGTGTGTTGGTAGCTGGTGGCTAATAGAGCAGCTATCTGGTGTGATCTGAGAAGCCAGTTCTCTTCTCTTCTTCTCTGTGACATTTAGGAGGTTCATTTAGCTACTCTAACAAGGTAACCGCTGCCTCTCAGCCCCACTAACAACCCTCTCTATCAGCCCCATTAGCAGCTAGTGATAAGAGACGTACAATATGGGAGTCAGCTGACCATGGAACACACAGACAGAGACTGTCAGAAATTGCACCCTATTCCCTATATAGGGCACTTATTTTGACCAGGGCCCTGGTGCACTATACAGGAAGTAGGATGCCACTTGGGACACAAGCTGAGACACACATCCAAACCAAGGTGACATGTGACTCCAGCAGAGAGGAGAGAGGCTGGGTGCCCCTCCCTGTTCACCAACAAACCCTTAGTCAGCTCTCAGCACCCATACAAGGACCACAGGATTAAGAGAGCTGTGTTAGAAAAGGCACAGTGTTAACTCTTCCAGAACTTGCCTGCTGGTCCCAGATATGTTTGTGATGTAAACTAGCCTGCTGGTCCCAGATATGTTAGTGCTGTGAACTAGCCTGCTGATCCCAGATCTGTTTGTGATGTAAACTAGCCTGCTGGTCCCAGATATGTTAGTGCTGTGAACTAGCCTGCTGATCCCAGATCTGTTTGTGCTGTAAACTAGCCTGCTGGTCCCAGATATGTTTGTGCTGTGAACTAGCCTGCTGGTCCCAGATATGTTAGTGCTGTGAACTAGCCTGCTGGTCCCAGATCTGTTTGTGCTGTAAACTAGCCTGCTGGTCCCAGATATGTTTGTGCTGTAAACTAGCCTGCTGGTCCCAGTAGCCTGCTGGTCCCAGATCTGTTTGTGCTGTAAACTAGCCTGCTGGTCCCAGATCTGTTAGTGCTGTGAACTAGCCTGCTGGTCCCAGATATGTTTGTGCTGTGAACTAGCCTGCTGGTCCCAGTAGCCTGCTGGTCCCAGATATGTTTGTGATGTAAACTAGCCTGCTGATCCCAGATCTGTTTGTGCTGTAAACTAGCCTGCTGGTCCCAGATATGTTTGTGATGTAAACTAGCCTGCTGGTCCCAGATCTGTTTGTGCTGTGAACTAGCCTGCTGATCCCAGATCTGTTTGTACTGTGAACTAGCCTGCTGGTCCCAGATCTGTTTGTGCTGTGAACTAGCCTGCTGATCCCAGATCTGTTTGTACTGTAAACTAGCCTGCTGGTCCCAGATCTGTTTGTGCTGTGAACTAGCCTGCTGGTCCCAGATCTGTTTGTACTGTAAACTAGCCTGCTGGTCCCAGATCTGTTTGTACTGTAAACTAGCCTGCTGATCCCAGATCTGTTTGTACTGTGAACTAGCCTGCTGGTCCCAGATCTGTTTGTGCTGTAAACTAGCCTGCTGGTCCCAGATATGTTTGTACTGTGTTGACAACTACTATGGACTATCTCACATAACCACCTCCTGCTTTCTTGTCCATCAGCCACATAAGGCCAGGGAGGTTGAAGTACAGACTACACCATTAGAACACAGAACTCTAGAACTAGAACACTAGAACAGAACAAATAGAACACTAGAACCCATTGCATCTAGAGGTAGGACAAATGGTGACTACTGAGGAGAGAAGATAATCACATGACAAGCTGTGACTCTGGGATGGTGACTACTGAGGAGAGAAGATAATCACATGACAAGCTGTGACTCTGGGATGGTGACTACTGAGGAGAGAAGATAATCACATGACAAGCTGTGACTCTGGGATGGTGACTACTGAGGAGAGAAGATAATCACATGACAAGCTGTGACTCTGGGATGGTGACTACTGAGGAGAGAAGATAATCACATGACAAGCTGTGACTCTGGGATGGTGACTACTGAGGAGAGAAGATAATCACATGACAAGCTGTGACTCTGGGATGGTGACTACTGAGGAGAGAAGATAATCACATGACAAGCTGTGACTCTGGGATGGTGATTACTGAGGAGAGAAGATAATCACATGACAAGCTGTGACTGGGATGAGGAGGTACTTCAACAACCAGTATTATCATTACCAGTATTATTCACCTGCTGTGGTCAGTCATCGACCTGGATAAAGATAGCCTGTAAATCCACAGTGAATCACAACTTTAGTTAGGTAAGTGAACCATGGTGAAACCTAGCGAGATTCAGTCAGGATCTGGAGGTTAAAAGGTGGTTTGCGACGACAACGTGAAATGATTTAAAGAAAGCAGATGACCTAGTCGTCACATGATGACACGGCGTTTGTTTAAGAACAGTCAACCACAAGGAAAGAGTCTCTCTCTCTCTCTCTCTCTCTCTCTCTCTCTCTCTCTCTCCAAACATTACCTTTGGCTCTCCTCCACTGGAGTTCTGCTTCCACTCAACACAAGGTTCTGCATCCCAAATGACACCCTATTCCCTACATAGTGCACTCCTTTTGATCAGGGCCCAGAGCACTACGGAGGGATTAGGGTGCCATTTAGGGCCCAAAACAGGACAGGGCCAGCTCAGAGGCTCAGCTCACTCCTCTCCAGGCCTCTCTGGGAAGGTTTATCGTTTCTCATGTCAGTCAAGGCTGGAGGAATGTGTGGAGAGGAGTTGATGAAGGATTTAACATAGTACTACTACTACTACTATGATATCACTTTTAAAGGATGTGTATGAAACAAGAGTCACGGAGAAGGAAACCTTTCAACTTTTCATTCAATTTAAACATTTGATCACCCAAAAATAAGCAATATGAATTTTAAAACTAACAGTTTACAAAATACCTTTGAACATTATGGACGTTTGGCATTCTGAAATAATGGACATGGACATTCATATACAGTAGGTACGGACCTGCCTATTCATTCATATACAGTAGGTACGGACCTGCCTATTCATTCATATACAGCAGGTACGGACCTGCCTATTCATTCATATACAGTAGGTACGGACCTGCCTATTCATTCATATACAGTAGGTACGGACCTGCCTATTCATTCATATACAGCAGGTACGGACCTGCCTATTCATTCATATACAGTAGGTACGGACCTGCCTATTCATTCATATACAGCAGGTACGGACCTGCCTATTCATTCGTATACAGTAGGTACGGACCTGCCTATTCATTCGTATACAGTAGGTACGGACCTGCCTATTCATTCGTATACAGTAGGTACGGACCTGCCTATTCATTCGTATACAGTAGGTACGGACCTGCCTATTCATTCGTATACAGTAGGTACGGACCTGCCTATTCATTCGTATACAGTAGGTACGGACCTGCCTATTCATTCGTATACAGTAGGTACGGACCTGCCTATTCATTCGTATACAGTAGGTACGGACCTGCCTATTCATTCGTATACAGTAGGTACGGACCTGCCTATTCATTCGTATACAGTAGGTACGGACCTGCCTATTCATTCGTATACAGTAGGTACGGACCTGCCTATTCATTCGTATACAGTAGGTACGGACCTGCCTATTCATTCGTATACAGTAGGTACGGACCTGCCTATTCATTCGTATACAGTAGGTACGGACCTGCCTATTCATTCGTATACAGTAGGTACGGACCTGCCTATTCATTCGTATACAGTAGGTACGGACCTGCCTATTCATTCGTATACAGTAGGTACGGACCTGCCTATTCATTCGTATACAGCAGGTAAGGACCTGCCTATTCATTCGTATACAGTAGGTAAGGACCTGCCTATTCATTCGTATACAGTAGGTACGGACCTGCCTATTCATTCATATACAGTAGGTAAGGATCTGCCTATTCATTCATATACAGTAGGTACGGACCTGCCTATTCATTCATATACAGTAGGTAAGGACCTGCCTATTCATTCATATACAGTAGGTACGGACCTGCCTATTCATTCATATACAGTAGGTACGGACCTGCCTATTCATTCATATACAGTAGGTACGGACCTGCCTATTCATTCATATACAGTAGGTACGGACCTGCCTATTCATTCATATACCGTAGGTACGGACCTGCCTATTCATTCATATACAGTAGGTACGGACCTGCCTATTCATTCATATACAGTAGGTACGGACCTGCCTATTCATTCATATACAGTAGGTACGGACCTGCCTATTCATTCATATACAGTAGGTACGGACCTGCCTATTCATTCATATACAGTAGGTACGGACCTGCCTATTCATTCATATACAGTAGGTACGGACCTGCCTATTCATTCATATACAGTAGGTACGGACCTGCCTATTCATTCATATACAGTAGGTACGGACCTGCCTATTCATTCATATACAGTAGGTACGGACCTGCCTATTCATTCATATACAGTAGGTATGGACCTGCCTATTCATTCATATATTGTAGGTACGGACCTGCCTATTCATTCATATACAGTAGGTACGGACCTGCCTATTCATTCATATACAGTAGGTACGGACCTGCCTATTCATTCATATACAGTAGGTACGGACCTGCCTATTCATTCATATACAGTAGGTACGGACCTGCCTATTCATTCATATACAGTAGGTACGGACCTGCCTATTCATTCATATACAGTAGGTACGGACCTGCCTATTCATTCATATACAGTAGGTATGGACCTGCCTATTCATTCATATACAGTAGGTACGGACCTGCCTATTCATTCGTATACAGTGATTCTGATTCTGGAAACATCTCTATTTTAAGCATCCACGTGACAGGCCTATGTGATCAACGGCTAATTGCGCATCACATGTGCAACATTGATCATTCATGCACAGTGGGGGAGCTAAATTACTGGTCATAATTTTACCTAGCCTACTTTGTTGAATAATAATCCCTCAGGCCGTCAGTTGGGTACGGCAGGTATAGCAGACGCCATAACCTAGCTCAAGACAAAACATTTCAAGTAAGCTACAAAAGAAAGTTGTTTAAAATCATTCCAATCCTGATTAAAATACAACGTCTGTTTAGCGTATTGGGCTGTCTGGCTTTAGGAGCATGCGGAGCGTCGCTCCGAGAGAAGCTGCCAGTCTGCATGTCGTTCTCTCACTTTAAGAAAGCAGAGAGCAGAGACAAGTGCCAGACAGTTTGCTTTTGCCGGTCAGTCGTTTAGGCAGAGCGCCGATTGCTTTGAATTTGATGTGGGCATTTGAACTGGTCCTTGTAGGCCTCACTGACAGCTGGGTTATACACCGGCTACTTGTCACATTGACGTCAGCATAGGCAACGTGTCCCTATAGGCTAGCGGAAGATGGACTTTAGGGGAAGCTTCTTCTAATTTGTCAAAATTACCAATAATTACTGGTGCCGATACAGTAATAGACTCACCAGAGAGCATGATTTAGCCACAGAGGATCATTAACTTTAAAAAAAATGAGTTTTGGATTGTTTTAAGCTGCTATTTGTCCAGTACATAACGAACAGATGATCGTTTAGTTGCAGCTCAGTGAAAAGCTGTTATAATAGTCCTAGGGCTGTCGCAATATTTAAAAAAAATACATATCGTAAGAAAAACATCATTTAGAAAGAAAATGGCTACTGCTGAAAAGAGAACACAAATAAAATACTAAATCTTTCTCCTTCATCAAAATGGTCAATTCCTCAGTTGAGCGAACAGTAGCCTATCTTATTGGTACCAGCGGAGGGCACACACATCCACGGTCTGTCATCGGATCAGTACCACTGGAACGTTGGCTTTTGGACAATAATTCTTTCCTCCAGGCTATACGGACGTCATGTTTTACCATTTGTATCTCTCCTTTTCGTAGGCCTAGATTAGATGGCTGCATTCAAAGAAAAAAAAAGGTTGTTTTAACAGATTTTTCCCATGCTAAGAAAGGAGAAGAAACATCTCTGATAAAGCCTACTCTGTGTCACTACTCCCTCCTCTGTGTCACTACTCCCTCCTCTGTGTCACTACTCCCTCCTCTGTGTCACTACTCCCCTCTCTGTGTCACTACTCCCCTCTCTGTGTCACTACTCCCTCCTCTGTGTCACTACTCCCCTCTCTGTGTCACTACTCCCCTCTCTGTGTCACTACTCCCCTCTCTGTGTCACTACTCCCCTCTCTGTGTCACTACTCCCCTCTCTGTGTCACTACTCCCTCCTCTGTGTCACTACTCCCCTCTCTGTGTCACTACTCCCTCCTCTGTGTCACTACTCCCTCCTCTGTGTCACTACTCCCTCCTCTGTGTCACTACTCCCTCCTCTGTGTCACTACTCCCTCCTCTGTGTCACTACTCCCTCCTCTGTGTCACTACTCCCCTCTCTGTGTCACTACTCCCCTCTCTGTGTCACTACTCCCTCCTCTGTGTCACTACTCCCTCCTCTGTGTCACTACTCCCTCCTCTGTGTCACTACTCCCTCCTCTGTGTCACTACTCCCTCCTCTGTGTCACTACTCCCTCCTCTGTGTCACTACTCCCCTCTCTGTGTCACTACTCCCTCCTCTGTGTCACTACTCCCTCCTCTGTGTCACTACTCCCTCCTCTGTGTCACTACTCCCTCCTCTGTGTCACTACTCCCTCCTCTGTGTCACTACTCCCTCCTCTGTGTCACTACTCCCTCCTCTGTGTCACTACTCCCTCCTCTGTGTCACTACTCCCTCCTCTCTGTCACTACTCTCTCTGTCACTACTGGCTCAGGCATGCATTGTTCAGAACTGTCCGTTTTGCTAATATTTAGCCTAAGTTATGACTATGCAATCTACTCATCACATTAGGAGTAGTAGCCCATCTTACATTAGTCTTCAAATGGGATGATAGATGTACGCAATCCTCCATTCTAAAAAAAGGGTGACATTTGATGGTGAACAAATAGCTTGAAAGTCAGGCGTCACCTGTGGATGTGGTCATTTGAGGTGGTCCTTGTTGTGACTTGATGGCATGTATTATGCATATTATTTCCCGTTGCACTGTGTGCGCCGTTCCACAAGTAAATGAGTACATTTATGATGAGGGTGAGTAGTGGTTGACATTGTATATGCCGTTCCACAGACCTTTACACCTTATATTGATCATTAATGGTTGAAATCATTTTAGTTCATTTTTGCTGGTTTCCAAATAGCATCTTAGAGTTTTTAAATTGTCTAGAAACGCAGGTAAATGAACTCATATAGACCCACTGTAACATGACAGCCAGCCAAAAGGTAGGCTACCTGTTCTACTACTTTATTAAAATGGCCGTAGCATTTCTGTTGTCAATACTGCGACTACAATACAGTAGTCTACTAGTAGCCTAGGAGTAGCCTACAGTAGCCTAGGAGTAGCCTACAATAGCTTAAGAGTAGCCTACAATAGCCTAAGAGTAGCCTACAGTAGCCTAGGAGTAGCCTACAGTAGCCTAGGAGTAGCCTACAATAGCCTAGGAGTATCCTACAATAGCCTAGGAGTAGCCTACAGTAGCCTAGGAGTAGCCTACAGTAGCCTAGGAGTAGCCTAGGAGTAGCCTACAATAGCCTAAGAGTAGCCTACAGTAGCCTAGGAGTAGCCTACAGTAGCTTAGGAGTAGCCTACAATAGCCTAGGAGTATCCTACAATAGCCTAGGAGTAGCCTACAGTAGCCTAGGAGTAGCCTACAGTAGCCTAGGAGTAGCCTACAGTAGCCTAGGAGTAGCCTACAGTAGCCTAGGAGTAGCTTAGGAGTAGCTACAGTAGCCTAGGAGTAGCTACAGTAGTTTAGGAGTAGCCTAGGAGTAGCTACAGTAGCCTAGGAGTAGCTACAATAGCCTAGGAGTAGCCTACAGTAGCCTAGGAGTAGCTTACAGTAGCCTAGGAGTAGCTTAGGAGTAGCTACAGTAGCCTAGGAGTAGCTACAGTAGTTTAGGAGTAGCCTAGGAGTAGCTACAGTAGCCTAGGAGTAGCTACAATAGCCTAGGAGTAGCCTACAGTAGCCTAGGAGTAGCCTACAGTAGCCTAGGAGTAACCTACAGTAGCCTAGGAGTAGCTACAGTAGCCTAGGAGTAGCTACAGTAGCCTAGGAGTAGACAATTGGCTGTGGTGCTGAAATGTGGATACAAGGGCACTATTACAAGCGGCACCCAGCCCATCAATCAGGAGAATATCACATTTGATTTCCATGTCCACCAGCTTTGTACAGCTTCTGTAAATCGACATATCTGCATCTAGCTATTCATTACAGTAGCTATCCAGCTATTTACAGTTTCTGTAAATCGACATATCTGCATCTAGCTATTCATTATAGTAGCTATCTAGCTAGCTACAGTTTCTGTAGTCGACATAGCTGCATCTAGCTATTCATTACAGTAGCTATCTGCAGTTTCTGTAATCGACATATCTGTATCTAGTTATTCATTACAGTAGCTATCTAGCTAGCTAGCTAGAGCTTTATTTACTTTTTTAGAAACAGCCTGTGTTTTAAGAGGTGGAAAATGCACGTACCTAAAGCTCCGGTGCCCAGTGGTCCCCAACATCCCCTGATCAATCCATCCCTGCCTCTCATAACTTACATTACAAAATGACTTGACATGACAGCGGTTATGGTCGGCATGTTTCAGTGGTGAATAGGTCTATACACGTACCTTGCAAATCACCGTGTCATCTATTTATCACTATGGACATCGGCATCTGTACCTGATCTAAAACATTGTGACGTGTCATTGGACTATTGTGTCCGAACATTTTGTTGGAAAATAATTCCATAGGATAGCTACATTATGTAAAAACGCTGTGTCAGTTTACTCTGTGGTTCGCCCACAGTGATGTCACAGAGCAATTGATAGAAATCCAACTGTTTTTCAGAATGTCTCTGAAAAATACACATTAAAAATGTAATTATATTACTATTGGTTGTGAATATGCAACTGGGTGGTTGGTGAGTTGTTTTGTAACAGTTATTTGCCCTGTTAAAATGTTTCATATACACCCTTTAAGTCCACTGTAATACTTCTGCTCTATAACATGATAACAATAACAAGTCCACTGTGTCCCACTCTATAGGGAATAGGCTTCCATTTGGGGCGTATTCTCGCCCCACACATCTGGAATGGATGTTTCTCCCTGCTGTCCCTGTGTTTCAGGGGGGGGGGGGGAGGAGGGAAGTAGGGAATGAGAGAAGGAAGGAAGGAGATGAATAGGGCTGAATTAAGACAGGACAGTTTGTAAAATCTCTTTCTAGTCTTCTCAGGATAAACATATATTTTCTTCTAGGAGTTATTTTATGAGCTAGGAGTACAAAGGGCTTGAGTGAATTAGCTAAACCATAGGACTGCTGAGACAAATGTACTGCTTCATTAAACCATAGGACTGGTGAATTTCATAAAAAAATAAAAAGTGAAACTAAAAAGTTATCCGTTTTAGATAAAACTATACTAAATATATTCACGTCACCAAATAATTGATTAAAACACACTGTTCTGCAATGAAGGTTTACAGTAGCCTCAGTAGCACTCTGTAGGGTAGCACCATGGTGTAGCCGGAGGACAGCTAGCTTCCGTCTTCCTCTGGGTACATTGACTTCAATACAAAACCTAGGAGACTCATGGTTCTCACCCCCTTCCATAGACTTACACATTAATTATGACAACTTCCTGAGGACATCCTCCAACCTATCAGAGATCTTGCTGCATGAACTGACAAGTTGTCCACCTAATCAAAGGATCGGAGAATGAATCTAGTACTGAAAGCATAAGTTACAGCTAGCTAGCACTGCAGTGCATCAAATGTGGAGAGTAGTTGACCTGTGTGCATCTACGTTTATAAACTTTCATTCATAGGTTACATGTTTTTGTCAGATATCTTTGCTGAAGAAAGTCACCACCACTCGATATGATTGGTCATATAAAAACCTTGGGACCCAAAATGCATAATGAGTGTTCTACTGTAACTCCCCCTGGTGGTGGTCTGGAGCAACTGACGCCATGACGCTGGGTACCTCTCAACATGCTGACCAGACCGGACACGTCGCAGGCACGAGCGTTACAAAATAAATGTAGAAATCCATGTTATTCAATTATTGCGCCAATGAGCGTCTGCGTTGCCAAGGTCTAAAATAGAAGTCATTCCTATTTCTGATGCAGATCGCGCTGCAAGTCCTGCCTCTCCCATCTCCTCATTGGTTTATAGAAGCAGGTACCCACGTGCCTGTCCTCGGGGACCAGTCCAGACGTCTCTAAGGGAGGTGTCATTTATCACCAGCAGTCAATAAGTCAGACAGTCAGTCAATAGAGTCAGTCAATCAGTCAGACAGTCAGTCATTTGCTCTATCTGACAGCCAGCCTAGCACCATACTGCTCTGCATAAAGGCTATACTCCCCCAGGACTCCTTCCTTCCCCAACACTGCCTGCCTGCCTGGCTGGCTGGCTGACTAGCTGACTGGCTGTGTGCTCTGGCGACATCCTAATACGCTAATACACCTCACTGCAAACATTCAGCTGCCAATACGCTGCTTAGCACAATCAGACAGGAGACATCCGACACTAGATCTGCAGTTCCAAATGGCACCCTATTCCTCCATAGGGCCCTGGACAAAAGTAGTGCACTACCCCATAGGGCTCCTGGTTAAAAGTAGTGCACTACAGAGGGAATAGGGTGCCATTTGAGAAGTAGACTAGATGTCAAGACTCCTTAGGCTAACGGACATCTCTGGACTAACAAAGCCAGCTTGGAGGATCAGACCGGAAAGCAGTTCATATAATGACTCTGGGTGTTAGGTTAGGTTATCAAATCATATTTTATTTATCACATGTGCCGAATACAACAGGTGTAGACCTTTTCGTGAAATAACCCACAATGCAGTTAAGAAAATAAGGTTAAAAAAATATTTACTAAATAAACGAACACAATAAAATAACAATAACGAAGCTCTCTATATATATATGGGTGTACCGGTACTGAGTCAATATCGGGGTACAGGTTAGTCAAGATAATTGAGGTAATATGTTCATTTGTATTTTTATTTAAACTTTATTTAACTATAGGCAAGTCAGTTAAAGAACAAATTGTTATTTACAATGACGGCATACCAAAAGACAAAAAGGCCTTCTGCGTGGAAGGGGCTGGGATTAAAAATATAGGACATAACACATATAACGACAAGAGATACAGAGTAGCAGGGTCTCTACGACCCACTACCTCAGAACAGAACAGCAGGGTCACTACGACCCACTACCTCAGAACAGAACAGCAGGGTCACTACGACCCACTACCTCAGAACAGAACAGCAGGGTCACTACGACCCACTACCTCAGAACAGAACAGCAGGGTCACTACGACCCACTACCTCAGAACAGAACAGCAGGGTCACTACGACCCACTACCTCAGAACAGAACAGCAGGGTCTCTACGACCCACTACCTCAGAACAGAACAGCAGGGTCACTACGACCCACTACCTCAGAACAGAACAGCAGGGTCACTACGACCCACTACCTCAGAACAGAACAGCAGGGTCACTACGACCCACTACCTCAGAACAGAACAGCAGGGTCACTACGACCCACTACCTCAGAACAGAACAGCAGGGTCACTACGACCCACTACCTCAGAACAGAACAGCAGGGTCACTACGACCCACTACCTCAGAACAGAACAGCAGGGTCACTACGACCCACTACCTCAGAACAGAACAGCAGGGTCACTACGACCCACTACCACAGAACAGAACAGCAGGGTCTCTACGACCCACTACCTCAGAACAGAACAGCAGGGTCACTACGACCCACTACCTCAGAACAGAACAGCAGGGTCTCTACGACCCACTACCTCAGAACAGAACAGCAGGGTCTCTACGACCCACTACCTCAGAACAGAACAGCAGGGTCTCTACGACCCACTACCTCAGAACAGAACAGCAGGGTCTCTACGACCCACTACCTCAGAACAGAACAGCAGGGTCACTACGACCCACTACCTCAGAACAGCAGGGTCTCTAAGACCCACTCACACAGAACCCCACCACACACACACACACACACACACACACACACACACACACACACACACACACACACACACACACACACACACACACACACAGCTAAAGGTGCAGCTTTTAAATCAGTGGATATGGATGCTGCTGCACCTCTCTGACAGCACCACTTGAGGTTTAAAGTTAATAGCTGGGAAAATGGCAGAGCACATCAGCCTGGCTGGCTATCACAACAAATGGAACCTGGAAGAGAACCAGGGGCTTGTCTGACTGAATCACAACCTTTTCCCTCTATAGTGTATGGGCCCGGGTCAAATGTAGTGCGCTATATATGGAATAGGGTTCTATTTGGGACGCACGCTGAAACAAGTGTTCCTTGGCAAATGGGACCTTATTCCCTATATAGTGTACCACTGGTCAGATATATATTCTATGTTGCTGTGCCCTGGTACTTTTGACCAGAGCCTTACGGTCCTTGGTCAAAAGTAGTGCACTATATAGGGAATAGGGTTGGAGTTCCATTTGGGACTTAGCCTGAAACAAGGGTCCACAGCACAGCAACATAGAATATATATATCTGACCAGTGGTGCCACTGCCTTGTCCCTGGTCTGTCACATACAGGAAACTACTGCCTTGTCCCTGGTCTGTCACATACAGGAAACTACTGCCTTGTCCCTGGTCTGTCACATACAGGAAACTACTGCCTTGTCCCTGGTCTGTCACATACAGGAAACTACTGCCTTGTCCCTGGTCTGTCACATACAGGAAACTACTGCCTTGTCCCTGGTCTGTCACATACAGGAAACTACTGCCTTGTCCCTGGTCTGTCACATACAGGAAACTACTGCCTTGTCCCTGGTCTGTCACATACAGGAAACTACTGCCTTGTCCCTGGTCTGTCACATACAGGAAACTACTGCCTTGTCCCTGGTCTGACACATACAGGAAACTACTGCCTTGTCCCTGGTCTGTCACATACAGGAAACTACTGCCTTGTCCCTGGTCTGACACATACAGGAAACTACTGCCTTGTCCCTGGTCTGTCACATACAGGAAACTACTGCCTTGTCCCTGGTCTGTCACATACAGGAAACTACTGCCTTGTCCCTGGTCTGTCACATACAGGAAACTACTGCCTTGTCCCTGGTCTGTCACATACAGGAAACTACTGCCTTGTCCCTGGTCTGTCACATACAGGAAACTACTGCCTTGTCCCTGGTCTGTCACATACAGGAAACTACTGCCTTGTCCCTGGTCTGTCACATACAGGAAACTACTGCCTTGTCCCTGGTCTGTCACATACAGGAAACTACTGCCTTGTCCCTGGTCTGTCACATACAGGAAACTACTGCCTTGTCCCTGGTCTGTCACATACAGGAAACTACTGCCTTGTCCCTGGTCTGTCACATACAGGAAACTACTGCCTTGTCCCTGGTCTGTCACATACAGGAAACTACTGCCTTGTCCCTGGTCTGTCACATACAGGAAACTACTGCCTTGTCCCTGGTCTGTCACATACAGGAAACTACTGCCTTGTCCCTGGTCTGTCACATACAGGAAACTACTGCCTTGTCCCTGGTCTGTCACATACAGGAAACTACTGCCTTGTCCCTGGTCTGTCACATACAGGAAACTACTGCCTTGTCCCTGGTCTGTCACATACAGGAAACTACTGCCTTGTCCCTGGTCTGTCACATACAGGAAACTACTGCCTTGTCCCTGGTCTGTCACATACAGGAAACTACTGCCTTGTCCCTGGTCTGTCACATACAGGAAACTACTGCCTTGTCCCTGGTCTGTCACATACAGGAAACTACTGCCTTGTCCCTGGTCTGTCACATACAGGAAACTACTGCCTTGTCCCTGGTCTGTCACATACAGGAAACTACTGCCTTGTCCCTGGTCTGTCACATACAGGAAACTAGTGGAAACTAGGAAACATTCCCATAGGTTAAGAGATATTCTCTGGACTCCTCATAGGAAAAGTATCATCATCACTATGGTCTTTCTAATATTAAGCCTTAGTCATAACATTATTCAACTGTTAGAAACCATTACACTGTTAGTACACACACACACACACACACACACACACACACACACACACACACACACACACACACACACACACACACACACACACACAGTTATAAACTAAGTGAAAAACATAAGAATCCATTTCAAACATTGAACATATTCCCTGCATACAGACAGTAGTGAACAGTAGAGAGAATGTACAGCTGACTAGAGGTCATTAAAAGTAGGAACTAAATAAAACACATTAAACAAACAAGCTCTTTAAGTCCTGTAGCTCTCTCTCTCTCCCTCCTCTCTTTCTTTCTCCCTCCCCCTCTCCCTGAGCAGAGTTCCACATCCTCTTACCAATAACTGACAGCAGAATGAGTGATACTTGTTCAGGGTAGTTCAAACTGTGTCCTAACTCACGTGTTTTATTATAATCAATCTATAACTGTGAGGACAAACTAAATTCACATAAGAGACAACAGTTAGTTACTTTTACAAGTGTTCGTTGTGATATTTCTTCATTTCTTTCTTTTTACTTTGTGGATGATGTGTGTATTGTTTAGTATTACTAGGTATTAGTGCACTGTTGGAGCTGGGAACGAGCATTTCGCTGCACCTGCAAATCTGTGTACGGCACAAATAAACCTTGATTTGATCGCAGTCTATAGTTTACAGAGAGTAGAAATCTGAAATATTTTCTAATGAATGATTTCAGAAAATCTCACTATTAAAATTAATATCAAATATGGATATAACATGCTGTCGATCTAGGCCTATAGTCCACACGTTTCATAATGGTGAAGAATATAAGATAATATGCCAATTGAGTGTCGTTTCGGTTCCGTTGAAGTAAGATGGAACCAGCACCCAGTTGTGTCCCTCCCCATCGACAGATTCACTAGTGAACTAGGCGGGGCCCCTATCTAACGCATTTACAACTGGCTGCTGCTTTCAGAGCACAAAACCGTACAAAACTAACACGAATAGATTACAAATGATATCTCAAATTGCGCATTTGATAACCGCTTGAATAATTCCAGGCGTCCTATTATGATAATTGATAAGAATTCAGTGTCCCAGAGAACGTGTCTAATTCTAGACAATCGAATAACTTTTCCATTTCCGTTGTAACTTCAACCCCGTCACGGGGAGGATATCGGCCAAAACGCTCTTCTTTTTGTATCCAACCGGGCGACCGAGGACTGTCGCTGGATACAAACCGCGGAGAATGCCGCGTTCTGCATTATGCATGACAATAAATACATTCATTGTCTGACAAAACATTATGAGTTGGATTGTTTCACTCTCTGCTCCGCCATATTCTAGGCATTTGACCTGCGCTTCCGCAAACCGTGTGTTGTGCATCCCCAGAAACCGGTCTCCCGTTTTCATTTGCAATAATGGATCATTCTACCTCAAAACCTGGCATCATGTGCGCCTATTTCGCATTATCCCGAGCGGCCGAAAACGCCGCAAACATGGCACACATAGTAACAAAATCTCAGCCAATAGAAAAGTGTGTAGATACGGTACTTACAGTTATCCTCCGTAGCTCCGATCTGTTAGCGCCTCCAGTCGCTCGGTCTGTTGCTTCTCTCTGGGTGAGGTTTTGCGTTTTCTCATGACGCTGCAGCCTCGTTTTGAGACGAGCTCAGCTATCGCAGCAGCTGTAGCATAGCCTAGTGTATACATTTAGCAATACATTATTTCATACCAATAATATCTGACTGACAAACAATACAATGCACTATAGGAAGCCTACCCCAGCATTCAGTGGAGGCTCCTCAAGGGGAGGACCATCCTCCTCTGGGAATTTAATAAAACATTTAAATAGTAAATCATTTTTATTAAAAAGCTATCCTTTTTAGATAAAACTATACTAAATATATTCACTAAACCAAATAAATGATTAAAATACACTATTTTGCTATGAAGGTTTACATTAACTAGGACTTGACTAGTTTTAAAAAACAAGGCTAAATTAGCCTCAACAGCACTCTGTAGGGTAACATCAGATGACAGCTAGCTGCCATCCTTCCATCTGGGTACATTGACTTCAATACAAAGCCTATATTTTTACATTTTAGCAGTCACTCTTACACAGAGCAACTTACTGTAGTGAGTACATACATTTTCATACTGGTCACCCGTGGTAATTAAACCCATAACCCTGGCTTTACAAGCACAATGCTCTACCAACTGAGCTACACAGGACCTTGGAGGCTCATGGTCTCACCCCCTTCCATAGACCTGCACAGTAATTATGACAACTTCCGGATGAAGGAGAAGCAAGAGAGAGAGAGCTAGCTATATTGTGTTGTATTTTATTTCAGTTTGACTGGGTTGAGGAGTGGGGAGGTTGGGAGGTTGGGGTGAGGAGAGGGGGATGGGGTGAGGAGGGGGAGGTTGGGGTGAGGAGAGGGGGATGGGGTGAGGAGGGAGGAGGTTGGGGTGAGGAGAGGGGGAGGTTGGGGTGAGGAGAGAGGGATGGGGTGAGGAGGGGGGAGGTTGGGGTGAGGAGAGGAGAGGGGGATGGGTTGAGGAGGGAGGAGGTTGGGGTGAGGAGAAGGGGATGGGGTGAGGAGAGGGGGATGGGGTGAGGAGGGTGGAGGTTGGGAGGTTGGGGTGAGGAGAGGGGGATGGGGTGAGGAGGGGGAGGTTGGGGTGAGGAGAGGGGGATGGGGTGAGGAGGGAGGAGGTTGGGGTGAGGAGAGGGGGAGGTTGGGGTGAGGAGAGAGGGATGGGGTGAGGAGGGGGGAGGTTGCGGTGAGGAGAGGAGAGGGGGATGGGTTGAGGAGGGAGGAGGTTGGGGTGAGGAGGGAGGAGGTTGGGGTGAGGAGAAGGGGATGGGGTGAGGAGAGGGGGAGGTTGGGGTGAGGAGAGGGGGATGGGGTGAGGAGAGGGGGATGGGGTGAGGAGAGGGGGATGGGGTGAGGAGGGTGGAGGTTGGGTTAAGAGAAGGGGATGGGGTGAGGAGGGAGGAGGTTGGGGTGAGGAGAGGGGGAGGTTGGGGTGAGGAGAGGGGGATGGGGTGAGGAGAGGGGGAGGTTGGGGTGAGGAGAGGGGGATGGGGTGAGGAGAGGGGGATGGGTTGAGGAGGGTGGAGGTTGGGGTGAGGAGGGTGGAGGTTGGGGTGAGGAGGGAGGAGGTTGGGGTGAGGAGAGGGGGAGGTTGGGGTGAGGAGAAGGGGATGGGGTGAGGAGAAGGGGATGGGGTGAGGAGAGGGGGAGGTTGGGGTGAGGAGAAGGGGATGGGGTGAGGAGGGAGGAGGTTGGGGTGAGGAGAGGGGGATGGGGTGAGGAGAGGAGAAGGGGATGGGGTGAGGAGAGGGGGAGGTTGGGATGAGGAGAGGGGGAGGTTGGGGTGAGGAGAAGGGGATGGGGTGAGGAGAAGGGGATGGGGTGAGGAGGGTGGAGGTTGGGATGAGGAGAGGGGGAGGTTGGGGTGAGGAGAAGGGGATGGGGTGAGGAGAAGGGGATGGGGTGAGGAGGGTGGAGGGGGAGGCTGGGTTAAACAGCTGTTCATCTTTCTGAAATGTCCCAGTAATTTGACATGTGAAGTAACAATGTGTGCAGAGAAGCTGACCCTGTCGGCTGCAGCGACAGACCACCAGATGAACGCCTCATCAAAGCAAAACCACAAGTGTAGTTTAGCCAAATTCAATCATCACGCTAGATTAGCGCGGTTCATACAGTGACATGCCCACTGTTTTCCTCCAACACGGTTTGAACAGCCGAGTGTGTTACAGGACATAGGGGTCACAGTCACGCCGTGAAGAAGACAGTGTTGTGTGTACAACTAGTCACCGGTGTGACCGTCAGGGTGGTCACCTCTCCAGAGGGACAGACGCCACATCACGACTCCCTCCCAAATGGCATCCTATTCCCTATATATAATGCAGTATTTCTGACCTGAGTCCTACGGGGAATAGGGTGTGATTGGTGATGTTGCTGATGGCTGAGCAGAACAGAGGGCTGGAGGGAGTGGGCTCACATTCCTACTGAAGGAGAAGCATACTTGGCATTCCTACTGCAGTCGGTCAGTTAGTCAGTCTCTCTCAATGAGCCGTTTGATTTCCACTGGGCTTTCAGCCTTACATGTTAGTCATTTAGCAGACGCTCTTATCCAGAGAGACTTACGGGAGCAATTAGAGTTAAGTGACTTGCTCAAGGGCACATCGGTAGGTTTTTCAACTAGTCGGCTCTGGGATTCAAACCAGCGAGAGAGAGAGAGAGAGAGAGAGAGAGAGAGAGAGAGAGTGAGAGAGAGAGAGAGAGAAAGATGCAATTGCGCTCTGTGAGACAGGGCCACCTTCACTCAGCTGGAAGTTACTGGCAGAGAGCTGGGATTTGGTTGTTTGAAGAAAAGTGTGTTGAAGACATGCAGGGGAAGAGTGGCGTCAGAGTGCTGGTGTCAGACCAGGGTTGTGCTTCTGGCACGGTACATTCAGGACAGGCAGCTACTAACCCTACTGCTGATCGTCAAGACCATCTCATTCACCAGCATATAAAGCTCCAGGCCTCAGGATCTCTGAATACCTCTCTCTCTCAGTACATGCTGAAACATGCAGAGGGTAGTGTGTCTATCAAGGGAAATACTCTAGAAACCTTCTACTGCTCTGCTATACAATCAGGAATTCTGGACACATATAGTGGATTATCACACAGGAAACCAAATAGAAAATATTGATACAACAAACTAAAATTGAACATAGGGTTGACAATGACCATAGGAGTTGGCTATACACCACAAACAGATCTGGGACCAGCCTAGAGCTGTAGCATATGGCTAATCAGGTGGAATATCACCAGGAGCAGTGCCAATACAGCATAGCTCTCTGTCCTCTACCACCTCCTCCTCAACAGGAAAGATACAGCAGGAACTCTTGTCATGGTGTCTTAGAGGACCGCTAGAAACACATGGGGGCATTTTCTATTCTTAGTAATGTCTTCCTTCTGGGGCGGAGCCTAGCTCTCTCTCTCTTCTCTTGTCTTCCTTCTGGGGCGGAGCCTAGCTCTCTCTCTCTTCTCTTGTCTTCCTTCTGGGGCGGAGCCTAGCTCTCTCTCTCTTCTCTTGTCTTCCTTCTGGGGCGGAGCCTAGCTCTCTCTCTCTTCTCTTGTCTTCCTTCTGGGGAGGAGCCTAGCTCTCTCTCTTCTCTTGTCTTCCTTCTGGGGCGGAGCTGAGCTCTCTCTCTTCTCTTGTCTTCCTTCTGGGGTGGAGCCTAGCTCTCTCTCTCTTCTCTTGTCTTCCTTCTGGGGCGGAGCCTAGCTCTCTCTCTCTTCTCTTGTCTTCCTTCTGGGGCGGAGCTGAGCTCTCTCTCTTCTCTTGTCTTCCTTCTGGGGCGGAGCCTAGCTCTCTCTCTTCTCTTGTCTTCCTTCTGGGGCGGAGCCTAGCTCCCTCTCTTCTCTTGTCTTCCTTCTGGGGCGGAGCTGAGCTCTCTCTCTTCTCTTGTCTTCCTTCTGGGGCGGAGCCTAGCTCCCTCTCTTCTCTTGTCTTCCTTCTGGGGCGGAGCCTAGCTCTCTCTCTTCTCTTGTCTTCCTTCTGGGGCGGAGCCTAGCTCTCTCTCTCTTCTCTTGTCTTCCTTCTGGGGCGGAGCTGAGCTCTCTCTCTTCTCTTGTCTTCCTTCTGGGGCGGAGCCTAGCTCTCTCTCTTCTCTTGTCTTCCTTCTGGGGCGGAGCCTAGCTCTCTCTCTCTTCTCTTGTCTTCCTTCTGGGGCGGAGCTGAGCTCTCTCTCTTCTCTTGTCTTCCTTCTGGGGCGGAGCCTAGCTCTCTCTCTTCTCTTGTCTTCCTTCTGGGGCGGAGCCTAGCTCTCTCTCTTCTCTTGTCTTCCTTCTGGGGCGGAGCCTAGCTCTCTCTCTTCTCTTGTCTTCCTTCTGGGGCGGAGCTGAGCTCTCTCTCTCTTCTCTTGTCTTCCTTCTGGGGCGGAGCCTAGCTCTCTCTCTCTTCTCTTGTCTTCCTTCTGGGGCGGAGCCTAGCTCCCTCTCTTCTCTTGTCTTCCTTCTGGGGCGGAGCCTAGCTCTCTCTCTTCTCTTGTCTTCCTTCTGGGGCGGAGCCTAGCTCTCTCTCTTCTCTTGTCTTCCTTCTGGGGCGGAGCTGAGCTCTCTCTCTTCTCTTGTCTTCCTTCTGGGGCGGAGCTGAGCTCTCTCTCTCTTCTCTTGTCTTCCTTCTGGGGCGGAGCCTAGCTCTCTCTCTTCTCTTGTCTTCCTTCTGGGGCGGAGCCTAGCTCCCTCTCTCTTCTCTTGTCTTCCTTCTGGGGCGGAGCCTAGCTCTCTCTCTCTTCTCTTGTCTTCCTTCTGGGGCGGAGCTGAGCTCTCTCTCTTCTCTTGTCTTCCTTCTGGGGCGGAGCTGAGCTCTCTCTCTTCTCTTGTCTTCCTTCTGGGGCGGAGCTGAGCTCTCTCTCTTCTCTTGTCTTCCTTCTGGGGCGGAGCCTAGCTCCCTCTCTTCTCTTGTCTTCCTTCTGGGGCGGAGCCTAGCTCTCTCTCTTCTCTTGTCTTCCTTCTGGGGCGGAGCCTAGCTCTCTCTCTCTTCTCTTGTCTTCCTTCTGGGGCGGAGCCTAGCTCCCTCTCTTCTCTTGTCTTCCTTCTGGGGCGGAGCCTAGCTCTCTCTCTTCTCTTGTCTTCCTTCTGGGGCGGAGCCTAGCTCTCTCTCTTCTCTTGTCTTCCTTCTGGGGCGGAGCCTAGCTCTCTCTCTTCTCTTGTCTTCCTTCTGGGGCGGAGCCTAGCTCCCTCTCTCTTCTCTTGTCTTCCTTCTGGGGCGGAGCCTAGCTCTCTCTCTTCTCTTGTCTTCCTTCTGGGGCGGAGCCTAGCTCTCTCTCTTCTCTTGTCTTCCTTCTGGGGCGGAGCTGAGCTCTCTCTCTCTTCTCTTGTCTTCCTTCTGGGGCGGAGCCTAGCTCTCTCTCTTCTCTTGTCTTCCTTCTGGGGCGGAGCTGAGCTCTCTCTCTTCTCTTGTCTTCCTTCTGGGGTGGAGCCTAGCTCTCTCTCTCTTCTCTTGTCTTCCTTCTGGGGCGGAGCCTAGCTCTCTCTCTTCTCTTGTCTTCCTTCTGGGGCGGAGCCTAGCTCTCTCTCTTCTCTTGTCTTCCTTCTGGGGCGGAGCCTAGCTCCCTCTCTTCTCTTGTCTTCCTTCTGGGGCGGAGCCTAGCTCTCTCTCTTCTCTTGTCTTCCTTCTGGGGTGGAGCCTAGCTCTCTCTCTCTTCTCTTGTCTTCCTTCTGGGGCGGAGCCTAGCTCTCTCTCTTCTCTTGTCTTCCTTCTGGGGCGGAGCCTAGCTCCCTCTCTTCTCTTGTCTTCCTTCTGGGGCGGAGCCTAGCTCTCTCTCTTCTCTTGTCTTCCTTCTGGGGAGGAGCCTAGCTCTCTCTCTTCTCTTGTCTTCCTTCTGGGGAGGAGCCTAGCTCTCTCTCTTCTCTTGTCTTCCTTCTGGGGCGGAGCCTAGCTCTCTCTCTTCTCTTGTCTTCCTTCTGGGGCGGAGCCTAGCTCTCTCTCTTCTCTTGTCTTCCTTCTGGGGCGGAGCCTAGCTCTCTCTCTTCTCTTGTCTTCCTTCTGGGGCGGAGCCTAGCTCCCTCTCTTCTCTTGTCTTCCTTCTGGGGCGGAGCCTAGCTCTCTCTCTTCTCTTGTCTTCCTTCTGGGGAGGAGCCTAGCTCTCTCTCTTCTCTTGTCTTCCTTCTGGGGAGGAGCCTAGCTCTCTCTCTTCTCTTGTCTTCCTTCTGGGGCGGAGCCTAGCTCTCTCTCTCTTCTCTTGTCTTCCTTCTGGGGCGGAGCCTAGCTCTCTCTCTTCTCTTGTCTTCCTTCTGGGGCGGAGCCTAGCTCTCTCTCTTCTCTTGTCTTCCTTTTGGGGCGGAGCCTAGCTCTCTCTCTCTTCTCTTGTCTTCCTTCTGGGGCGGAGCCTAGCTCCCTCTCTTCTCTTGTCTTCCTTCTGGGGCGGAGCCTAGCTCTCTCTCTTCTCTTGTCTTCCTTCTGGGGCGGAGCCTAGCTCTCTCTCTTCTCTTGTCTTCCTTCTGGGGCGGAGCCTAGCTCTCTCTCTTCTCTTGTCTTCCTTCTGGGGCGGAGCCTAGCTCCCTCTCTCTTCTCTTGTCTTCCTTCTGGGGCGGAGCCTAGCTCTCTCTCTTCTCTTGTCTTCCTTCTGGGGCGGAGCCTAGCTCTCTCTCTTCTCTTGTCTTCCTTCTGGGGCGGAGCCTAGCTCTCTCTCTTCTCTTGTCTTCCTTCTGGGGCGGAGCTGAGCTCTCTCTCTTCTCTTGTCTTCCTTCTGGGGCGGAGCCTAGCTCTCTCTCTTCTCTTGTCTTCCTTCTGGGGCGGAGCCTAGCTCTCTCTCTTCTCTTGTCTTCCTTCTGGGGCGGAGCTGAGCTCTCTCTCTTCTCTTGTCTTCCTTCTGGGGCGGAGCTGAGCTCTCTCTCTTCTCTTGTCTTCCTTCTGGGGCGGAGCCTAGCTCTCTCTCTTCTCTTGTCTTCCTTCTGGGGCGGAGCCTAGCTCTCTCTCTCTTCTCTTGTCTTCCTTCTGGGGCGGAGCCTAGCTCTCTCTCTTCTCTTGTCTTCCTTCTGGGGCGGAGCCTAGCTCTCTCTCTCTTCTCTTGTCTTCCTTCTGGGGCGGAGCCTAGCTCTCTCTCTCTTCTCTTGTCTTCCTTCTGGGGCGGAGCTGAGCTCTCTCTCTTCTCTTGTCTTCCTTCTGGGGCGGAGCCTAGCTCCCTCTCTCTTCTCTTGTCTTCCTTCTGGGGCGGAGCTGAGCTCTCTCTCTTCTCTTGTCTTCCTTCTGGGGCGGAGCCTAGCTCCCTCTCTCTTCTCTTGTCTTCCTTCTGGGGCGGAGCTGAGCTCTCTCTCTTCTCTTGTCTTCCTTCTGGGGCGGAGCTGAGCTCTCTCTCTCTTCTCTTGTCTTCCTTCTGGGGCGGAGCCTAGCTCTCTCTCTCTTCTCTTGTCTTCCTTCTGGGGCGGAGCCTAGCTCTCTCTCTCTTCTCTTGTCTTCCTTCTGGGGCGGAGCCTAGCTCTCTCTCTTCTCTTGTCTTCCTTCTGGGGCGGAGCTGAGCTCTCTCTCTTCTCTTGTCTTCCTTCTGGGGCGGAGCCTAGCTCTCTCTCTTCTCTTGTCTTCCTTCTGGGGCGGAGCTGAGCTCTCTCTCTTCTCTTGTCTTCCTTCTGGGGTGGAGCCTAGCTCTCTCTCTTCTCTTGTCTTCCTTCTGGGGCGGAGCCTAGCTCCCTCTCTTCTCTTGTCTTCCTTCTGGGGCGGAGCCTAGCTCTCTCTCTTCTCTTGTCTTCCTTCTGGGGCGGAGCCTAGCTCTCTCTCTCTTCTCTTGTCTTCCTTCTGGGGCGGAGCCTAGCTCTCTCTCTTCTCTTGTCTTCCTTCTGGGGCGGAGCTGAGCTCTCTCTCTTCTCTTGTCTTCCTTCTGGGGCGGAGCCTAGCTCTCTCTCTCTTCTCTTGTCTTCCTTCTGGGGCGGAGCCTAGCTCTCTCTCTTCTCTTGTCTTCCTTCTGGGGCGGAGCTGAGCTCTCTCTCTTCTCTTGTCTTCCTTCTGGGGCGGAGCTGAGCTCTCTCTCTTCTCTTGTCTTCCTTCTGGGGCGGAGCCTAGCTCTCTCTCTCTTCTCTTGTCTTCCTTCTGGGGCGGAGCTGAGCTCTCTCTCTTCTCTTGTCTTCCTTCTGGGGCGGAGCCTAGCTCTCTCTCTTCTCTTGTCTTCCTTCTGGGGCGGAGCTGAGCTCTCTCTCTTCTCTTGTCTTCCTTCTGGGGCGGAGCTGAGCTCTCTCTCTTCTCTTGTCTTCATGACATTTGTCCAGCATCATCTACTCTTAGGCTGTCCCAAATGGCACCCTATTCCCTATTAAGTGCACTACTTTTGACACATACACCCCCCCACCCCTGATAGTTAAGGGTTCCTAAAGAGAAGAAAGGAGAAAGGGAAAGAGAGTGTTTATGGAGACGTTTCTAATGATGAAGAGGTAGAGGAAGGACGTGTGACATCTTTGTGAAAGAGGTCTTAGAGCCATCTGTTTCTGTGAGAGAGTGCTTCTTCACCCACTACTTACTGACACATGCCCACTTGACCACTGTCAAATGTAGTGCACTAATATGGAAAAGGGTGGCATTTGGGACACCCAGGATAGTGAGTAATCAACAAGTTAAATCCTATGGAATATACTACATTAAAGTATCATAACATGAAGCACCGTGTGGAGCCCGGCGTAACCAGTTAACACAGCTACCAACTAACCCGGCTATGAATACGTTAGTCTGTAATCACCAGGCAACCACGCAGTCACACGACCCAACTTGCTAAGCAACAACTAGGTAAACACAATGGGATGTACAGGCTCACTTCCTGTGACCAATATATTAGCAGCTCATAGGACCGTGAACACAACGTGCTGGAACATGGACAGTGGTTTCACAGTGTTGCAACATCAAGCATATATTCTTCAGACAAACCAAACATCCTACTAGACATCCTACTAAACATCCTACTAAACATCCTACTAGACATCCTACTAGACATCCTCCTAAACATCCTACTAAACATCCTACTAGACATCCTCCTAAACATCCTACTAGACATCCTACTAGACATCCTACTAGACATCCTCCTAAACATCCTACTAAACATCCTACTAGACATCCTACTTAACATCATACTAAACATCCTACTAGACATCCTACTAGACATCCTACTAGACATCCTACTAGACATCCTACTAAACATCCTACTAAACATCCTACTAGACATCCTACTAGACATCCTACTAAACATCCTACTAAACATCCTACTAAACATCCTACTAGACATCCTACTAAACATCCTACTAAACATCCTACTAGACATCCTACTAAACATCCTACTAAACATCCTACTAGACATCCTACTAAACATCCTACTAAACATCCTACTAGACATCCTACTAAACATCCTACTAAACATCCTACTAGACATCCTACAAGACATCCTACTAGACATCCTACTAAACATCCTACTAGACATCCTACTAGACATCCTACTAAACATCCTACTAGACATCCTACTAGACATCCTACTAAACATCCTACTAGACATCCTACTAGACATCCTCCTAAACATCCTACTAAACATCCTACTAGACATCCTACTAGACATCCTACTTAACATCCTACCAGACATCCTACTAGACATCCTACTAAACATCCTACTAGACATCCTACTAGACATCCTACTAGACATCCTCCTAAACATCCTACTAAACATCCTACTAGACATCCTCCTAAACATCCTACTAGACATCCTACTAGACATCCTCCTAAACATCCTACTAAACATCCTACTAGACATCCTACTAGACATCCTACTTAACATCCTACCAGACATCCTACTAGACATCCTACTAAACATCCTACTAGACATCCTACTAGACATCCTACTAGACATCCTACTAGACATCCTACTAAACATCCTACTAAACATCCTACTTAACATCCTACTAAACATCCTACTAGACATCCTACTAAACATCCTACTTAACATTCTACTAGACATCCTACTAGACAAACTACTAGACATCCTACTAGACATCCTACTAGACATCCTACTAAACATCCTACTAAACATCCTACTAGACATCCTACTAAACATCCTACTAGACATCCTACTAAACATCCTACTAGACATCCTACTAAACATCCTACTAGACATCCTACTAGACATCCTACTAGACATCCTACTTAACATCCTACCAGACATCCTACTAAACATCCTACTAGACATCCTACTAGACATCCTACTAAACATCCTACTAAACATCCTACTTAACATCCTACTAAACATCCTACTAGACATCCTACTAAACATCCTACTTAACATCCTACTTAACATCCTACAAGACATCCTACTAAACATCCTACTAGACATCCGACTAAACATCCTACTAGACATCCTACTAAACATCCTACTTAACATCCTACTAAACATCCTACTAGACAAACTACTAAACATCCTACTAAACATCCTACTAGACATCCTACTAAACATCCTACTAGACATCCTACTAAACATCCTACTTAACATCCTACTAAACATCCTACTAGACATCCTACTAAACATCCTACTAGACATCCTACTAAACATCCTACTAAACATCCTACTTAACATCCTACTAAACATCCTACTAGACATCCTACTAAACATCCTACTAAACATCCTACTTAACATCCTACTAAACATCCTACTAGACATCCTACTAAACATCCTACTTAACATCCTACTAGACATCCTACTAAACATCCTACTTAACATCCTACTAGACATCCTACTAGACATCCTACTAAACATCCTACTTAACATCCTACTAAACATCCTACTAGACATCCTACTAAACATCCTACTAAACATCCTACTTAACATCCTACTAAACATCCTACTAGACATCCTACTAAACATCCTACTTAACATCCTACTAGACATCCTACTAGACAAACTACTAGACATCCTACTAAACATCCTACTAGACATCCTACTAAACATCCTACTAAACATCCTTCTAGACATCCTACTAGACATCCTACTAGACATCCTACTAGACATCCTACTAGACATCCTACTTAACATCCTACCAGACATCCTACCAAACATCCTACTAGACATCCTACTAGACATCCTACTAGACATCCTACTAGACATCCTACTAAACATCCTACTAGACATCCTACTAGACATCCTACTAGACATCCTACTAGACATCCTACTAGACATCCTACTAAACATCCTACTAGACATCCTACTTAACATACTACTAAACATCCTACTAGACAACCTACTAAACATCCTACTAGACATCCTACTAGACATCCTACTAAACATCCTACTAGACATCCTACTAAACATCCTACTAGACATCCTACTAAACATCCTACTAGACAACCTACTAAACATCCTACTAAACATCCTACTAAACATCCTACTAGACATCCTACTAGACATCCTACTAAACATCCTACTAGACATCCTACTAAACATCCTACTAGACATCCTACTAGACATCCTACTAGACATCCTACTAAACATCCTACTAAACATCCTACTAGACATCCTACTAAACATCCTACTAAACATCCTACTAAACATCCTACTAGACATCCTACTAGACATCCTACTAGACATCCTACTAGACATCCTACTAAACATCCTACTAAACATCCAGTCAAAGTAAAAAGTAGGTTATAGATGTAGTGAAATAAAACATTCATAAACCGTTTATAAGAGGTAGGTCTAAAAGTCTTATGCCATGACAAAATACCAGCTGTAAGGAGACTTTGGATCACCCATGTAGGCTACGACTTGGCTTATAATGATTTGTGAAGCGTATATGTAGTGCTCTTCATGAATGCCTTCATAAAGCCTTAATATGGTAATTAGTTGTCTGTTAAAAGAGGGAGTGTAGCAACAGGAGGAACACTGTTAGATCTGTTAAGGGGCCTCCATCAACAGAACAGTAGAATAAACTACAGGAATGAACCACAGAGAGAATGTTTGTTTCCCATCTTCCGGAGAGTTCTGGAATGTTGCTGATTAGCAGTGCTCGTCGACAGACCTCATCTTCCCTGACGGACTTCCCTGACGGACATACAGGGACACAGCGTCGGTTGGCCACGGCAACCAACCAACCGCTGGCCGGATGGAGGGAAGGGGGATCCGAGAGTGAGCTGAGGGGTAAAGGGTGAGGCCTAGTCACTTCCTGTCAGAGAGCAGGAGAGGAGCGTGTTCTGAAAGAGGATGTGTTTGTTGGGAAATGGAGCTGATACTGGCAGTAGGGTTACACTGATACCAAGAAGCTACTGGTGAGGCTTCACACACACACACACACACACACACACACACACACACACACACACACACACACACACACACACACACACACACACACACACACACACACACACACACACACACACACACACACACACACACACACACACACACACACACACATAATAGAGTTAGAGAATCTCCCAGAGTCCCCTAAGCAGTTATCAGGAAGGCGCAATAAAAATCAACAGCTGATATGGCATGTCTCTGTATTTCCAATCAAATCAAAGCTTATTGGTCACGTACACAGTTTAGCAGAGGTTATAGCGGCTGCAGTGAAATGCTCATTTTACTAGCTCTTAACGATACAGTAAAATGTCAAGCAAGTACATAAATAATCAAACAATCTGAATCAAGAAATTTCATAACAAATCCAATGAACAACCCAAATAACACTGTAACAGTAATCCAAATGAACAACCCAAATAGCACTGTAACAGTAATCCAAATGAACAACCCAAATAGCACTGTAACAGTAATCCAAATGAACAACCCAAATAACACTGTAACAGTAATCCAAATGAACAACCCAAATAACACTGTAACAGTAATCCAAATGAAGTCTGTACATATCTACACCGGAGGAGTTTACACAATATATACTAGGAATGATATGTACAGCAGTAGATATAGTAGGAATGATATGTACAGCAGTAGATATACTAGGAATGATATGTACAGCAGTAGATATACTAGGAATGATATGTACAGCAGTAGATATACTCAGAATGATATGTACAGCAGTAGATATACTCAGAATGATATGTACAGCAGTAGATATGTTACAGTGAGCCATGTCAAGAATCCAGTGTATCAATAAATAAGCGGTGTGTATAAACTGTGTCACTAAAATTCAATGTACAGTAGTAGAAATATTAGAATGAGCTGTGTCGAGAATACAGTGTATAAATACACAGTAACAAACCACATGACAAAATGGACAGAATTACAGGAAATTAGCTTCTGGACCAGAGTCCGATATATGAATATATATATATATATATATATATATATATATATATAGGATGGTGTGTATAGACAGTAGTTATATAGGATGGTGTTTATAGACAGTAGTTATATAGGATGGTGTGTATAGACAGTAGTTATATAGGATGGTGTGTATAGACAGTAGTTATATAGGATGGTGTGTATAGACAGTAGTTATATAGGGTGGTGTATATAGACAGTAGTTATATAGGATGGTGTGTATAGACAGTAGTTATATAGGATGGTGTGTATAGACAGTAGTTTATAGGATGGTGTGTATAGGCAGTAGTTATATAGAATGGTGTGTATAGACAGTAGTTATATAGGATGGTGTTTATAGACAGTAGTTATATAGGATGGTGTGTATAGACAGTATAGACAGTAGTTATATAGGATGGTGTGTATAGACAGTATAGACAGTAGTTATATAGGATGGTGTGTATAGACAGTAGTTATATAGGATGGTGTGTATAGACAGTATAGACAGTAGTTATATAGGATGGTGTGTATAGACAGTATAGACAGTAGTTATATAGGATGGTGTGTATAGACAGTAGTTATATAGGATGGTGTGTATAGACAGTAGTTATATAGGATGGTGTGTATAGACAGTAGTTATACAGGATGGTGTGTATAGACAGTAGTTATATAGGATGGTGTGTATAGACAGTAGTTATATAGGATGGTGTTTATAGACAGTAGTTATATAGGATGGTGTGTATAGACAGTATAGACAGTAGTTATATAGGATGGTGTTTATAGACAGTATAGACAGTAGTTATATAGGATGGTGTGTATAGACAGTAGTTATATAGGATGGTGTTTATAGACAGTAGTTATATAGGATGGTGTGTATAGACAGTAGTTATATAGGATGGTGTGTATAGACAGTAGTTTATAGGATGGTGTGTATAGACAGTAGTTATATAGGATGGTGTGTATAGACAGTAGTTATATAGGATGGTGTGTATAGACAGTAGTTATATAGGATGGTGTGTATAGACAGTATAGACAGTAGTTATATAGGATGGTGTGTATAGACAGTAGTTATATAGGATGGTGTGTATAGACAGTAGTTATATAGGATGGTGTTTATAGACAGTATAGACAGTAGTTATATAGGATGGTGTTTATAGACAGTATAGACAGTAGTTATATAGGATGGTGTGTATAGACAGTAGTTATATAGGATGGTGTGTTTAGACAGTAGTTATATAGGATGGTGTGTATAGACAGTATAGACAGTAGTTATATAGGATGGTGTTTATAGACAGTATAGACAGTAGTTATATAGGATGGTGTTTATAGACAGTATAGACAGTAGTTATATAGGATGGTGTGTATAGACAGTAGTTATATAGGATGGTGTGTTTAGACAGTAGTTATATAGGATGGTGTGTATAGACAGTAGTTATATAGGATGGTGTATATAGACAGTATAGACAGTAGTTATATAGGATGGTGTGTATAGACAGTAGTTATATAGGATGGTGTGTATAGACAGTAGTTATATAGGATGGTGTGTATAGACAGTAGTTATATAGGATGGTGTTTATAGACAGTATAGACAGTAGTTATATAGGATGGTGTGTATAGACAGTAGTTTATAGGATGGTGTTTATAGACAGTAGTTATATAGGATGGTGTGGATAGGCAGTAGTTATATAGGATGGTGTTTATAGACAGTAGTTATATAGGATGGTGTGTATAGACAGTATAGACAGTAGTTATATAGGATGGTGTGTATAGACAGTAGTTATATTGAGGAATCCTACGGAGCTGTGAAGGGAACGGCACCTCCGTACCATCAGGCTCTGATCAGGCCCTACACCCAAACAAGGGCACTGCGTTCATCCACCTCTGGCCTGCTGGCCTCCCTACCTCTGAGGAAGCACAGTTCCCGCTCAGCCCAGTCAAAACTGTTCGCTGCTCTGGCACCCCAATGGTGGAACAAGCTCCCTCACGACGCCAGGACAGCGGAGTCAATCACCACCTTCCGGAGACACCTGAAACCCCACCTCTTTAAGGAATACCTAGGATAGGATAAAGTAATCCTTCTAACCCCCCCCCCCCCCCCCCCCCCCTAAAAGATTTAGATGCACTATTGTAAAGTGGTTGTTCCACTGGATATCATAAGGTGAATGCACCAATTTGTAAGTCGCTCTGGATAAGAGCGTCTGCTAAATGACTTAAATGTAATGTAAATGTAATATAGGATGGTGTTTATAGACAGTAGTTATATAGGATGGTGTGTATAGACAGTATAGACAGTAGTTATATAGGATGGTGTGTATAGACAGTAGTTATATAGGATGGTGTGTATAGACAGTAGTTATATAGGATGGTGTGTATAGACAGTAGTTATATAGGATGGTGTGTATAGACAGTATAGACAGTAGTTATATAGGATGGTGTGTATAGACAGTAGTTATATAGGATGGTGTGTATAGACAGTAGTTATATAGGATGGTGTGTATAGACAGTATAGACAGTAGTTATATAGGATGGTGTGTATAGACAGTATAGACAGTAGTTATATAGGATGGTGTGTATAGACAGTATAGACAGTAGTTATATAGGATGGTGTGTATAGACAGTAGTTATATAGGATGGTGTGTATAGACAGTAGTTATATAGGATGGTGTTTATAGACAGTATAGACAGTAGTTATATAGGATGGTGTTTATAGACAGTATGGACAGTAGTTATATAGGATGGTGTGTATAGACAGTAGTTATATAGCATGGTGTGTATAGACAGTATAGACAGTAGTTATATAGGATGGTGTGTATAGACAGTAGTTATATAGGATGGTGTGTATAGACAGTAGTTATATAGGATGGTGTGTATAGACAGTAGTTATATAGGATGGTGTGTATAGACAGTATGGACAGTCGTTATATAGGATGGTGTGTATAGACAGTAGTTATATAGGAAAGTGTGAATAGACAGTATATGAATAGAAAAGGTGTGTACAGCAGTAGTTATATATAGGATGAGCCTTGACTAGAATACAGTATATACTGTTAGGTTCACATTTCCAGAGGAAATAACTCACGTACACTAGAGAAGCTTAACCGAGTTGAATTCTTCCCAAAGGGTCGATACAGCTGCATTCAGACAAAACATGTTTCCACCAACACAGGTATATATACTCCAGTTTAGATGCACTCTTCCTTCTCTCCAACCCTTTACATCTGTTATGGTTCAACAGGAAGAGGAAGTGATGGGGTAATAAACCCTTCCTTCTCCCTTAAGGTGACCTGACCTGACCTCAACCCCCCTTGATGCCTAATCCAAAGATCTCTCTCCCCTTATCAATGCCTGCGACATGTGATCGCTTCGCTGCCCAACTCACGGCTGTCATGGTGACTGGTACCAGACTGTGTCTCTTCTCCTCCCAGAGGATCCCTGATGTCTGACAATAACATATCCTGACATAATGTAAAGGGATTCCTGTCATGACGTTGGCCTCTTTGAGTACAGGGAGGACAGTTAACCCCCTCCCCCCCTTTGCACCATCCCCCAACCTACCTTCCCCCACCCAGTCCCTGTGTGAAGGAGTGGTAAAATTCCAGGAGAGTCTCGGGCCATATGGCCCATAGAGAGACACAGGAAATTCTTCCAACTCACAGAATTGGGGAGCCAAGCGACATTTGTGTTCTGGAGAAGGTATGAAAGATTGGTGAAGAATCCAGCTACGAACTGGTCCGCTTGGTACAATTTTGTGATACTCAGAAGAGACAATATAGCCATATTACCATAAAACGGTTTATATAATAGCCTCAGCGATGAGACTTGCATCCACATGGTTGTATAGAATGTATTAATAAGGATAAAGCTATTTGTAATACATTGAGATGCTATGTACTGATGTTAATGTGATATAATTATATTTCTGTACCAAGCTTAACTCAGTCATCGGCACGCCCCCAGGGACACAGACAGGACCAGGCGTCATGTGACATGTCCACTATAAAACTATACCCTGATTTACATTTCTCCAGACCCGGCCTCCACTCCATTGCGAGTTGGCCAATAGGTTTGACCATCAAAGTACTCTACTGAAAGTGAACTATACCACGTGGTTAACTTTTAGACTATCGATACCGACAGAATAAGAACAAGTCTTTGATATTAATTATTAGTCTGCAGCTAAGTAAATTATATCATTGAACGCGAAGACCAACGAAACATCCATTCTATGACGACATTAATGAATGTCGCTTTGAAAGATCCATTCTAACCGAGAGAGAGAGAGAGAGAGAGAGAGAGAGAGAGAGAGAGAGAGAGAGAGAGAGAGAGAGAGAGAGAGAGAGAGAGAGGAAACTCTCCAACAGAACGACGCTCCAACAAGGATCCCGACGACACACTGAGCGTAAATATATATTGATTGCAATTGTTCTCAAATGAGTGAGCGTTCATGTGCAAAGGATTAGCATGTCAATTGTTAATATTAATGAACTTTGTGTGTCCTCAGCTGACCGTTTATGACCCATTGTTAACAAGACACCAGCCATGCCTGTTTTAGCCCACTAGGGCACATTACTCTACCAATTCTTTGTGATGATAATTACTGTTTGTATACTTTCTGTGAATTACTTAGTTTAGTAAATAAATTATTTTAAGACAATTGATGTATGGATGATTTTAGTAAAGGCTGGGTTCGTGCAGATACAACAATTTACGACGTTTGGAATGAGACTGGACGCGAGGTAAAATACACCATTTAAACCAGAAGATAATCGGCCTATACTATAATAGAATATAATATATAATGTTATAATATAGGAAAGTTATATTAGGAAAATTATAGCTTTGTAATCTGAATATTTTCCTTGGTGCCCCGGTCTCCTAGTTAATTACAATTAAACGAGTAATCAGTTTAATCGCGTGATAATAATTACAGGGAGTTAATTGATAAACATGTCTTCAGTTTAATGGTACCCCAAAGACACGACATACCTTACCCTCTCTCCCTCAGTGACATGAATAAGCATATTACATATTCTCAGAACCCAACAATACATATGAAGTGGGTAAAACAGTATGTAAACGTTATTCAAGTGACCAGTGTTCAATGTCTATGTACATAGGCAGTCTCTAAGATGCAGGGTAGAGTACCGGGTGGTGGCCAGCTAGTAACAGTGACTAAGGTTCAGGGCAGGGTACTGAGGGGGAGGCTAGTAACAGTGACTAAGGTTCAGGGCAGGGTACTGAGGGGGAGGCTAGTAACAGTGACTAAGGTTCAGGGCAGGGTACTGAGGGGGAGGCTAGTAACAGTGACTGAGGTTCAGGGCAGGGTACTGGGCGGAGGCTAGTAACAGTGACTATAGTTCAGGGTACTGAGGGGGAGGCTAGTAACAGTGACTGAGGTTCAGGGCAGGGTACTGGGCGGAGGCTGGCTAGTGGTGACTGTTTAACAGTCTGATGGCTTGGATATAGAAACTGTTTTTCAGTCTCTCGGTCCCTGCTTTGATGCACCTGTACTTTCTCCACCTTCTAGATGGTAGCAGGGTGAACAGTCCGTGACTCGGGTAGCTGAGGACCTCGATGATCTTCTTGGCCTTCCTGTAACACCGGGTGCTGTAGATGTCCTGGAGGGCAGGCAGTGTGCCCCCCGGTGATGTTGTGGGCTGCTGCACCACCCTCTGGAGAACCATGTGGTTGAGGGCGGAGAAGTTGCCGTACCAGGCGGTGACGCAGCCTGACAGGATGCTCTCAATGGTGCATCTGTAGAGGTTTGTGAGGGTGTTAGGGGCCAAGACTAATTTCCTCAGCCTCCTGAGGCTAAAGAGGCCCTATTGCACCTTCTTCACCACGCTGTCGGTGTGAAGGGACCATTTCAGGTACTCAGTGATGTGCACGCCAATGAACTTCAAGCTTTTGGTGGTCTCTGGGTCTCTCCCTAGACCAGGCACTAACAGGGCCCCAGTGGTCTCTGGGTCTCTCTCTAGAGCAGGCACTAACAGGGCCCCAGTGGTCTCTGGGTCTCTCCCTAGACCAGGCACTAACAGGGACCCAGTGGTCTCTGGGTCTCTCTCTAGAGCAGGCACTAACAGGGACCCAGTGGTCTCTGGGTCTCTCTCTAGACCAGGAACTAATAGGGACCCAGTGGTCTCTGGGTCTCTCTCTAGAGCAGGCACTAACAGGGCCCCAGTGGTCTCTGGGTCTCTCCCTAGACCAGGCACTAACAGGGCCCCAGTGGTCTCTGGGTCTCTCTCTAGACCAGGCACTAACAGGGCCCCAGTGGTCTCTGGGTCTCTCTCTAGACCAGGTACTAACAGGGCCCCCGTGGTCTCTGGGTCTCTCTCTAGAGCAGGCACTAACAGGGACCCAGTGGTCTCTGGGTCTCTCTCTAGACCAGGTACTAACAGGGCCCCCGTGGTCTCTGGGTCTCTCTCTAGAGCAGGCACTAACAGGGACCCAGTGGTCTCTGGGTCTCTCTCTAGACCAGGTACTAACAGGGCCCCCGTGGTCTCTGGGTCTCTCTCTAGAGCAGGCACTAACAGGGACCCAGTGGTCTCTGGGTCTCTCCCTAGACCAGGCACTAACAGGGACCCAGTGGTCTCTGGGTCTCTCTCTAGAGCAGGCATTAACAGGGACCCAGTGGTCTCTGGGTCTCTCTCTAGAGCAGGCACTAACAGGGACCCAGTGGTCTCTGGGTCTCTCTCTAGAGCAGGCACTAACAGGGACCCAGTGGTCTCTGGGTCTCTCCCTAGACCAGGCACTAACAGGGACCCAGTGGTCTCTGGGTCTCTCTCTAGAGCAGGCACTAACAGGGACCCAGTGGTCTCTGGGTCTCTCTCTAGACCAGGTACTAACAGGGACCCAGTGGTCTCTGGGTCTCTCCCTAGACCAGGCACTAACAGGGACCCAGTGGTCTCTGGGTCTCTCTCTAGAGCAGGCACTAACAGGGACCCAGTGGTCTCTGGGTCTCTCTCTAGAGCAGGCACTAACAGGGACCCAGTGGTCTCTGGGTCTCTCTCTAGAGCAGGCACTAACAGGGCCCCAGTGGTCTCTGGGTCTCTCTCTAGAGCAGGCACTAACAGGGACCCAGTGGTCTCTGGGTCTCTCCCTAGACCAGGCACTAACAGGGACCCAGTGGTCTCTGGGTCTCTCCCTAGACCAGGCACTAACAGGGACCCAGTGGTCTCTGGGTCTCTCTCTAGAGCAGGCATTAACAGGGACCCAGTGGTCTCTGGGTCTCTCTCTAGAGCAGGCACTAACAGGGACCCAGTGGTCTCTGGGTCTCTCTCTAGAGCAGGCACTAACAGGGACCCAGTGGTCTCTGGGTCTCTCCCTAGACCAGGCACTAACAGGGACCCAGTGGTCTCTGGGTCTCTCTCTAGAGCAGGCACTAACAGGGACCCAGTGGTCTCTGGGTCTCTCTCTAGAGCAGGCACTAACAGGGCCCCAGTGGTCTCTGGGTCTCTCTCTAGAGCAGGCACTAACAGGGCCCCAGTGGTCTCTGGGTCTCTCTCTAGAGCAGGCACTAACAGGGACCCAGTGGTCTCTGGGTCTCTCTCTAGAGCAGGCACTAACAGGGACCCAGTGGTCTCTGGGTCTCTCTCTAGAGCAGGCACTAATAGGGACCCAGTGGTCTCTGGGTCTCTCTCTAGAGCAGGCACTAACAGGGACCCAGTGGTCTCTGGGTCTCTCTCTAGAGCAGGCACTAACAGGGACCCAGTGGTCTCTGGGTCTCTCTCTAGAGCAGGCACTAACAGGGACCCAGTGGTCTCTGGGTCTCTCTCTAGAGCAGGCACTAACAGGGACCCAGTGGTCTCTGGGTCTCTCTCTAGAGCAGGCACTAACAGGGACCCAGTGGTCTCTGGGTCTCTCTCTAGAGCAGGCACTAACAGGGACCCAGTGGTCTCTGGGTCTCTCTCTAGAGCAGGCACTAACAGGGCCCCAGTGGTCTCTGGGTCTCTCTCTAGAGCAGGCACTAACAGGGACCCAGTGGTCTCTGGGTCTCTCTCTAGAGCAGGCACTAATAGGGACCCAGTGGTCTCTGGGTCTCTCTCTAGAGCAGGCACTAACAGGGACCCAGTGGTCTCTGGGTCTCTCTCTAGAGCAGGCACTAACAGGGACCCAGTGGTCTCTGGGTCTCTCTCTAGAGCAGGCACTAACAGGGACCCAGTGGTCTCTGGGTCTCTCTCTAGAGCAGGCACTAACAGGGACCCAGTGGTCTCTGGGTCTCTCTCTAGAGCAGGCACTAACAGGGACCCAGTGGTCTCTGGGTCTCTCTCTAGAGCAGGCACTAACAGGGACCCAGTGGTCTCTGGGTCTCTCTCTAGAGCAGGCACTAACAGGGACCCAGTGGTCTCTGGGTCTCTCTCTAGAGCAGGCACTAACAGGGACCCAGTGGTCTCTGGGTCTCTCTCTAGAGCAGGCACTAACAGGGCCCCAGTGGTCTCTGGGTCTCTCTCTAGAGCAGGCACTAACAGGGACCCAGTGGTCTCTGGGTCTCTCTCTAGAGCAGGCATTAAAAGGGCCTCAGGAAGGAGATGTCTGTATCATAACATATTGCTTGAAGAGTTTGATACTGGTTCTCTATAGTCCATCCACCTCCATAACACCTGGACATATGATGAGGGTAACCACACTGTTTCTTCACCCACTCAGACGTGACAGATGGATGACAGAGAGGGAGCGAGAGAAAAGGTCAATGGTTGTCGCGTGGCTTTGTAAACAGCCCCTCAGAAAGTGAGTCCATTATGTAGCATTGTATACAGGCCCTGAAAGAGCAGGCTCTCATCAGTAAGACAGGAGTACTGGAGCAGCTATGACTCAGAGAAGCATTGCTCACCCTCCTCCTCCTCACCCTCCTCCTCCTCCCCCTCCTCCTCCTCCCCCTCTGCCTAGGGATCGAGGTCAGACAGCGTTAATGAAGTTACTCCAAGTACTCTTTTTCACGTGTACAATTCAATGTCCTCCCTCGCCTTTCTCTCACGTTTTTCTCCAGTGTGTGTGTGTGTGTGTGTGTGTGTGTGTGTGTGTGTGTGTGTGTGTGTGTGTGTGTGTGTGTGTGTGTGTGTGTGTGTGTCCATGTGTGCACGTGTGTCCTACACAAGCAAATAGAATCATGAATCCATTGTTCTTCCCACATGAAAGTTTCCTCCCCAGTGGTAATAACATATCACTGATGTCCACACTAAAGTTTCCTCCCCAGTGGTAATAACATATCACTGATGTCCACATGAAAGTTTCCTCCCCAGTGGTAATAACATATCACTGATGTCCACATGAAAGTTTCCTCCCCAGTGGTAATAACATATCACTGATGTCCACACTAAAGTTTCCTCCCCAGTGGTAATAACATATCACTGATGTCCACATGAAAGTTTCCTCCCCAGTGCTAATAACATATCACTGATGTCCACACTAAAGTTTCCTCCCCAGTGGTAATAACATATCACTGATGTCCACATGAAAGTTTCCTCCCCAGTGGTAATAACATATCACTGATGTCCACATGAAAGTTTCCTCCCCAGTGGTAATAACATATCACTGATGTCCACATGAAAGTTTCCTCCCCAGTGGTAATAACATATCACTGATGTCCACATGAAAGTTTCCTCCCCAGTGGTAATAACATATCACTGATGTCCACATGAAAGTTTCCTCCCCAGTGGTAATAACATATCACTGATGTCCACATGAAAGTTTCCTCCCCAGTGGTAATAACATATCACTGATGTCCACATGAAAGTTTCCTCCCCAGTGGTAATAACATATCACTGATGTCCACACTAAAGTTTCCTCCCCAGTGGTAATAACATATCACTGATGTCCACACTAAAGTTTCCTCCCCAGTGGTAATAACATATCACTGATGTCCACACTAAAGTTTCCTCCCCAGTGGTAATAACATTTCACTGATGTCCACATGAAAGTTTCCTCCCCAGTGGTAATAACATATCACTGATGTCCACATGAAAGTTTCCTCCCCAGTGGTAATAACATATCACTGATGTCCACATGAAAGTTTCCTCCCCAGTGGTAATAACATATCACTGATGTCCACATGAAAGTTTCCTCCCCAGTGGTAATAACATATCACTGATGTCCACACTAAAGTTTCCTCCCCAGTGGTAATAACATATCACTGATGTCCACATGAAAGTTTCCTCCCCAGTGGTAATAACATATCACTGATGTCCACATGAAAGTTTCCTCCCCAGTGGTAATAACATATCACTGATGTCCACATGAAAGTTTCCTCCCCAGTGGTAATAACATATCACTGATGTCCACATGAAAGTTTCCTCCCCAGTGGTAATAACATATCACTGATGTCCACATGAAAGTTTCCTCCCCAGTGGTAATAACATATCACTGATGTCCACATGAAAGTTTCCTCCCCAGTGGTAATAACATATCACTGATGTCCACATGAAAGTTTCCTCCCCAGTGGTAATAACATATCACTGATGTCCACACTAAAGTTTCCTCCCCAGTGGTAATAACATATCACTGATGTCCACATGAAAGTTTCCTCCCCAGTGGTAATAACATATCACTGATGTCCACACTAAAGTTTCCTCCCCAGTGGTAATAACATATCACTGATGTCCACATGAAAGTTTCCTCCCCAGTGGTAATAACATATCACTGATGTCCACATGAAAGTTTCCTCCCCAGTGGTAATAACATATCACTGATGTCCACATGAAAGTTTCCTCCCCAGTGGTAATAACATATCACTGATGTCCACATGAAAGTTTCCTCCCCAGTGGTAATAACATATCACTGATGTCCACATGAAAGTTTCCTCCCCAGTGGTAATAACATATCACTGATGTCCACACTAAAGTTTCCTCCCCAGTGGTAATAACATATCACTGACGTTAAGGTTTCCTCATAATTTTCCTTCCTCATGCCATCTATTTTGTGAAGTGCACCAGTCCCTCCTGCAGCAAAGCACCCCCACAACATGCCACCCCCGTGCTTCACGGTTGGGATGGTGTTCTTCGGCTTGCAAGTCTCCCCCATTTTCCTCCAAACATAACGATGGTCATTATGGCCAAACAGTTCTATTTTTGTTTCATCAGACCAGAGGACATTTCTCCAAAAAGTACAATCTTTGTCCCCATGTGCAGTTGCAAATGACAAGGTCCTTTGCTGTTGTTCTGGGATTGATTTTCACTATTCGCACCAAAGTACGTTAATCTCCAGGAGACAGAACACATCTCCTTCTTGAGCGGTATGACGGCTGCGTGGTCCCATGGTGTTTATACTTGCATACTATTGTTTGTACAGATGAACGTGGTACCTTCAGGCGTTTGGAAATGAACCAGACTTGTGGAGGTCTTGGCTGATTTCTTTTGATTTTTCCATGGTGTCAAGCAAAGAGGCACTGAGTTTGAAGGTTGGCCTTCAGGTACGCCTCCAATGATGTCAATTAGCCTATCAGAAGCTTCTAAAGCCATGACATCATTTTCTGGAATTTTCCAAGCTGTTTAAAGGCACAGTCAACTTAGTGTATGTAAACTTCTGACCCACTGGAATTGGGTCAGTGAAATAATCTGTCTGTAAACAATTGTTGGAAAAATGACTTGTGTCATGCACAAAGTAGATGTCCTAACCAACTTGCCAAAACTATAGTTTGTTAACAAGAAATGTGTAGTGGTTGAAAAACGAGTTAATGACTCCAACCTAAGTATATGTAAACTTCAACTGTATGTGTTCAGCACTTTTGAAATCTACAGCGACAGAATTCTGAACATGGGCCATTCTTACACTATTCTCCCTGTACACCAAGTCAGAACCGTAGGATAAATAAAGGGGTTGTCACAACTGTCCTGACCAGCAGATGGAGCTATTGTATTAGTTATGGGGTCAGGACGTGGCAGTTTTGTGTGTGTGAATGTTTGTTGGTGATTGGGACTTCCAATTGAAGGCAGGAGTGTTGAGTTGCCTTTGATTGGAAGTCCTATATAGGTGTGTGTGTTTTTCTTTGGGGTTGTGGGTAGTTGTTTTGCACTGCTTTTGTTAGCCTGCAAACTGTTGCTGTCGTGTTATTGTTTTCCTGTGGATGCCTTACTTGAGTGTATTAAAGTATGAGTCTTCACATTCTCGCTGCGCCTTGGTCCTCTTCTCTCCAGTACGACATTTTCCGGGACGAGTACGACATTTTTTGTGACAGCTGGAGACAGTGTAGGCTCCTCTCTATCTCTGTCTATTATTAGGCTGAAGACAGTGTCGGCTCCTCTCTCTCTCTATCTATTATTAGGCTGAAGACAGTGTAGGCTCCTCTCTCTGTCTATTATTAGGCTGAAGACAGTGTAGGCTCCTCTCTCTCTCTGTCTATTATTAGGCTGAAGACAGTGTAGGCTCCTCTCTCTCTCTATCTATTATTAGGCTGAAGACAGTGTAGGCTCCTCTCTATCTCTGTCTATTATTAGGCTGAAGACAGTGTCGGCTCCTCTCTCTCTCTATCTATTATTAGGCTGAAGATAGTGTGGGCTCCTCTCTCTCTCTATCTATTATTAGGCTGAAGACAGTGTAGGCTCCTGTCTCTGTCTATTATTAGGCTGAAGACAGTGTAGGCTCCTCTCTCTCTCTGTCTATTATTAGGCTGAAGACAGTGTAGGCTCCTCTCTCTCACTATCTATTATTAGGCTGAAGACAGTGTAGGCTCCTCTCTCTCTCTATCTATTATTAGGCTGAAGACAGTGTAGGCTCCTCTCTCTCTCACTATCTATTATTAGGCTGAAGACAGTGTAGGCTCCTCTCTCTCTCTATCTATTATTAGGCTGAAGACAGTGTAGGCTCCTCTCTCTCTCTATCTATTATTAGGCTGAAGATAGTGTAGGCTCCTCTCTCTCTCTATCGATTATTAGGCTGAAGACAGAGTAGGCTCCTCTCTCTCTCTCTATCTATTATTAGGCTGAAGACAGTGTAGGCTCCTCTCTCTATCTATTATTAGGCTGAAGACAGTGTTGGCTCCTCTCTCTCTCTCTATCTATTATTAGGCTGAAGACAGTGTAGGCTCCTCTCTCTCTCTATCTATTATTAGGCTGAAGATAGTGTAGGCTCCTCTCTCTCTCTCTATCGATTATTAGGCTGAAGACAGAGTAGGCTCCTCTCTCTCTCTCTATCTATTATTAGGCTGAAGACAGTGTAGGCTCCTCTATCTCTCTGTCTATTATTAGGCTGAAGACAGTGTAGGCTCCTCTCTCTCTCTGTCTATTATTAGGCTGAAGACAGTGTAGGCTCCTCTCTCTCACTATCTATTATTAGGCTGAAGACAGTGTAGGCACCTCTCTCTGTCTATTATTAGGCTGAAGACAGTGTAGGCTCCTCTCTCTCTCTGTCTATTATTAGGGTGAAGACAGTGTAGGCTCCTCTCTCTCTGTCTATTATTAGGCTGAAGACAGTGTAGGCTCCTCTCTCTGTCTATTATTAGGCTGAAGACAGTGTAGGCTCCTCTCTCTCTCTATCTATTATTAGGCTGAAGACAGTGTAGGCTCCTCTCTCTCTCTGTCTATTATTAGGCTGAAGACAGTGTAGGCCCCTCTCTCTCTCTCTGTCTATTATTAGGCTGAAGACAGTGTAGGCTCCTCTATCTCTCTATCTATTATTAGGCTGAAGACAGTGTAGGCTCCTCTCTCTCTCTATCTATTATTAGGCTGAAGACAGTGTAGGCTCCTCTCTCTCTATCTATTATTAGGCTGAAGACAGTGTAGGCTCCTCTCTCTTTCTATTATTAGGCTGAAGACAGTGTAGGCTCCTCTCTCTCTGTCTATTATTAGGCTGAAGACAGTGTAGGCTCCTCTCTCTCTCTGTCTATTATTAGGCTGAAGACAGTGTAGGCTCGTCTCTCTCTATCTATTATTAGGCTGAAGACAGTGTAGGCTCCTCTCTCTGTCTATTATTAGGCTGAAGACAGTGTAGGCTCCTCTCTCTCTCGCTGTCTATTATTAGGCTGAAGACAGTGTAGGCTCCTCTCTCTGTCTATTATTAGGCTGAAGACAGTGTAGGCTCCTCTCTCTCTCGCTGTCTATTATTAGGCTGAAGACAGTGTAGGCTCCTCTCTCTCTCGCTGTCTATTATTAGGCTGAAGACAGTGTAGGCTCCTCTCTCTGTCTATTATTAGGCTGAAGACAGTGTAGGCTCCTCTCTCTGTCTATTATTAGGCTGAAGACAGTGTAGGCACCTCTCTCTGTCTATTATTAGGCTGAAGACAGTGTAGGCTCCTCTCTGTCTCTGTCTATTATTAGGCTGAAGACAGTGTAGGCTCCTCTCTCTCTCTGTCTATTATTAGGCTGAAGACAGTGTAGGCTCCTCTCTCTATCTATTATTAGGCTGAAGACAGTGTAGACTCCTCTCTCTCTCTCTGTCTATTATTAGGCTGAAGACAGTGTAGGCTCCTCTCTCTCTATCTATTATTAGGCTGAAGACAGTGTAGGCTCGTCTCTCTCTATCTATTATTAGGCTGAAGACAGTGTAGGCTCCTCTCTCTATCTATTATTAGGCTGAAGACAGTGTAGGCTCCTCTCTGTCTCTCTGTCTATTATTAGGCTGAAGACAGTGTAGGCTCCTCTATCTCTCTGTCTATTATTAGGCTGAAGACAGTGTAGGCTCCTCTCTCTCTCTGTCTATTATTAGGCTGAAGACAGTGTAGGCTCCTCTCTCTCACTATCTATTATTAGGCTGAAGACAGTGTAGGCACCTCTCTCTGTCTATTATTAGGCTGAAGACAGTGTAGGCTCCTCTCTCTCTCTGTCTATTATTAGGCTGAAGACAGTGTAGGCTCCTCTCTCTCTGTCTATTATTAGGCTGAAGACAGTGTAGGCTCCTCTCTCTCTCTGTCTATTATTAGGCTGAAGACAGTGTAGGCTCCTCTCTCTGTCTATTATTAGGCTGAAGACAGTGTAGGCTCCTCTCTCTCTCTATCTATTATTAGGCTGAAGACAGTGTAGGCTCCTCTCTCTCTCTGTCTATTATTAGGCTGAAGACAGTGTAGGCCCCTCTCTCTCTCTCTGTCTATTATTAGGCTGAAGACAGTGTAGGCTCCTCTATCTCTCTATCTATTATTAGGCTGAAGACAGTGTAGGCTCCTCTCTCTCTCTATCTATTATTAGGCTGAAGACAGTGTAGGCTCCTCTCTCTCTATCTATTATTAGGCTGAAGACAGTGTAGGCTCCTCTCTCTTTCTATTATTAGGCTGAAGACAGTGTAGGCTCCTCTCTCTCTGTCTATTATTAGGCTGAAGACAGTGTAGGCTCCTCTCTCTCTCTGTCTATTATTAGGCTGAAGACAGTGTAGGCTCGTCTCTCTCTATCTATTATTAGGCTGAAGACAGTGTAGGCTCCTCTCTCTGTCTATTATTAGGCTGAAGACAGTGTAGGCTCCTCTCTCTCTCGCTGTCTATTATTAGGCTGAAGACAGTGTAGGCTCCTCTCTCTGTCTATTATTAGGCTGAAGACAGTGTAGGCTCCTCTCTCTCTCGCTGTCTATTATTAGGCTGAAGACAGTGTAGGCTCCTCTCTCTCTCGCTGTCTATTATTAGGCTGAAGACAGTGTAGGCTCCTCTCTCTGTCTATTATTAGGCTGAAGACAGTGTAGGCTCCTCTCTCTGTCTATTATTAGGCTGAAGACAGTGTAGGCACCTCTCTCTGTCTATTATTAGGCTGAAGACAGTGTAGGCTCCTCTCTGTCTCTGTCTATTATTAGGCTGAAGACAGTGTAGGCTCCTCTCTCTCTCTGTCTATTATTAGGCTGAAGACAGTGTAGGCTCCTCTCTCTATCTATTATTAGGCTGAAGACAGTGTAGACTCCTCTCTCTCTCTCTGTCTATTATTAGGCTGAAGACAGTGTAGGCTCCTCTCTCTCTATCTATTATTAGGCTGAAGACAGTGTAGGCTCCTCTCTCTCTCTGTCTATTATTAGGCTGAAGACAGTGTAGGCTCCTCTCTCTCTCTGTCTATTATTAGGCTGAAGACAGTGTAGGCTCGTCTCTCTCTCTATCTATTATTAGGCTGAAGACAGTGTAGGCTCCTCTCTCTCTCTGTCTATTATTAGGCTGAAGACAGTGTAGGCTCCTCTCTCTCTCTGTCTATTATTAGGCTGAAGACAGTGTAGGCTCCTCTCTCTCTTTATCTATTATTAGGCTGAAGACAGTGTAGGCTCCTCTCTCTCTCTATCTATTATTAGGCTGAAGACAGTGTAGGCTCCTCTCTCTCTCTGTCTATTATTAGGCTGAAGACAGTGTAGGCTCCTCTCTCTCTTATCTATTATTAGGCTGAAGACAGTGTAGGCTCGTCTCTCTCTATCTATTATTAGGCTGAAGACAGTGTAGGCTCCTCTCTCTATCTATTATTAGGCTGAAGACAGTGTAGGCTCCTCTCTGTCTCTCTGTCTATTATTAGGCTGAAGACAGTGTAGGCTCCTCTCTCTCTCTGTCTATTATTAGGCTGAAGACAGTGTAGGCTCCTCTCTCTCTCTGTCTATTATTAGGCTGAAGACAGTGTAGGCTCGTCTCTCTCTCTATCTATTATTAGGCTGAAGACAGTGTAGGCTCCTCTCTCTCTCTGTCTATTATTAGGCTGAAGACAGTGTAGGCTCGTCTCTCTCTCTATCTATTATTAGGCTGAAGACAGTGTAGGCTCCTCTCTCTCTGTCTATTATTAGGCTGAAGACAGTGTAGGCTCCTCTCTCTCTCTGTCTATTATTAGGCTGAAGACAGTGTAGGCTCCTCTCTCTCTTTATCTATTATTAGGCTGAAGACAGTGTAGGCTCCTCTCTCTCTCTATCTATTATTAGGCTGAAGACAGTGTAGGCTCCTCTCTCTCTCTGTCTATTATTAGGCTGAAGACAGTGTAGGCTCCTCTCTCTCTCTATTATTAGGCTGAAGACAGTGTAGGCTCCTCTCTCTCTTTCTATTATTAGGCTGAAGACAGTGTAGGCTCCTCTCTCTCTCTCTGTCTATTATTAGGCTGAAGACAGTGTAGGCTCCTCTCTCTCTATCTATTATTAGGCTGAAGACAGTGTAGGCTCGTCTCTCTCTATCTATTATTAGGCTGAAGACAGTGTAGGCTCCTCTCTCTATCTATTATTAGGCTGAAGACAGTGTAGGCTCCTCTCTGTCTCTCTGTCTATTATTAGGCTGAAGACAGTGTAGGCTCCTCTCTCTCTCTGTCTATTATTAGGCTGAAGACAGTGTAGGCTCCTCTCTCTCTCTGTCTATTATTAGGCTGAAGACAGTGTAGGCTCGTCTCTCTCTCTATCTATTATTAGGCTGAAGACAGTGTAGGCTCCTCTCTCTCTCTGTCTATTATTAGGCTGAAGACAGTGTAGGCTCCTCTCTCTCTCTGTCTATTATTAGGCTGAAGACAGTGTAGGCTCCTCTCTCTCTTTATCTATTATTAGGCTGAAGACAGTGTAGGCTCCTCTCTCTCTCTATCTATTATTAGGCTGAAGACAGTGTAGGCTCCTCTCTCTCTCTGTCTATTATTAGGCTGAAGACAGTGTAGGCTCCTCTCTCTCTCTGTCTATTATTAGGCTGAAGACAGTGTAGGCTCCTCTCTCTCTCTATCTATTATTAGGCTGAAGACAGTGTAGGCTCCTCTCTCTATCTATTATTAGGCTGAAGACAGTGTAGGCTCCTCTCTCTCTCTGTCTATTATTAGGCTGAAGACAGTGTAGGCTCCTCTCTCTCTATCTATTATTAGGCTGAAGACAGTGTAGGTTCCTCTCTCTCTTTATCTATTATTAGGCTGAAGACAGTGTAGGCTCCTCTCTCTCTCTCTCTCTATTATTAGGCTGAAGACAGTGTAGGCTCCTCTCTCTCTCTATCTATTATTAGGCTGAAGACAGTGTAGGCTCCTCTCTCTCTCTATCTATTATTAGGCTGAAGACAGTGTAGGCTCCTCTCTCTCTCTATCTATTATTAGGCTGAAGACAGTGTAGGCTCCTCTCTCTCTCTGTCTATTATTAGGCTGAAGACAGTGTAGGCTCCTCTCTCTCTATCTATTATTAGGCTGAAGACAGTGTAGGCTCCTCTCTCTCTCTATCTATTATTAGGCTGAAGACAGTGTAGGCTCCTCTCTCTCTCGCTGTCTATTATTAGGCTGAAGACAGTGTAGGCTCATCTCTCTCTGTCTATTATTAGGCTGAAGACAGTGTAGGCTCCTCTCTCTCTCTGTCTATTATTAGGCTGAAGACAGTGTAGGCTCCTCTCTCTCTATCTATTATTAGGCTGAAGACAGTGTAGGCTCCTCTCTCTCCTATCTATTATTAGGCTGAAGACAGTGTAGGCTCCTCTCTCTCTCTATTATTAGGCTGAAGACAGTGTAGGCTCCTCTCTCTCTCTGTCTATTATTAGGCTGAAGACAGTGTAGGCTCCTCTCTCTCTATCTATTATTAGGCTGAAGACAGTGTAGGCTCCTCTCTCTCTGTCTATTATTAGGCTGAAGACAGTGTAGGCTCCTCTCTCTCTCTGTCTATTATTAGGCTGAAGACAGTGTAGGCTCTCTCACTCTGTCTATTATTAGGCTGAAGACAGTGTAGGCTCCTCTCTCTCTCTATCTATTATTAGGCTGAAGACAGTGTAGGCTCCTCTCTCTCTCGCTGTCTATTATTAGGCTGAAGACAGTGTAGGCTCCTCTCTCTCTGTCTATTATTAGGCTGAAGACAGTGTAGGCTCCTCTCTCTCTCGTCTATTATTAGGCTGAAGACAGTGTAGGCTCCTCTCTCTCTCTGTCTATTATTAGGCTGAAGACAGTGTAGGCTCCTCTCTCTCTCTGTCTATTATTAGGCTGAAGACAGTGTAGGCTCCTCTCTCTCTCTGTCTATTATTAGGCTGAAGACAGTGTAGGCTCCTCTCTCTCACTATCTATTATTAGGCTGAAGACAGTGTAGGCACCTCTCTCTGTCTATTATTAGGCTGAAGACAGTGTAGGCTCCTCTCTCTCTCTATCTATTATTAGGCTGAAGACAGTGTAGGCTCCTCTCTCTCTGTCTATTATTAGGCTGAAGACAGTGTAGGCTCCTCTCTCTGTCTATTATTAGGCTGAAGACAGTGTAGGCTCCTCTCTCTATCTATTATTAGGCTGAAGACAGTGTAGGCTCCTCTCTCTCACTATCTATTATTAGGCTGAAGACAGTGTAGGCTCCTCTCTCTCTGTCTATTATTAGGCTGAAGACAGTGTAGGCTCCTCTCTCTCTCTGTCTATTATTAGGCTGAAGACAGTGTAGGCTCCTCTCTCTCTCATCTATTATTAGGCTGAAGACAGTGTAGGCTCCTCTCTCTCTCTATCTATTATTAGGCTGAAGACAGTGTAGGCTCCTCTCTCTCTCTATCCATTATTAGGCTGAAGACAGTGTAGGCTCCTCTCTCTCTCTATCTATTATTAGGCTGAAGACAGTGTAGGCTCCTCTCTCTCTCTGTCTATTATTAGGCTGAAGACAGTGTAGGCTCCTCTCTCTATCTATTATTAGGCTGAAGACAGTGTAGGCTCCTCTCTCTCACTATCTATTATTAGGCTGAAGACAGTGTAGGCTCCTCTCTCTCTGTCTATTATTAGGCTGAAGACAGTGTAGGCTCCTCTCTCTCTCGCAGTCTATTATTAGGCTGAAGACAGTGTAGGCTCCTCTCTCTCTCGCTGTCTATTATTAGGCTGAAGACAGTGTAGGCTCCTCTCTCTCTGTCTATTATTAGGCTGAAGACAGTGTAGGCTCCTCTCTCTCTCTGTCTATTATTAGGCTGAAGACAGTGTAGGCTCCTCTCTCTCTGTCTATTATTAGGCTGAAGACAGTGTAGGCTCCTCTCTCTCTCTGTCTATTATTAGGCTGAAGACAGTGTAGGCTCCTCTCTCTGTCTATTATTAGGCTGAAGACAGTGTAGGCTCCTCTCTCTCTCTATTATTAGGCTGAAGACAGTGTAGGCTCCTCTCTCTCTCTATCTATTATTAGGCTGAAGACAGTGTAGGCTCCTCTCTCTCTGTCTATTATTAGGCTGAAGACAGTGTAGGCTCCTCTCTCTCTCTGTCTATTATTAGGCTGAAGACAGTGTAGGCTCCTTCACTCTGTCTATTATTAGGCTGAAGACAGTGTAGGCTCCTCTCTCTCTCTATCTATTATTAGGCTGAAGACAGTGTAGGCTCCTCTCTCTCTCGCTGTCTATTATTAGGCTGAAGACAGTGTAGGCTCCTCTCTCTCTATCTATTATTAGGCTGAAGACAGTGTAGGCTCCTCTCTCTCTCTCTATTATTAGGCTGAAGACAGTGTAGGCTCCTCTCTCTCTCTGTCTATTATTAGGCTGAAGACAGTGTAGGCTCCTCTCTCTCTCTGTCTATTATTAGGCTGAAGACAGTGTAGGCTCCTCTCTCTCTCTGTCTATTATTAGGCTGAAGACAGTGTAGGCTCCTCTCTCTCACTATCTATTATTAGGCTGAAGACAGTGTAGGCACCTCTCTCTGTCTATTATTAGGCTGAAGACAGTGTAGGCTCCTCTCTCTCTCTATCTATTATTAGGCTGAAGACAGTGTAGGCTCCTCTCTCTCTCTGTCTATTATTAGGCTGAAGACAGTGTAGGCTCCTCTCTCTCTGTCTATTATTAGGCTGAAGACAGTGTAGGCTCCTCTCTCTCTATCTATTATTAGGCTGAAGACAGTGTAGGCTCCTCTCTCTCACTATCTATTATTAGGCTGAAGACAGTGTAGGCTCCCTCTCTCTCTGTCTATTATTAGGCTGAAGACAGTGTAGGCTCCTCTCTCTCTCTGTCTATTATTAGTATGAAGACAGTGTAGGCTCCTCTCTCTCTATCTATTATTAGGCTGAAGACAGTGTAGGCTCCTCTCTCTCTCTATCTATTATTAGGCTGAAGACAGTGTAGGCTCCTCTCTCTCTCTATCCATTATTAGGCTGAAGACAGTGTACGCTCCTCTCTCTCTCTATCTATTATTAGGCTGAAGACAGTGTAGGCTCCTCTCTCTGTCTATTATTAGGCTGAAGACAGTGTAGGCTCCTCTCTCTCTATCTATTATTAGGCTGAAGACAGTGTAGGCTCCTCTCTCTCTCTATCTATTATTATGCTGAAGACAGTGTAGGCTCCTCTCTCTCTGTCTATTATTAGACTGAAGACAGTGTAGGCTCCTCTCTCTCTCTATTATTAGGCTGAAGACAGTGTAGGCTCCTCTCTCTCTCTATCTATTATTAGGCTGAAGACAGTGTAGGCTCCTCTCTCTCTGTCTATTATTAGGCTGAAGACAGTGTAGGCTCCTCTCTCTCTCTGTCTATTATTAGGCTGAAGACAGTGTAGGCTCCTCTCTCTCTGTCTATTATTAGGCTGAAGACAGTGTAGGCTCCTCTCTCTCTCTGTCTATTATTAGGCTGAAGACAGTGTAGGCTCCTCTCTCTCTGTCTATTATTAGGCTGAAGACAGTGTAGGCTCCTCTCTCTCTCTGTCTATTATTAGGCTGAAGACAGTGTAGGCTCCTCTCTCTGTCTATTATTAGGCTGAAGACAGTGTAGGCTCCTCTCTCTCTCTATTATTAGGCTGAAGACAGTGTAGGCTCCTCTCTCTCTCTATCTATTATTAGGCTGAAGACAGTGTAGGCTCCTCTCTCTCTCTATCTATTATTAGGCTGAAGACAGTGTAGGCTCCTCTCTCTCTCTTTCTATTTTTAGGCTGAAGACAGTGTAGGCTCCTATCTCTCTATCTATTATTAGGCTGAAGACAGTGTAGGCTCCTCTCTCTCTCTATCTATTATTAGGCTGAAGACAGTGTAGGCTCCTCTCTCTGTCTATTATTAGGCTGAAGACAGTGTAGGCTCCTCTCTCTCTCTGTCTATTATTAGGCTGAAGACAGTGTAGGCTCCTCTCTCTCTCTATCTATTATTAGGCTGAAGACAGTGTAGGCTCCTCTCTCTCTATCTATTATTAGGCTGAAGACAGTGTAGGCTCCTCTCTATCTCTGTCTATTATTAGGCTGAAGACAGTGTCGGCTCCTCTCTCTCTCTATCTATTATTAGGCTGAAGATAGTGTAGGCTCCTCTCTCTCTCTATCTATTATTAGGCTGAAGACAGTGTAGGCTCCTGTCTCTGTCTATTATTAGGCTGAAGACAGTGTAGGCTCCTCTCTCTCTCTGTCTATTATTAGGCTGAAGACAGTGTAGGCTCCTCTCTCTCTCTATCTATTATTAGGCTGAAGACAGTGTAGGCTCCTCTCTCTCTCTATCTATTATTAGGCTGAAGACAGTGTAGGCTCCTCTCTCTCTGTCTATTATTAGGCTGAAGACAGTGTAGGCTCCTCTCTCTCTCTGTCTATTATTAGGCTGAAGACAGTGTAGGCTCCTCTCTCTCTCTATCTATTATTAGGCTGAAGACAGTGTAGGCTCCTCTCTCTCTCTATCTATTATTAGGCTGAAGACAGTGTAGGCTCCTCTCTCTGTCTATTATTAGGCTGAAGACAGTGTAGGCTCCTCTCTCTCTATCTATTATTAGGCTGAAGACAGTGTAGGCTCCTCTCTCTCTCTATCTATTATTAGGCTGAAGACAGTGTAGGCTCCTCTCTCTCTCTGTCTATTATTAGGCTGAAGACAGTGTAGGCTCCTCTCTCTCTCTGTCTATTATTAGGCTGAAGACAGTGTAGGCTCCTCTCTCTCTCTATCTATTATTAGGCTGAAGACAGTGTAGGCTCCTCTCTCTCTGTCTATTATTAGGCTGAAGACAGTGTAGGCTCCTCTCTCTCTGTCTATTATTAGGCTGAAGACAGTGTAGGCTCCTCTCTCTCTCTGTCTATTATTAGGCTGAAGACAGTGTAGGCTCCTCTCTCTCCTATCTATTATTAGGCTGAAGACAGTGTAGGCTCCTCTCTCTCTCTGTCTATTATTAGGCTGAAGACAGTGTAGGCTCCTCTCTCTCTGTCTATTATTAGGCTGAAGACAGTGTAGGCTCCTCTCTCTCTCTGTCTATTATTAGGCTGAAGACAGTGTAGGCTCCTCTCTCTCTGTCTATTATTAGGCTGAAGACAGTGTAGGCTCCTCTCTCTCTCTGTCTATTATTAGGCTGAAGACAGTGTAGGCTCCTCTCTCTGTCTATTATTAGGCTGAAGACAGTGTAGGCTCCTCTCTCTCTCTATTATTAGGCTGAAGACAGTGTAGGCTCCTCTCTCTCTCTATCTATTATTAGGCTGAAGACAGTGTAGGCTCCTCTCTCTCTCTATCTATTATTAGGCTGAAGACAGTGTAGGCTCCTCTCTCTATCTTTCTATTTTTAGGCTGAAGACAGTGTAGGCTCCTCTCTCTCTCTATCTATTATTAGGCTGAAGACAGTGTAGGCTCCTCTCTCTCTCTATCTATTATTAGGCTGAAGACAGTGTAGGCTCCTCTCTTCTGTCTATTATTAGGCTGAAGACAGTGTAGGCTCCTCTCTCTCTCTGTCTATTATTAGGCTGAAGACAGTGTAGGCTCCTCTCTCTCTCTATCTATTATTAGGCTGAAGACAGTGTAGGCTCCTCTCTATCTCTGTCTATTATTAGGCTGAAGACAGTGTAGGCTCCTCTCTCTCTCTATCTATTATTAGGCTGAAGACAGTGTAGGCTCCTCTCTCTCTCTATCTATTATTAGGCTGAAGACAGTGTAGGCTCCTCTCTCTGTCTATTATTAGGCTGAAGACAGTGTAGGCTCCTCTCTCTCTCTGTCTATTATTAGGCTGAAGACAGTGTAGGCTCCTTCTCTCTGTTCTATTATTAGGCTGAAGACAGTGTAGGCTCCTCTCTCTGTCTATTATTAGGCTGAAGACAGTGTAGGCTCCTCTCTCTCTCTGTCTATTATTAGGCTGAAGACAGTGTAGGCTCCTCTCTCTCTCTATCTATTATTAGGCTGAAGACAGTGTAGGCTCCTCTCTCTCTCTATCTATTATTAGGCTGAAGACAGTGTAGGCTCCTCTCTCTCTGTCTATTATTAGGCTGAAGACAGTGTAGGCTCCTCTCTCTCTGTCTATTATTAGGCTGAAGACAGTGTAGGCTCCTCTCTCTCTATCTATTATTAGGCTGAAGACAGTGTAGGCTCCTCTCTCTCTCTGTCTATTATTAGGCTGAAGACAGTGTAGGCTCCTCTCTCTCACTATCTATTATTAGGCTGAAGACAGTGTAGGCTCCTCTCTCTGTCTATTATTAGGCTGAAGACAGTGTAGGCTCCTCTCTCTCTCTATCTATTATTAGGCTGAAGACAGTGTAGGCTCCTCTCTCTCTCTGTCTATTATTAGGCTGAAGACAGTGTAGGCTCCTCTCTCTCTCTGTCTATTATTAGGCTGAAGACAGTGTAGGCTCCTCTCTCTCTATCTATTATTAGGCTGAAGACAGTGTAGGCTCCTCTCTCTCTCTATCTATTATTAGGCTGAAGACAGTGTAGGCTCCTCTCTCTCTCTGATCTATTATTAGGCTGAAGACAGTGTAGGCTCCTCTCTCTCTGTCTATTATTAGGCTGAAGACAGTGTAGGCTCCTCTCTCTCTCTCTGTCTATTATTAGGCTGAAGACAGTGTAGGCTCCTCTCTCTCTCTATCTATTATTAGGCTGAAGACAGTGTAGGCTCCTCTCTCTCTCTATCTATTATTAGGCTGAAGACAGTGTAGGCTCCTCTCTCTCTCTCTCATTATTAGGCTGAAGACAGTGTAGGCTCCTCTCTCTCTCTGTCTATTATTAGGCTGAAGACAGTGTAGGCTCCTCTATCTCTCTGTCTATTATTAGGCTGAAGACAGTGTAGGCTCCTCTCTCTCTCTGTCTATTATTAGGCTGAAGACAGTGTAGGCTCCTCTCTCTCACTATCTATTATTAGGCTGAAGACAGTGTAGGCACCTCTCTCTGTCTATTATTAGGCTGAAGACAGTGTAGGCTCCTCTCTCTCTCTGTCTATTATTAGGCTGAAGACAGTGTAGGCTCCTCTCTCTCTCTGTCTATTATTAGGCTGAAGACAGTGTAGGCTCCTCTCTCTCTCTGTCTATTATTAGGCTGAAGACAGTGTAGGCTCCTCTCTCTGTCTATTATTAGGCTGAAGACAGTGTAGGCTCCTCTCTCTCTCTATCTATTATTAGGCTGAAGACAGTGTAGGCTCCTCTCTCTCTCTGTCTATTATTAGGCTGAAGACAGTGTAGGCCCCTCTCTCTCTCTCTGTCTATTATTAGGCTGAAGACAGTGTAGGCTCCTCTATCTCTCTATCTATTATTAGGCTGAAGACAGTGTAGGCTCCTCTCTCTCTCTATCTATTATTAGGCTGAAGACAGTGTAGGCTCCTCTCTCTCTATCTATTATTAGGCTGAAGACAGTGTAGGCTCCTCTCTCTCTTCTATTATTAGGCTGAAGACAGTGTAGGCTCCTCTCTCTCTCTGTCTATTATTAGGCTGAAGACAGTGTAGGCTCCTCTCTCTCTCTGTCTATTATTAGGCTGAAGACAGTGTAGGCTCGTCTCTCTCTATCTATTATTAGGCTGAAGACAGTGTAGGCTCCTCTCTCTCTCTGTCTATTATTAGGCTGAAGACAGTGTAGGCTCCTCTCTCTCTCGCTGTCTATTATTAGGCTGAAGACAGTGTAGGCTCCTCTCTCTCTCTGTCTATTATTAGGCTGAAGACAGTGTAGGCTCCTCTCTCTCACTATCTATTATTAGGCTGAAGACAGTGTAGGCACCTCTCTCTGTCTATTATTAGGCTGAAGACAGTGTAGGCTCCTCTCTCTGTCTATTATTAGGCTGAAGACAGTGTAGGCTCCTCTCTCTCTCTGTCTATTATTAGGCTGAAGACAGTGTAGGCTCCTCTCTCTGTCTATTATTAGGCTGAAGACAGTGTAGGCTCCTCTCTCTGTCTATTATTAGGCTGAAGACAGTGTAGGCTCCTCTCTCTCTCTATCTATTATTAGGCTGAAGACAGTGTAGGCTCCTCTCTCTCTCCTGTCTATTATTAGGCTGAAGACAGTGTAGGCTCCTCTCTCTCTCCTGTCTATTATTAGGCTGAAGACAGTGTAGGCTCCTCTCTCTCTCTATCTATTATTAGGCTGAAGACAGTGTAGGCTCCTCTCTCTCTGTCTATTATTAGGCTGAAGACAGTGTAGGCTCCTCTCTCTGTCTATTATTAGGCTGAAGACAGTGTAGGCTCCTCTCTTCTCTGTCTATTATTAGGCTGAAGACAGTGTAGGCTCCTCTCTCTGTCTATTATTAGGCTGAAGACAGTGTAGGCTCCTCTCTCTCTGTCTATTATTAGGCTGAAGACAGTGTAGGCTCCTCTCTCTTCTATCTATTATTAGGCTGAAGACAGTGTAGGCTCCTCTCTCTCTCTGTCTATTATTAGGCTGAAGACAGTGTAGGCTCCTCTCTCTGTCTATTATTAGGCTGAAGACAGTGTAGGCTCCTCTCTCTCTATCTATTATTAGGCTGAAGACAGTGTAGGCTCCTCTCTCTCTCTGTCTATTATTAGGCTGAAGACAGTGTAGGCTCCTCTCTCTCACTTCTATTATTAGGCTGAAGACAGTGTAGGCTCCTCTCTCTGTCTATTATTAGGCTGAAGACAGTGTAGGCTCCTCTCTCTCTCTGTCTATTATTAGGCTGAAGACAGTGTAGGCTCCTCTCTCTCCTATCTATTATTAGGCTGAAGACAGTGTAGGCTCCTCTCTCTCTCTGTCTATTATTAGGCTGAAGACAGTGTAGGCTCCTCTCTCTCTATCTATTATTAGGCTGAAGACAGTGTAGGCTCCTCTCTCTCTCTCTGTCTATTATTAGGCTGAAGACAGTGTAGGCTCCTCTCTCTCTCTATCTATTATTAGGCTGAAGACAGTGTAGGCTCCTCTCTCTCTCTGTCTATTATTAGGCTGAAGACAGTGTAGGCTCCTCTCTCTCTGTCTATTATTAGGCTGAAGACAGTGTAGGCTCCTCTCTCTCTCTATCTATTATTAGGCTGAAGACAGTGTAGGCTCCTCTCTCTCTCTCTATCTATTATTAGGCTGAAGACAGTGTAGGCTCCTCTCTCTCTCTATCTATTATTAGGCTGAAGACAGTGTAGGCTCCTCTCTCTCTCTATCTATTATTAGGCTGAAGACAGTGTAGGCTCCTCTCTCTCTCTGTCTATTATTAGGCTGAAGACAGTGTAGGCTCCTCTCTCTCTCTCTCTATTATTAGGCTGAAGACAGTGTAGGCACTCTCTCTCTCTGTCTATTATTAGGCTGAAGACAGTGTAGGCTCCTCTCTCTCTCTCTGTCTATTATTAGGCTGAAGACAGTGTAGGCTCCTCTCTCTCTCTATCTATTATTAGGCTGAAGACAGTGTAGGCTCCTCTCTCTCTCTGTCTATTATTAGGCTGAAGACAGTGTAGGCTCCTCTCTCTCTGTCTATTATTAGGCTGAAGACAGTGTAGGCTCCTCTCTCTCTCTATCTATTATTAGGCTGAAGACAGTGTAGGCTCCTCTCTCTCTCTGTCTATTATTAGGCTGAAGACAGTGTAGGCTCCTCTCTCTCTCTGTCTATTATTAGGCTGAAGACAGTGTAGGCTCCTCTCTCTCCTATCTATTATTAGGCTGAAGACAGTGTAGGCTCCTCTCTCTGTCTATTATTAGGCTGAAGACAGTGTAGGCTCCTCTCTCTGTCTATTATTAGGCTGAAGACAGTGTAGGCTCCTCTCTCTATCTATTATTAGGCTGAAGACAGTGTAGGCTCCTCTCTCTCTATCTATTATTAGGCTGAAGACAGTGTAGGCTCCTCTCTCTCTCTATCTATTATTAGGCTGAAGACAGTGTAGGCTCCTCTCTCTCTCTGTCTATTATTAGGCTGAAGACAGTGTAGGCTCCTCTCTCTCTGTCTATTATTAGGCTGAAGACAGTGTAGGCTCCTCTCTCTCTCTATCTATTATTAGGCTGAAGACAGTGTAGGCTCCTCTCTCTCTCTATCTATTATTAGGCTGAAGACAGTGTAGGCTCCTCTCTCTCTCTATCTATTATTAGGCTGAAGACAGTGTAGGCTCCTCTCTCTCTCTATCTATTATTAGGCTGAAGACAGTGTAGGCTCCTCTCTCTCTCTGTCTATTATTAGGCTGAAGACAGTGTAGGCTCCTCTCTCTCTATCTATTATTAGGCTGAAGACAGTGTAGGCTCCTCTCTCTCTCTATCTATTATTAGGCTGAAGACAGTGTAGGCTCCTCTCTCTCTCTGTCTATTATTAGGCTGAAGACAGTGTAGGCTCCTCTCTCTCTGTCTATTATTAGGCTGAAGACAGTGTAGGCTCCTCTCTCTCTCTATCTATTATTAGGCTGAAGACAGTGTAGGCTCCTCTCTCTCTCTGTCTATTATTAGGCTGAAGACAGTGTAGGCTCCTCTCTCTCTATCTATTATTAGGCTGAAGACAGTGTAGGCTCCTCTCTCTCTCTGTCTATTATTAGGCTGAAGACAGTGTAGGCTCCTCTCTCTCTCTGTCTATTATTAGGCTGAAGACAGTGTAGGCTCCTCTTCTCTCTATCTATTATTAGGCTGAAGACAGTGTAGGCTCCTCTCTCTCTCTGTCTATTATTAGGCTGAAGACAGTGTAGGCTCCTCTCTCTCTGTCTATTATTAGGCTGAAGACAGTGTAGGCTCCTCCTCTCTCTGTCTATTATTAGGCTGAAGACAGTGTAGGCTCCTCTCTCTCTCTATCTATTATTAGGCTGAAGACAGTGTAGGCTCCTCTCTCTCTCTGTCTATTATTAGGCTGAAGACAGTGTAGGCTCCTCTCTCTCTGTCTATTATTAGGCTGAAGACAGTGTAGGCTCCTCTCTCTCTCGTCTATTATTAGGCTGAAGACAGTGTAGGCTCCTCTCTCTCTCTGTCTATTATTAGGCTGAAGACAGTGTAGGCTCCTCTCTCTCTCTGTCTATTATTAGGCTGAAGACAGTGTAGGCTCCTCTCTCTCACTATCTATTATTAGGCTGAAGACAGTGTAGGCACCTCTCTCTGTCTATTATTAGGCTGAAGACAGTGTAGGCTCCTCTCTCTGTCTATTATTAGGCTGAAGACAGTGTAGGCTCCTCTCTCTCTCTATCTATTATTAGGCTGAAGACAGTGTAGGCTCCTCTCTCTCTCGTCTATTATTAGGCTGAAGACAGTGTAGGCTCCTCTCTCTCTCTATCTATTATTAGGCTGAAGACAGTGTAGGCTCCTCTCTCTCTCTGTCTATTATTAGGCTGAAGACAGTGTAGGCTCCTCTCTCTCTGTCTATTATTAGGCTGAAGACAGTGTAGGCTCCTCTCTCTCACTGTCTATTATTAGGCTGAAGACAGTGTAGGCTCCTCTCTCTGTCTATTATTAGGCTGAAGACAGTGTAGGCTCCTCTCTCTCGTCTATTATTAGGCTGAAGACAGTGTAGGCTCCTCTCTCTCTGTCTATTATTAGGCTGAAGACAGTGTAGGCTCCTCTCTCTCTGTCTATTATTAGGCTGAAGACAGTGTAGGCTCCTCTCTCTCTCTGTCTATTATTAGGCTGAAGACAGTGTAGGCTCCTCTCTCTCTGTCTATTATTAGGCTGAAGACAGTGTAGGCTCCTCTCTCTCTCTGTCTATTATTAGGCTGAAGACAGTGTAGGCTCCTCTCTCTGTCTATTATTAGGCTGAAGACAGTGTAGGCTCCTCTCTCTCTGTCTATTATTAGGCTGAAGACAGTGTAGGCTCCTCTCTCTCTCTGTCTATTATTAGGCTGAAGACAGTGTAGGCTCCTCTCTCTCTATCTATTATTAGGCTGAAGACAGTGTAGGCTCCTCTCTCTCTCGTCTATTATTAGGCTGAAGACAGTGTAGGCTCCTCTCTCTCTCTGTCTATTATTAGGCTGAAGACAGTGTAGGCTCCTCTCTCTCTCTGTCTATTATTAGGCTGAAGACAGTGTAGGCTCCTCTCTCTCTCTGTCTATTATTAGGCTGAAGACAGTGTAGGCTCCTCTCTCTCCTGTCTATTATTAGGCTGAAGACAGTGTAGGCTCCTCTCTCTCTCTGTCTATTATTAGGCTGAAGACAGTGTAGGCTCCTCTCTCTCTCTATCTATTATTAGGCTGAAGACAGTGTAGGCTCCTCTCTCTCACTGTCTATTATTAGGCTGAAGACAGTGTAGGCTCCTCTCTCTCTGTCTATTATTAGGCTGAAGACAGTGTAGGCTCCTCTCTCTCTCTGTCTATTATTAGGCTGAAGACAGTGTAGGCTCCTCTCTCTCTCTATCTATTATTAGGCTGAAGACAGTGTAGGCTCCTCTCTCTCTCTGTCTATTATTAGGCTGAAGACAGTGTAGGCTCCTCTCTCTCTGTCTATTATTAGGCTGAAGACAGTGTAGGCTCCTCTCTCTCTCTGTCTATTATTAGGCTGAAGACAGTGTAGGCTCCTCTCTCTCTCTATCTATTATTAGGCTGAAGACAGTGTAGGCTCCTCTCTCTCTCTGTCTATTATTAGGCTGAAGACAGTGTAGGCTCCTCTCTCTCTGTCTATTATTAGGCTGAAGACAGTGTAGGCTCCTCTCTCTCTCTATCTATTATTAGGCTGAAGACAGTGTAGGCTCCTCTCTCTCTCTTATCTATTATTAGGCTGAAGACAGTGTAGGCTCCTCTCTCTCTCTGTCTATTATTAGGCTGAAGACAGTGTAGGCTCCTCTCTCTCTCTTCTATTATTAGGCTGAAGACAGTGTAGGCTCCTCTCTCTCTCTATCTATTATTAGGCTGAAGACAGTGTAGGCTCCTCTCTCTCTCTATCTATTATTAGGCTGAAGACAGTGTAGGCTCCTCTCTCTCTCTATCTATTATTAGGCTGAAGACAGTGTAGGCTCCTCTCTCTCTCTGTCTATTATTAGGCTGAAGACAGTGTAGGCTCCTCTCTCTCTCTATCTATTATTAGGCTGAAGACAGTGTAGGCTCCTCTCTCTCTCTGTCTATTATTAGGCTGAAGACAGTGTAGGCTCCTCTCTCTCTGTCTATTATTAGGCTGAAGACAGTGTAGGCTCCTCTCTCTCTCCTGTCTATTATTAGGCTGAAGACAGTGTAGGCTCCTCTTCTCTCTGTCTATTATTAGGCTGAAGACAGTGTAGGCTCCTCTCTCTCTCTGTCTATTATTAGGCTGAAGACAGTGTAGGCTCCTCTCTCTCACTATCTATTATTAGGCTGAAGACAGTGTAGGCACCTCTCTCTGTCTATTATTAGGCTGAAGACAGTGTAGGCTCCTCTCTCTCGTCTATTATTAGGCTGAAGACAGTGTAGGCTCCTCTCTCTCTCTGTCTATTATTAGGCTGAAGACAGTGTAGGCTCCTCTCTCTCTGTCTATTATTAGGCTGAAGACAGTGTAGGCTCCTCTCTCTGTCTATTATTAGGCTGAAGACAGTGTAGGCTCCTCTCTCTCTCTATCTATTATTAGGCTGAAGACAGTGTAGGCTCCTCTCTCTCTCTATCTATTATTAGGCTGAAGACAGTGTAGGCTCCTCTCTCTCTCTCTGTCTATTATTAGGCTGAAGACAGTGTAGGCTCCTCTATCTCTCTATCTATTATTAGGCTGAAGACAGTGTAGGCTCCTCTCTCTCTCTATCTATTATTAGGCTGAAGACAGTGTAGGCTCCTCTCTCTCTCTGTCTATTATTAGGCTGAAGACAGTGTAGGCTCCTCTCTCTCTATCTATTATTAGGCTGAAGACAGTGTAGGCTCCTCTCTCTCTTCTATTATTAGGCTGAAGACAGTGTAGGCTCCTCTCTCTCTGTCTATTATTAGGCTGAAGACAGTGTAGGCTCCTCTCTCTCTCTATCTATTATTAGGCTGAAGACAGTGTAGGCTCCTCTCTCTCTCTGTCTATTATTAGGCTGAAGACAGTGTAGGCTCCTCTCTCTGTCTATTATTAGGCTGAAGACAGTGTAGGCTCCTCTCTCTCTCTGTCTATTATTAGGCTGAAGACAGTGTAGGCTCCTCTCTCTCTCTCTATTATTAGGCTGAAGACAGTGTAGGCTCCTCTCTCTCCTATCTATTATTAGGCTGAAGACAGTGTAGGCACCTCTCTCTGTCTATTATTAGGCTGAAGACAGTGTAGGCTCCTCTCTCTCTCTGTCTATTATTAGGCTGAAGACAGTGTAGGCTCCTCTCTCTCTCTGTCTATTATTAGGCTGAAGACAGTGTAGGCTCCTCTCTCTCTGTCTATTATTAGGCTGAAGACAGTGTAGGCTCCCTCTCTCTGTCTATTATTAGGCTGAAGACAGTGTAGGCTCCTCTCTCTCTCTATCTATTATTAGGCTGAAGACAGTGTAGGCTCCTCTCTCTCTCTGTCTATTATTAGGCTGAAGACAGTGTAGGCTCCTCTCTCTCTGTCTATTATTAGGCTGAAGACAGTGTAGGCTCCTCTCTCTCTCTGTCTATTATTAGGCTGAAGACAGTGTAGGCTCCTCTCTCTCTCTATCTATTATTAGGCTGAAGACAGTGTAGGCTCCTCTCTCTCTCTGTCTATTATTAGGCTGAAGACAGTGTAGGCTCCTCTCTCTCCTATCTATTATTAGGCTGAAGACAGTGTAGGCTCCTCTCTCTGTCTATTATTAGGCTGAAGACAGTGTAGGCTCCTCTTCTCTCTGTCTATTATTAGGCTGAAGACAGTGTAGGCTCCTCTCTCTCTCTATCTATTATTAGGCTGAAGACAGTGTAGGCTCCTCTCTCTCTCTGTCTATTATTAGGCTGAAGACAGTGTAGGCTCCTCTCTCTCTGTCTATTATTAGGCTGAAGACAGTGTAGGCTCCTCTCTCTCTCTGTCTATTATTAGGCTGAAGACAGTGTAGGCTCCTCTCTCTCTGTCTATTATTAGGCTGAAGACAGTGTAGGCTCCTCTCTCTCCTGTCTATTATTAGGCTGAAGACAGTGTAGGCTCCTCTCTCTGTCTATTATTAGGCTGAAGACAGTGTAGGCTCCTCTCTCTCTCGTCTATTATTAGGCTGAAGACAGTGTAGGCTCCTCTCTCTCTCTGTCTATTATTAGGCTGAAGACAGTGTAGGCTCTCTCTCTCTCTGTCTATTATTAGGCTGAAGACAGTGTAGGCTCCTCTCTCTCTCTATCTATTATTAGGCTGAAGACAGTGTAGGCTCCTCTCTCTCTGTCTATTATTAGGCTGAAGACAGTGTAGGCTCCTCTCTCTCTATCTATTATTAGGCTGAAGACAGTGTAGGCTCCTCTCTCTGTCTATTATTAGGCTGAAGACAGTGTAGGCTCCTCTCTCTCTGTCTATTATTAGGCTGAAGACAGTGTAGGCTCCTCTCTCTCTGTCTATTATTAGGCTGAAGACAGTGTAGGCTCCTCTCTCTCTATCTATTATTAGGCTGAAGACAGTGTAGGCTCCTCTCTCTGTCTATTATTAGGCTGAAGACAGTGTAGGCTCCTCTCCTCTGTCTATTATTAGGCTGAAGACAGTGTAGGCTCCTCTCTCTCTCTGTCTATTATTAGGCTGAAGACAGTGTAGGCTCCTCTCTCTCTCGTCTATTATTAGGCTGAAGACAGTGTAGGCTCCTCTCTCTCTGTCTATTATTAGGCTGAAGACAGTGTAGGCTCCTCTCTCTCTCTGTCTATTATTAGGCTGAAGACAGTGTAGGCTCCTCTCTCTCTCTGTCTATTATTAGGCTGAAGACAGTGTAGGCTCCTCTCTCTCTCTGTCTATTATTAGGCTGAAGACAGTGTAGGCTCCTCTCTCTCTATCTATTATTAGGCTGAAGACAGTGTAGGCTCCTCTCTCTCTCTATCTATTATTAGGCTGAAGACAGTGTAGGCTCCTCTCTCTCTCTGTCTATTATTAGGCTGAAGACAGTGTAGGCTCCTCTCTCTTCTATCTATTATTAGGCTGAAGACAGTGTAGGCTCCTCTCTCTCTCTGTCTATTATTAGGCTGAAGACAGTGTAGGCTCCTCTCTCTCTCTGTCTATTATTAGGCTGAAGACAGTGTAGGCTCCTCTCTCTCTCTGTCTATTATTAGGCTGAAGACAGTGTAGGCTCCTCTCTCTCTGTCTATTATTAGGCTGAAGACAGTGTAGGCTCCTCTCTCTCTCTGTCTATTATTAGGCTGAAGACAGTGTAGGCTCCTCTCTCTCTCTGTCTATTATTAGGCTGAAGACAGTGTAGGCTCCTCTCTCTCTCTGTCTATTATTAGGCTGAAGACAGTGTAGGCTCCTCTCTCTCTGTCTATTATTAGGCTGAAGACAGTGTAGGCTCCTCTCTCTCTCTGTCTATTATTAGGCTGAAGACAGTGTAGGCTCCTCTCTCTCTCTGTCTATTATTAGGCTGAAGACAGTGTAGGCTCCTCTCTCTCTCTGTCTATTATTAGGCTGAAGACAGTGTAGGCTCCTCTCTCTCTCTGTCTATTATTAGGCTGAAGACAGTGTAGGCTCCTCTCTCTCTCTATCTATTATTAGGCTGAAGACAGTGTAGGCTCCTCTCTCTCTCTGTCTATTATTAGGCTGAAGACAGTGTAGGCTCCTCTCTCTCTCTGTCTATTATTAGGCTGAAGACAGTGTAGGCTCCTCTCTCTCTCTGTCTATTATTAGGCTGAAGACAGTGTAGGCTCCTCTCTCTCTGTCTATTATTAGGCTGAAGACAGTGTAGGCTCCTCTCTCTCTGTCTATTATTAGGCTGAAGACAGTGTAGGCTCCTCTCTCTCTATCTATTATTAGGCTGAAGACAGTGTAGGCTCCTCTCTCTCTCTGTCTATTATTAGGCTGAAGACAGTGTAGGCTCCTCTCTCTCTCTGTCTATTATTAGGCTGAAGACAGTGTAGGCTCCTCTCTCTCTCTGTCTATTATTAGGCTGAAGACAGTGTAGGCTCCTCTCTCTCTCTCTGTCTATTATTAGGCTGAAGACAGTGTAGGCTCCTCTCTCTCTCTGTCTATTATTAGGCTGAAGACAGTGTAGGCTCCTCTCTCTCTCTGTCTATTATTAGGCTGAAGACAGTGTAGGCTCCTCTCTCTCTCTGTCTATTATTAGGCTGAAGACAGTGTAGGCTCCTCTCTCTCTCTGTCTATTATTAGGCTGAAGACAGTGTAGGCTCCTCTCTCTCTCTGTCTATTATTAGGCTGAAGACAGTGTAGGCTCCTCTCTCTCTCTGTCTATTATTAGGCTGAAGACAGTGTAGGCTCCTCTCTCTCTCTGTCTATTATTAGGCTGAAGACAGTGTAGGCTCCTCTCTCTCTCTGTCTATTATTAGGCTGAAGACAGTGTAGGCTCCTCTCTCTCTGTCTATTATTAGGCTGAAGACAGTGTAGGCTCCTCTCTCTCTCTGTCTATTATTAGGCTGAAGACAGTGTAGGCTCCTCTCTCTCTCTATCTATTATTAGGCTGAAGACAGTGTAGGCTCCTCTCTCTCTCTGTCTATTATTAGGCTGAAGACAGTGTAGGCTCCTCTCTCTCTCGTCTATTATTAGGCTGAAGACAGTGTAGGCTCCTCTCTCTCTCTGTCTATTATTAGGCTGAAGACAGTGTAGGCTCCTCTCTCTCTGTCTATTATTAGGCTGAAGACAGTGTAGGCCCCTCTCTCTCTCTTTCTATTATTAGGCTGAAGACAGTGTAGGCTCCTCTCTCTCTCTGTCTATTATTAGGCTGAAGACAGTGTAGGCTCCTCTCTCTCTGTCTATTATTAGGCTGAAGACAGTGTAGGCTCCTCTCTCTCTCTGTCTATTATTAGGCTGAAGACAGTGTAGGCTCCTCTCTCTCTCTGTCTATTATTAGGCTGAAGACAGTGTAGGCTCCTCTCTCTCTCTCTATCTATTATTAGGCTGAAGACAGTGTAGGCTCCTCTCTCTCTCTGTCTATTATTAGGCTGAAGACAGTGTAGGCTCCTCTCTCTCTCTGTCTATTATTAGGCTGAAGACAGTGTAGGCTCCTCTCTCTCTCTCTCTATTATTAGGCTGAAGACAGTGTAGGCTCCTCTCTCTCTGTCTATTATTAGGCTGAAGACAGTGTAGGCTCCTCTCTCTCTCTGTCTATTATTAGGCTGAAGACAGTGTAGGCTCCTCTCTCTCCTATCTATTATTAGGCTGAAGACAGTGTAGGCTCCTCTCTCTCTGTCTATTATTAGGCTGAAGACAGTGTAGGCTCCTCTCTCTCTCTGTCTATTATTAGGCTGAAGACAGTGTAGGCTCCTCTCTCTCTGTCTATTATTAGGCTGAAGACAGTGTAGGCTCCTCTCTCTCTGTCTATTATTAGGCTGAAGACAGTGTAGGCTCCTCTCTCTCTCTTCTATTATTAGGCTGAAGACAGTGTAGGCTCCTCTCTCTCTCTGTCTATTATTAGGCTGAAGACAGTGTAGGCTCCTCTCTCTCTCTGTCTATTATTAGGCTGAAGACATTGTAGGCTCCTCTCTCTCTGTCTATTATTAGGCTGAAGACAGTGTAGGCTCCTCTCTCTCTCTGTCTATTATTAGGCTGAAGACAGTGTAGGCACCTCTCTCTGTCTATTATTAGGCTGAAGACAGTGTAGGCTCCTCTCTCTCTGTCTATTATTAGGCTGAAGACAGTGTAGGCTCCTCTCTCTCTGTCTATTATTAGGCTGAAGACAGTGTAGGCTCCTCTCTCTCTCTGTCTATTATTAGGCTGAAGACAGTGTAGGCTCCTCTCTCTCTCTTCTATTATTAGGCTGAAGACAGTGTAGGCTCCTCTCTCTCTCTCTATTATTAGGCTGAAGACAGTGTAGGCTCCTCTCTCTCTCTATCTATTATTAGGCTGAAGACAGTGTAGGCTCCTCTCTCTCTCTATCTATTATTAGGCTGAAGACAGTGTAGGCTCCTCTCTCTCTATCTATTATTAGGCTGAAGACAGTGTAGGCTCCTCTCTCTCTATCTATTATTAGGCTGAAGACAGTGTAGGCTCCTCTCTCTCTCTGTCTATTATTAGGCTGAAGACAGTGTAGGCTCCTCTCTCTCTCTGTCTATTATTAGGCTGAAGACAGTGTAGGCTCCTCTCTCTCTCTATCTATTATTAGGCTGAAGACAGTGTAGGCTCCTCTCTCTCTCTGTCTATTATTAGGCTGAAGACAGTGTAGGCTCCTCTCTCTCTCTGTCTATTATTAGGCTGAAGACAGTGTAGGCTCCTCTCTCTCTCTTTGTTCTTAACTGACTTGCCTAGTTAAATAAAGGTAACATTTTTTTTTATATACGTGAACTGAACTGTCGTTTTAATATGGTGAAACTATTCCTTATCAAATATTTTTTTTCAAAAGAAACATTGAACATCTAATAGTCAAATCATATAGTGTAAAAGCAGGAGAGCTGGTTCTACTCCTTTTGGTCATTTTCTGCTGTTTTGTGGAGGAAAACTGAACGGGTCGAGTGTAACACGTCAACCCTGTTACCCAATGTTTTTGTGAAGCTTGCATTCAATTGCCACTCCCTGAATCACACAACAAGCTTCCATTCCCTCTGTCACAAGGGGATTCATGACTGATTTAAGATGAAAACGTCAAAAAATAACATGGTTGGTTAAGAGCCCATAAAACAGCAGCCATCCTCACCGGCGCCATATCAGTCCATAGATGGTGTGAAGTTGTCCAAGTGCATGTCCATGACACAACATGGACATCTAGCAAAAGTCCATATTCTATTCTATTCTATTCTATTCTATTCTATTCATCATTCTATTCCGTGGTGGAAATGAAGACGGGAGGAAAATGTGTCACCAGTTGAAGCATAGCTATGACACATGGCGACCACTCTAAATTACAACAGGTATGATCACGCATGCGCAGCTTGATGGACGCCGCAGCGCGTTGCCAGGGAAACCTCGCAGAAGTAACTTCAATTTACAACAATAACAGCTAGCTGGAAAACACAGACACAGAACTTTATCAACAACAACAACAACAAAAAAATGCCAGTACATTTCAAGGTAAAGAAATGTACTTTTCATTGAACGAGTGCAATAGAAATGCAGCTCTTGGCTTTGGTTAGCGCAGTGTTTTCAACACGACGTCGAGTATCTACGTCACCGCTTGAGTGAGGAGAAGAGGTTTCGATTGATACAGAAATGGAAACATTGTTTCATTCGCACAAATAAATGTTAGTTTACTAACATCGTGCATTGCGATTACATCGGATAAACCATCTTCGACGATTGCAGGTATAGCTAGCTAGACGGGGAAAGAAATCCCACTTCCAAGGTGTCGGTTATTAGCTTGGTTAGCTAAGTGTTTACGAACACGTTACAATGGTCTAAAGCGGATAAGCTAACGTCAACTAGCTGCCAGTGGCTAACAGTGGCTATGTCGTGTTTTTATTGATAAATAGAGAGACTTAGTAACGCGCATGTTCTAGGCTTCAAATAAATAAATCAACTGCATGACATTGTAAAGGGCAATAGAGGATTTGTTTAATATGGTTTATTGCGTTAGTATGATGAATCAGCCTAGATAAAGACAGTACAGTATGGTTTATTGCGTTAGTATGATGAATGAGCCTGGATAAAGACAGTACAGTATGGTTTATTGCGTTAGTATGATGAATCAGCCTGGATAAAGACAGTACAGTATGGTTTATGGCGTTAGTATGATGAATCAGCCTGGATAAAGACAGTACAGTATGGTTTATTGCGTTAGTATGATGAATCAGCCTGGATAAAGACAGTACAGTATGGTTTATGGCGTTAGTATGATGAATCAGCCTAGATAAAGACAGTACAGTATGGTTTATGGCGTTAGTATGATGAATCAGCCTGGATAAAGACAGTACAGTATGGTTTATTTGCGTTAGTATGATGAATCAGCCTGGATAAAGACAGTACAGTATGGTTTATGGCGTTAGTATGATTATAATCAGCCTGGATAAAGACAGTACAGTATGGTTTATGGCGTTAGTATGATGAATCAGCCTGGATAAAGACAGTACAGTATGGTTTATGGCGTTAGTATGTTGAATCAGCCTAGATAAAGACAGTACAGTATGGTTTATTGCGTTAGTATGATGAATCAGCCTAGATAAAGACAGTACAGTATGGTTTATGGCGTTAGTATGTTGAATCAGCCTAGATAAAGACAGTACAGTATGGTTTATTGCGTTAGTATGATGAATCAGCCTGGATAAAGACAGTACAGTATGGTTTATGGCGTTAGTATGATGAATCAGCCTGTATGGTTTAGAAACTGAGGCCTATACAGCTGCTAACTTGCTAGATATGCTGTAGCTGCAATCTCAGTTCACAGATTTACTTCAAACAAATGGAGCCAATCTGTTTCCTAGGCAACATCTGACCAACCCAAATCATGCAAATGTTTGTACATGGATGATGCTTACAGTTCTTTTAAAAGGCATGCTATTTGCTAAATATATCCCACTTAAACACTATAGTAAGTAATGTATTCCTATGCTATTTCCTAATGTTTGGATTGTCACACTCACATGCACAGGGCATCAGTGAGTACAAGAAGAAATTTAAACACCGGGTAGCGCGCTCCAGAAGCGCCTCTCCTCAGCGACGGATGCCCTTAGCTGGACTTCGATCTGACCAGATGGGTAAGATTTATTGATTTATTTATTTATTGATTGATTGATATAGACCCTTTTCCAGTACACGACACACTGACGTCACGCACAGATGCCCGTGACTCTTGGCTGCATGAAAAAAAGCTGTCGCCATCTGCGCCAATTCAACATAGCCTGAATTTAAGTTTTTATTACTTCTAAACAAAATAACTTTTTGGGGTTCTCATACGCTTACAATGATGTTTTGATTCTTGCCTGAACAGTCACTAAGATTATATTTGGATGTGAACTTTGCAAATGCAGCAGTTGTTGGCTAGAATGCTAACGCTCATTGACATACTGTAGGCTGTAGCAAAAGCTCTCCTAAGAGCCATTTTACTGGTTGAAGTTCAAGTGTTTAAAAAAATATATATATAATGCAGTCGAATTTGCGATGATGACACACACATTATATTAAGCAGGACATTCATACAAGCCTTAAAATCAAGTTATAATCCAAAAGTAGTCTGAAATGCACTCATAAGCAACATGTAAAGAGAGGTGTTTTTTTGTGTGTGTTCTGTCACCAACTTGCGTGTATCGCCCTTCCTGCGGCAATGTTTGCAAAAACAGAAAGGGGTCTATATGACCCGGTAACAGTATAATATGCCAAGTTAACATATCAAGCATCATTCATATTCCTGTCCTGCATCTTCGTCTTTAAAGCACTGAGCCCAGCCCTACTATTCTTCTACTATTTACATTTTAGTCATAGTGAGTGCATACATTTACATACTGGTCTTCAGTGGGAATAGAACCCACAACCCTGGGCTTTGTAAGCACCATGCTCTACCACCTGAGCCACATGGTCAATCATCCATATTACACCAGGTATCAGTAGAGACACTATCATCTCTCCTTCTATCATCCATATTACACCAGGTATCAGTAGACACTATCATCTCTCCTTCTATCATCCATATTACACCAGGTATCAGTAGACACTATCATTTCTCCTTCTATCATCCATATTACACCAGGTATCAGTAGAGACACTATCATCTCTCCTTCTATCATCCATATTACACCAGGTATCAGTAGAGACACTATCATCTCTCCTTCTATCATCCATATTACACCAGGTATCAGTAGACACTATCATCTCTCCTTCTATCATCCATATTACACCAGGTATCAGTAGATACACTATCATCTCTTCTTCTATCATCCATATTACACCAGGTATCAATTGAGACACTATCATCTCTCCTTCTATCATCCATATTACACCAGGTATCAGTAGAGACACTATTATCTCTCCTTCTATCATCCATATTACACCAGGTATCAGTAGAGACACTATCATCTCTCCTTCTATCATCCATATTACACCAGGTATCAGTAGACACTATCATCTCTCCTTCTATCATCCATATTACACCAGGTATCAGTAGAGACACTATCATCTCTCCTTCTATCCATATTACACCAGGTATCAGTAGACACTATCCTCTCTCCTTCTATCATCCATATTACACCAGGTATCAGTAGACACTATCATCTCTCCTTCTATCATCCATATTACACCAGGTATCAGTAGAGACACTATCATCTCTCCTTCTATCATCCATATTACACCAGGTATCAGTAGAGACACTATCATCTCTCCTTCTATCCATATTACACCAGGTATCAGTAGACACTATCATCTCTCCTTCTATCATCCATATTACACCAGGTATCAGTAGACACTATCATCTCTCCTTCTATCATGCATATTACACCAGGTATCAGTAGACACTATCATCTCTCCTTCTATCATCCATATTACACCAGGTATCAGTAGACACTATCATCTCTCCTTCTATCATCCATATTACACCAGGTATCAGTAGAGACACTATCATCTCTCCTTCTATCATCCATATTACACCAGGTATCAGTAGAGACACTATCATCTCTCCTTCTATCATCCATATTACACCAGGTATCAGTAGAGCACTATCATCTCTCCTTCTATCATCCATATTACACCAGGTATCAGTAGAGACACTATCATCTCTCCTTCTATCATCCATATTACACCAGGTATCAGTAGAGACACTATCATCTCTCCTTCTATCATCCATATTACACCAGGTATCAGTAGACACTATCATCTCTCCTTCTATCATCCATATTACACCAGGTATCAGTAGACACTATCATCTCTCCTTCTATCATCCATATTACACCAGGTATCAGTAGAGACACTATCATCTCTCCTTCTATCATCCATATTACACCAGGTATCAGTAGACACTATCATCTCTCCTTCTATCATCCATATTACACCAGGTATCAGTAGACACTATCATCTCTCCTTCTATCATCCATATTACACCAGGTATCAGTAGAGACACTATCATCTCTCCTTCTATCATCCATATTACACCAGGTATCAGTAGAGACTATCATCTCTCCTTCTATCATCCATATTACACCAGGTATCAGTAGAGACACTATCATCTCTCCTTCTATCATCCATATTACACCAGGTATCAGTAGAGACACTATCATCTCTCCTTCTATCATCCATATTACACCAGGTATCAGTAGAGACACTATCATCTCTCCTTCAATCATCCATATTACACCAGGTATCAGTAGACACTATCATCTCTCCTTCTATCATCCATATTACACCAGGTATCAGTAGAGACACTATCATCTCTCCTTCTATCATCCATATTACACCAGGTATCAGTAGAGACACTATCATCTCTCCTTCTATCATCCATATTACACCAGGTATCAGTAGAGACACTATCATCTCTCCTTCTATCATCCATATTACACCAGGTATCAGTAGAGACACTATCATCTCTCCTTCTATCCCATATTACACCAGGTATCAGTAGACACTATCATCTCTCCTTCTATCATCCATATTACACCAGGTATCAGTAGACACTATCATCTCTCCTTCTATCATCCATATTACACCAGGTATCAGTAGAGACACTATAATCTCTCCTTCTATCATCCATATTACACCAGGTATCAGTAGAGACTATCATCTCTCCTTCTATCATCCATATTACACCAGGTATCAGTAGAGACACTATCATCTCTCCTTCTATCATCCATATTACACCAGGTATCAGTAGAGACACTATCATCTCTCCTTCTATCATCCATATTACACCAGGTATCAGTAGAGACACTATCATCTCTCCTTCTATCATCCATATTACACCAGGTATCAGTAGACACTATCATCTCTCCTTCTATCATCCATATTACACCAGGTATCAGTAGAGACACTATCATCTCTCCTTCTATCATCGATATTATACCAGGTATCAGTAGACACTATCATCTCTCCTTCTATCATCCATATTACACCAGGTATCAGTAGAGACACTATCATCTCTCCTTCTATCATCCATATTACACCAGGTATCAGTAGAGACACTATCATCTCTCCTTCTATCATCCATATTACACCAGGTATCAGTAGAGACACTATCATCTCTCCTTCTATCATCCATATTACACCAGGTATCAGTAGAGACACTATCATCTCTCCTTCTATCCATATTACACCAGGTATCAGTAGACACTATCATCTCTCCTTCTATCATCCATATTACACCAGGTATCAGTAGACACTATCATCTCTCCTTCTATCATCCATATTACACCAGGTATCAGTAGAGACACTATAATCTCTCCTTCTATCATCCATATTACACCAGGTATCAGTAGAGACTATCATCTCTCCTTCTATCATCCATATTACACCAGGTATCAGTAGAGACACTATCATCTCTCCTTCTATCCATATTACACCAGGTATCAGTAGAGACAGTATCATCTCTCCTTCTATCATCCATATTACACCAGGTATCAGTAGAGACACTATCATCTCTCCTTCTATCATCCATATTACACCAGGTATCAGTAGACACTATCATCTCTCCTTCTATCATCCATATTACACCAGGTATCAGTAGAGACACTATCATCTCTCCTTCTATCATCGATATTATACCAGGTATCAGTAGACACTATCATCTCTCCTTCTATCATCCATATTACACCAGGTATCAGTAGACACTATCATCTCTCCTTCTATCATCCATATTACACCAGGTATCAGTAGACACTATCATCTCTCCTTCTATCATCCATATTACACCAGGTATCAGTAGAGACACTATCATCTCTCCTTCTATCATCCATATTACACCAGGTATCAGTAGACACTATCATCTCTCCTTCTATCATCCATATTACACCAGGTATCAGTAGAGACACTATCATCTCTCCTTCTATCATCCATATTACACCAGGTATCAGTAGAGACACTATTATCTCTCCTTCTATCATCCATATTACACCAGGTATCAGTAGAGACACTATCATCTCTCCTTCTATCATCCATATTACACCAGGTATCAGTAGACACTATCATCTCTCCTTCTATCATCCATATTACACCAGGTATCAGTAGACACTATCATCTCTCCTTCTATCATCCATATTACACCAGGTATCAGTAGAGACACTATCATCTCTCCTTCTATCCATATTACACCAGGTATCAGTAGACACTATCCTCTCTCCTTCTATCATCCATATTACACCAGGTATCAGTAGACACTATCATCTCTCCTTCAATCATCCATATTACACCAGGTATCAGTAGACACTATCATCTCTCCTTCTATCCATATTACACCAGGTATCAGTAGACACTATCCTCTCTCCTTCTATCCATATTACACCAGGTATCAGTAGAGACACTATCATCTCTCCTTCTATCATCCATATTACACCAGGTATCAGTAGACACTATCATCTCTCCTTCTATCATCCATATTACACCAGGTATCAGTAGAGACACTATCATCTCTCCTTCTATCCATATTACACCAGGTATCAGTAGACACTATCCTCTCTCCTTCTATCATCCATATTACACCAGGTATCAGTAGACACTATCATCTCTCCTTCTATCCATATTACACCAGGTATCAGTCGAGAGCCTCAGTTTCTGTCCAAGAGGAAGGTGCCCTCCTCCCACACGCTCCAGGTATCCAGCTCCTTCCAATGGAACCCCACCACCACACAGCCCCCACAGAGACGGGATGAGACCCCCAGACCTGGTACCTCTCCCCTGGCTCCTACCCCAGAGAGAGTCCACACCCCTCTGGCTCCTAGGGGTCCCCCTCCTCCAGGGGACCCCCAACGTTGCCCGACCACTCTTCAGGGCCAGACCAATAACCGGAGCCCCCTGGCTACTGTAGAGAGACAGGACCAAGCTTTCAATGGGGTGAGAATGGTTGTTATTTATTTCATGTATGCAAATACATGTGCTCGATTTAGCTTGGGGTTTGCACTTTTGAGACTATTCCATTGGCTCCATTGTACCAGGCAAACTAAATCAAGTGCAGCTCATGTATTTGAAAGGACCGTTTGACACACGTATTTCACCCAGGTCTTCTAAGCAGCCCGTGGCCTGTGCAGCAGACAGTTTTTAACATTTATTTAACCTTTATTTAACTAGGCAAGTCAGTTAAGAACACATTCTTATTTACAATGACGCACAGTGAGTTATTACTAGTTACCTTTGTAGTAAAGTGAGAAATGTGATTCCAGGTTGACCATGTGTTGAGGAGGAAGGCAGGGCTGAAGTCGTCTGGACAGAGGACTGGATTACAGAACTCAGAGTACAGGAAACAGTTTCCGTGGAAGACACCTGTAGCTGGCCACGCCTCCCCACTGCTGGCTGCAGAACAGGTGTTCGTTGTTCCACTCATATCCTCATCTTGTCTGAACGTATACAACCCAAACATCCATAACATCCATGTTAAAGCCCTGATAGCCATACATTTGACATGTATAGACATGTCCTGGTCATAGAGGGTCATATGCACAAGTATTAAGTAAGATTCACTGCTTCCTGTTACACCCTGAACCCAGGGTTGGTCACCCCTTCTGCCCCATTACTAGTTAGTCTTGAAAACTCAACCGTAGGCAACACAGTGACTAGGATCTGGTTTTAATGATGGAGTCTTTTGGCCTAGAGGAACTTACGTCACTACCTACGTCGATAAGGGGGGAACAATTCTGGGGACTCGCCTAACAAATCACGAGGCAGACATGCCAGAACGCTGTGATTTAAAACCAAACTATGCAGTGGTTTTAGTTGAGGTAGTTGATGTAAACTAGCTACTGGGGTGGAAGGTAGCCTAGTGGTTAGAGCGTTGGGCCAGTAACCGAAAGGTTGCTGGATCAAATCCCTGACCTGACGAGGTAAAAACAGTGGTTTAACAAGGCAGTTAACCCACTATTCCCCGGGAGCTGAAGATGTGGATGTTGATTAAGGCAGTCCCCCTGCACCTCTCTGATTCAGTTGGGTTAAATGTGGAAGAAACATTTCAGTTGTACAACTGAGTAGGTATCTACTTGCGAACTATAACCTCTGTGATCTCCATCTTGCTAGCTACTATTTAGTATTTTATTCAAGGGGATAAAGTAGTGATGTAGTTCCTCAATGCCAAAAGAGTCCATAATTGAAACCAGACCTCAGTCACTGTGTTGCCCAAGGTCAAAACAAATCACTAGTTTGAGAGATAGGCTATCTACCCAAGCTGTGGAGCAGAGATACTGTTTTGTCAAACAGCCAGTAGATGGTAGCAGAGTATTTGAGTATGAATCAACGATGAGTTACAGTATATTTCCTGCATGGTCTTCTCCAGATGCTGTACACCAGCCACCGGTCCATCCCTCCCTTCAAGTCTAACCCGGTGGTGGTGTTGGAGAGTGAGTACAGCAGGAACTTTAAAGCTTCTCCTCCTCCCAGAGGACCACGGCTACGCAGCGATGTAGACGGGGACCAGGTACCTCTGTTCCAGAGAGAGAATGTTTCACCTGAGAAAGCATCAAAGGTACTTCCAAGTTCTACTCACTCCACACTACAACTCAGTCTTTGTTCTGGTAATTGATTTATTCAACCTCTTATGTAACAGACTTTACAAACGTGTAGTAGCTGGCCAGAGACCAGCACTCAAACCAGATCTGCTTCTGGGTGCCAAGATTAGGCCACAATATAATACACCCAGCGTTGGCAATATCTTCACCGGTACCTTTTGTATTTCAATAAGGAAGCAGATAGCCCTACTTACTTATGACAAGTATTTGTAACTGATTTCTGGGAAGATAAGGATACATTAGGACATAGACTGCAAGGTCTTTCTCTGTTTATTGACATTTCAAAAACCCCTTGGAGGAATACAATACACACCTAGAACTTCCAATATGAAAGAGGAATACAATGAACACCTAGAACTTCCAATATGAAAGAGGAATACAATGAACACCTAGAACTTCCAATATGAAAGAGGAATACAATGAACACCTAGAACTTCCAATATGAAAGAGGAATACAATGAACACCTAGAACTTCCGATATGAAAGAGGAATACAATGAACACTTAAAACTTCCAATATGAAAATAAATAAACCAGTTATTTAGATAATGTACTCCACATGCCACGCTGGATACACCCACTGGAGTGTACAGGAGGGTTGGTGATATTTCTGTACTGGTTCTATAGCCAGATTCCTCTGACAGACTGACTGGTTGCATCCCAAATGGCACCCTATTTCCTATATAGGGCTCTGGTCAAAAGTAGTGCACTATGTAGGGAATAGGGTGCCATTTGGAATGACGCAGCCTTTATGAATGGCTCTGTTCTGTTTGTTGTGATGATGACATCAGAGCAAGCGTAAGAAGAAGAGGGAAGAGAGAGAGAGAAAGTCCAGCATCGTAGAGGAGAACATTCCAGTTCCACAGCCTCAGGAGCAGCAGGCGGACCAGGAAGTGAAGTCACAGAGCCCCCAGAAGGCACATCTTCCCCACAGGTAAGATCAGCGGTCAGTTGTGATTACAGGGTAGATTGTAGGGTGAAGTTACCTCTACACGCTGATCCTGGGTTTATTTAGCATTCTTCCCACTAATGGTTAAGGTTAGGATTGGGGGAGGGGGAGCTGATCCTAGAACTGTCCCTTTGGGAAACTTCACCTGGAGTCAGAGATCAGTGGTGGGGAAGGGGAAGTAGGGGGGGGAAGAGAGAGGCAAACTGTCAGTAATAGGAACTCTCTCATGTATTGTATATTGTCTCTTTCCATCTTCAGTTCCTGCTATGTGTCATGCAGTATTTTGGTAATAATTACTGGTAACACTGCACTCTCTCTCTCTGAGAATCACATGGAACTTCTCCAATGGACAGCAGCAGGGTTTGGTCATTCACATGTGGCCTATTCAACTAATACATTTTAGTTTAGAAATGATAATGCCAAGTGCAATGCTAAACGATCACTGAATATACATTATCTGACTTGGCCTGTCTCTGTGTTTCTGTCCCTCACTCCAGAAAGGTGAAATCAGAGTATAACGCCAACTTCCGCTCTCCGCTGAACTACATATATAAGGACGGAGCCTGGGTCAAGGCTACCACGGTAGGAGAGGAGGTCAGTGTAGTTATTACGCTGTCTACCACGGTAGGAGAGGAGGTCAGTGTAGTTATTACGCTGTCTACCACGGTAGGAGAGGAGGTCAGTGTAGTTATTACAGTGCCTACCACGGTAGGAGAGGAGGTCAGTGTAGTTATTACAGTGTCTACCACGGTAGGAGAGGAGGTCAGTGTAGTTATTACAGTGTCTACCACGGTAGGAGAAGAGGTCAGTGTAGTTATTACACTGTCTACCACAGTAGGAGAGGAGGTCAGTGTAGTTATTACGCTGTCTACCACGGTAGGAGAGGAGGTCAGTGTAGTTATTACGCTGTCTACCACGGTAGGAGAGGAGGTCAGTGTAGTTATTACAGTGCCTACCACGGTAGGAGAGGAGGTCAGTGTAGTTATTACAGTGTCTACCACGGTAGGAGAGGAGGTCAGTGTAGTTATTACAGTGTCTACCACGGTAGGAGAAGAGGTCAGTGTAGTTATTACACTGTCTACCACGGTAGGAGAGGAGGTCAGTGTAGTTATTACAGTGTCTACCACGGTAGGAGAGGAGGTCAGTGTAGTTATTACACTGTACCACGGTAGGAGAGGAGGTCAGTGTAGTTATTACACTGTCTACCACGGTAGGAGAGGAGGTCAGTGTAGTTATTACACTGTCTACCACGGTAGGAGAGGAGGTCAGTGTAGTTATTACACTGTCTACCACAGTAGGAGAGGAGGTCAGTGTAGTTATTACAGTGTCTACCACAGTAGGAGAGGAGGTCAGTGTAGTTATTACACTGTCTACCACGGTAGGAGAGGAGGTCAGTGTAGTTATTACACTGTCTACCACGGTAGGAGAGGAGGTCAGTGTAGTTATTACACTGTCTACCACGGTAGGAGAGGAGGTCAGTGTAGTTATTACACTGTCTACCACGGTAGGAGAGGAGGTCAGTGTAGTTATTACACTGTCTACCACGGTAGGAGAGGAGGTCAGTGTAGTTATTACACTGTCTACCACAGTAGGAGAGGAGGTCAGTGTAGTTATTACACTGTCTACCACGGTAGGATAGGAGGTCAGTGTAGTTATTACACTGTCTACCACGGTAGGAGAGGAGGTCAGTGTAGTTATTACACTGTCTACCACAGTAGGAGAGGAGGTCAGTGTAGTTATTACACTGTCTACCACAGTAGGAGAGGAGGTCAGTGTAGTTATTACACTGTCTACCATGGTAGGAGAGGAGGTCAGTGTAGTTATTACACTGTCTACCACGGTAGGAGAGGAGGCCAGTGTAGTTATTACACTGTCTACCACAGTAGGAGAGGAGGTCAGTGTAGTTATTACACTGTCTACCACGGTAGGAGAGGAGGTCAGTGTAGTTATTACAGTGTCTACCACAGTAGGAGAGGAGGTCAGTGTAGTTATTACACTGTCTACCATGGTAGGAGAGGAGGTCAGTGTAGTTATTACACTGTCTACCACGGTAGGAAAGGAGGTCAGTGTAGTTATTGTATAAAGTAATGACCTACAGGAACTAAGTAAATGTCATGGATATGGCTGAAGTCTCTTTAACACATTCTCTCTTCCCATCCTCCATTGCAGGGGCGTGACAGTCAGCATAGTCACGTTTGGTATCACGAGGTAACATGGTCTAGTCTCCCCGCTGTTCTACTGTACCTTCCTTCTCTTTTGGCTGTTGGCAATGACCCCTTCCCTCCTCTCACGTTTACATCAAACTGAGTGATGATACATGAGTGAACAGAACACCTGTGTTACCACCTTAGAAACAATACAATGGGCAAAAATAGTTTCCATTGTTGAGTTTCAGAAAGGCCCCATACCTGATATCTAGACCTGAGATTGTTGATTTTCAGAAAGGCCCCATACCTGATATCTAGACCTGAGATTGTTGATTTTCAGAAAGGCTCCATACCTGATATCTAGACCTGAGATTGTTGATTTTCAGAAAGGCTCCATACCTGAGATCTAGACCTGAGATTGTTGATTTTCAGAAAGGCTCCATACCTGAGATCTAGACCTGAGATTGTTGATTTTCAGAAAGGCTCCATACCTGATATCTAGACCTGAGATTGTTGATTTTCAGAAAGGCTCCATACCTGATATCTAGACCTGAGATTGTTGATTTTCAGAAAGGCTCCATACCTGATATCTAGACCTGAGATTGTTGATTTTCAGAAAGGCCCCATACCTGATATCTAGACCTGAGATTGTTGATTTTCAGAAAGGCCCCATACCTGATATCTAGACCTGAGATTGTTGATTTTCAGAAAGGCTCCATACCTGATATCTAGACCTGAGATTGTTGATTTTCAGAAAGGCCCCATACCTGATATCTAGACCTGAGATTGTTGATTTTCAGAAAGGCTCCATACCTGAGATCTAGACCTGAGATTGTTGATTTTCAGAAAGGCCCCATACCTGATATCTAGACCTGAGATTGTTGATTTTCAGAAAGGCCCCATACCTGATATCTAGACCTGAGATTGTTGATTTTCAGAAAGGCCCCATACCTGAGATCTAGACCTGAGATTGTTGATTTTCAGAAAGGCTCCATACCTGAGATCTAGACCTGAGATTGTTGATTTTCAGAAAGGCTCCATACCTGATATCTAGACCTGAGATTGTTGATTTTCAGAAAGGCTCCATACCTGATATCTAGACCTGAGATTGTTGATTTTCAGAAACGCACCATACCTGAGATCTAGACCTGAGATTGTTGATTTTCAGAAAGGCTCCATACCTGAGATCTAGACCTGAGATTGTTGATTTTCAGAAAGGCTCCATACCTGAGATCTAGACCTGAGATTGTTGATTTTCAGAAAGGCTCCATACCTGATATCTAGACCTGAGATTGTTGATTTTCAGAAAGGCTCCATACCTGATATCTAGACCTGAGATTGTTGATTTTCAGAAACGCACCATACCTGAGATCTAGACCTGAGATTGTTGATTTTCAGAAAGGCTCCATACCTGATATCTAGACCTGAGATTGTTGATTTTCAGAAAGGCACCATACCTGAGATCTAGACCTGAGATTGTTGATTTTCAGAAAGGCTCCATACCTGAGATCTAGACCTGAGATTGTTGATTTTCAGAAAGGCTCCATACCTGAGATCTAGACCTGAGATTGTTGATTTTCAGAAAGGCTCCATACCTGAGATCTAGACCTGAGATTGTTGATTTTCAGAAAGGCTCCATACCTGAGATCTAGACCTGAGATTGTTGATTTTCAGAAAGGCTCCATACCTGATATCTAGACCTGAGATTGTTGATTTTCAGAAAGGCTCCATACCTGATATCTAGACCTGAGATTGTTGATTTTCAGAAACGCACCATACCTGAGATCTAGACCTGAGATTGTTGATTTTCAGAAAGGCTCCATACCTGATATCTAGACCTGAGATTGTTGATTTTCAGAAAGGCACCATACCTGAGATCTAGACCTGAGATTGTTGATTTTCAGAAAGGCCCCATACCTGAGATCTAGACCCGAGATTGTTGATTTTCAGAAAGGCTCCATACCTGATATCTAGACCTGAGATTGTTGATTTTCAGAAAGGCCCCATACCTGAGATCTAGACCCGAGATTGTTGATTTTCAGAAAGGCTCCATACCTGAGATCTAGACCCGAGATTGTTGATTTTCAGAAAGGCTCCATACCTGATATCTAGACCTGAGATTGTTGATTTTCAGAAAGGCCCCATACCTGAGATCTAGACCTGAGATTGTTGATTTTCAGAAAGGCTCCATACCTGATATCTAGACCTGAGATTGTTGATTTTCAGAAAGGCCCCATACCTGAGATCTAGACCTGAGATTGTTGATTTTCAGAAAGGCCCCATACCTGAGATCTAGACCCGAGATTGTTGATTTTCAGAAAGGCTCCATACCTGATATCTAGACCTGAGATTGTTGATTTTCAGAAAGGCTCCATACCTGATATCTAGACCCGAGATTGTTGATTTTCAGAAAGGCTCCATACCTGAGATCTAGACCTGAGATTGTTGATTTTCAGAAAGGCCCCATACCTGAGATCTAGACCTGAGATTGTTGATTTTCAGAAAGGCCCCATACCTGAGATCTAGACCCGAGATTGTTGATTTTCAGAAAGGCTCCATACCTGAGATCTAGACCCGAGATTGTTGATTTTCAGAAAGGCTCCATACCTGATATCTAGACCTGAGATTGTTGATTTTCAGAAAGGCTCCATACCTGAGATCTAGACCTGAGATTGTTGATTTTCAGAAAGGCTCCATACCTGAGATCTAGGCCTGAGATTGTTAATTTTCAGAAAGGCCCCATACCTGATATCTAGACCTGAGATTGTTAATTTTCAGAAAGGCTCCATACCTGAGATCTAGGCCTGAGATTGTTAATTTTCAGAAAGGCCCCATACCTGAGATCTAGGCCTGAGATTGTTCATTTTCAGAAAGGCTCCATACCTGAGATCTAGGCCTGAGATTGTTCATTTTCAGAAAGGCTCCATACCTGAGATCTAGACCTGAGATTGTTAATTTTCAGAAAGGCTCCATACCTGAGATCTAGACCTGAGATTGTTGATTTTCAGAAAGGCTCCATACTTGAGATCTAGACCTGAGATTGTTCATTTTCAGAAAGGCCCCATACCTGAGATTTTTAATTTTCAGAAAGGCTCCATACTTGAGATCTAGGCCTGAGATTGTTGATTTTCAGAAAGGCTCCATACCTGAGATCTAGGCCTGAGATTGTTGCTCTGATAGGTTGCTGTAAAGATTAATTGTCAGTGTGCGTGAGTGTATGTGTGTGCGTGCTTGTATGAGAACACGGTGTGTGTGTGTGTGTGTGTGTGTGTGTGTGTGTGTGTGTGTGTGTGTGTGTGTGTGTGTGTGTGTGTGTGTGTGTGTGTGTGTGTGTGTGTGTGTGTGTGTGTGTCTGTGTGTGTGTGTGTGTCTGTGTCTGTGTGTGTGTGTGTGTGTGTGTGTGTGTGTGTGTGTTTCAGGCAGTGTCAGCATCAGTACAGTGAGTCAGCAGGAGGTTGGTTAGACAGCGTTCTTCTTTCTATTCAACCTGAATATGCTGAGTGGTTAACCGTACCTTGCCTTGTACGGTACGTGGAAGCCTGGCCCATAAACTTCATGGAAATGTACTAAATATAGTCTAGAGGTGGAAGAACTTTCTAGAAAATGATTGCCATTGTCTTCTAAGTAAAGTAGGTTAATACACACCAATATAATGAAGGAATGATTAGGACCGTTAGATGGGCTACGGTGATACCAAGTCTGATTGATCTGATGTTCCACTCCAGGATTGGGCTCAAAGTCATTTCTATTGGGCTCTAGTTTCATTGAGGAAATCAATGAGGACAGAAAGATATGTTTTGCTTTTCAGCTGAATGAGGATTTTCTGTTGAATTTCAGTGTAACCTACCTCTAATTGATTCTGTTGAAAAGTAGTTAAGATCAACCCTTCTCCAAAGTCCTTCTAGCTATCAATATATCAGTCTACCAGTCGACCAGTCCATCAGTCTACCAGTCTACCAGGCCATCAGTCTACCAGTCTATCAGTCCATCAGTCTACCAGTCCATCAGTCTACCAGTCCATCAGTCTACCAGTCCACCAGTCCATCAGTCTACCAGTCTATCAATATATCAGTCTATCAGTCTACCAGTCGATCAGTCTACCAGTCTATCAATATATCAGTCTATCAGTCTACCAGTCTACCAGTCTATCAATATATCAGTCTATCAATCTACCAGTCTATCAATATATCAGTCTATCAATCTACCAGTCTACCAGTCCATCAGTCTACCAGTCAAATTTCAAATCAAATTTATTTTTATATAGCCCTTCGTACATCAGCTGATATCTCAAAGTGCTGTACAGAAACCCAGCCTAAAACCCCAAACAGCAAGCAAAGCATGTGAAAGAAGCACGGTGGCTAGGAAAAACTCCCTAGGAAAAACTCCCTAGAAAGGCCAAAAACCTAGGAAGAAACCTAGAGAGGAACCAGGCTATGAGGGGTGGCCAGTCCTCTTCTGGCTGTGCAGGGTGGATATTATAACAGAACATGGTCAAGATGTTAAAATGTTCATAAATGACCAGCATGGTCAAATAATAATAATCATAGTAGTTGTCGAGGGTGCAACAAGCACGTCCGGTGAACAGGTCAGGGTTCCATAGCCGCAGGCAGAACAGTTGAAACTGGAGCAGCAGCATGGCCAGGTGGACTGGGGACAGCAAGGAGTCATCATACCAGGTAGTCCTGAGGCATGGTCCTAGGGCTCAGGTCCTCTGAGAGAAAGACAGAAAGAGAGAAGAGAGAATTAGAGAGAGCATATTTAAATTCACACAGGACACCGGATAAGACAAGAGAAATACTCCAGATGTAACAGACTGACCCTAGCCCCCCCCGACACATAAATTACTGCAGCATAAATACTGGAGGCTGAGACAGGAGGGATCAGAAGACACTGTGGCCCCATCCGATGATACCCCCGGACAGGGCTAAACAGGCAGGATATAACCCCACCCACTTTGCCAAAGCACAGCCCCCACACCACTAGAGGGATGTCTCCAACCACCAACTTACCGTCCTAAGACAAGGCCGAGTATAGCCCACATACCAGTCTATCAGTCTACCAGTCTATCAGTCTACCAGTCTATCAGTCTACCAGTTCATCAGTTTACCAGTCCATCAGTCTACCAGTCTATCAGTCTATCAGTCTACCAGTCGACCAGTCAACCAGTCTACCAGTTTACCAGTCCATCAGTCTACCAGTCTACCAGTCCATCAGTCCATCAGTCCATCAGTCTACCAGTCTACCAGTTTACCAGTCCATCAGTCCATCAGTCTACCAGTCTACCAGTCCATCAGTCTACCAGTCCATCAGTCTACCAGTCTATCAGTCTATCAGTCTACCAGTCTATCAGTTTACCAGTTTATCAGTCTACCAGTCTATCAGTCTACCAGTCCATCAGTCTATCAGTCTACCAGTCCATCAGTCTACCAGTCCATCAGTTTATCAGTCTACCAGTCCATCAGTCTATCAGTCTACCAGTCCATCAGTCTATCAGTCTACCAGTCCATCAGTCTATCAGTCTATTCCCTATATAGTGCACTACTAGAGGCATATGGGTCCCGGTCAAAAGTAGTGCACTATATAAGGAACAGTGCCATTTGGGAGGAAGACTGTGTCCAGATGCCAGCCTGGGTCCAGATGCCAGCTCAGTGTGTGTTGTGTCGTGCCCTGGCTTTGCTTGTGTGCATGAAAGAGACGATATGGCCTCTGCCTGCTTGTCAGTCATCTGTTGCATCATTGTGTATGTCTTAAAGCTATTGATAACGCTTTCTGTGTTTAGAACTCTCTACCACACACCTGTGATCAGTATCAGAGGAAAGTGTTTACTCACAGAGCTCTGGTTTTGTGAACAGTATCAGGCAAAGCGTTTACTCACAGAGCTCTGATTTTGTGATCAGTATCAGAGGAAGGTGTTTACTCACAGAGCTCTGATTTTGTGATCAGTATCAGAGGAAAGTTGACTTTGCAGCTAAAAGAACGACATCTAAACATGAGTCTGCTGCCTTTGCTTCTGATGCCAGAGATCCTGCAAGGCCCCCCTTACCATGTGCTGTTAATGTGATGCCACAGATCCTGCAAGGCCCCCCTTACCATGTGCTGTTAATGTGATGCCACAGATACTGCAAGGCCCCCCTTACCATGTGCTGTTAATGTGATGCCACAGATCCTGCAAGGCCCCCCTTACCATGTGCTGTTAATGTGCTGCCACAGATACTGCAAGGCCCCCCTTACCATGTGCTGTTAATGTGATGCCACAGATCCTGCAAGGCCCCCCTTACCATGTGCTGTTAATGTGATGCCACAGATACTGCAAGGCCCCCCTTACCATGTGCTGTTAATATGCTTGAAATGCTTCTTCACAGTATTCATATGAAGTTCTTCAGCAACTGGATTTAAACCATAACCTGGTCCACGATCAGTTTGTGCTCTTGCCGTCTCCATTTCTATCATTGTCAAGCCAAACATGTTTGGTATGATGATTCCATAAGTTAGTTGACCAGAGAGCAGAAACAGACCGGCACCAGGCTAGGTTCCAGCTATATAAAATAAAGAAGCTGTGTTGTGACTGAGCCCTGTCCCAACTGTCTGGCTGGAGCAGCTTGCTACTTTTAATGATCAAATGAATGCTATCAGTCAACCAACCAATCAATCAACCATCCTCCCAGGTGCAAGAGCTTCGTAAGAAGGCAGAGGCCTACAGACAGAGGGCGTGGGGGACCCATTTCTCCCGCCTCCACCTCAACCAGATCCTGTCAGACCAGAACCAGCTGTGGGAGGCCTCCACCCCTTCCTCCTCTAACCTCAGCTCTGGGACAGGTTCAGGGGACCGGGAGGAAGACAGCAGCAGGAGCCCTACCCCCCAGGCTCTGGAGCTCGCTAGGTGAGGGAGACAGACCACAGAGCTGGCTATAGCATGACATTAGCATGTCTTTAGTGTGGTGCTGGATGTGTAGTAAGCCTGTCTCAGGGTTTCTCATAGATGGGATGCAACTCTGGGCCTCAAAACCGGGCCTCTGTAAGCATAGAATGAAATTGAAATCAAGTGTAGCCAAATGATTTGACTTAGAAGCAGAGCCACATATTTCTGGGTAGAAGTCACAGAGCTAGGTGGTTGGTTGACCAAGCTATATGGAGTAGGGGGAACTGATGCTGAGAGTCCTTTACTGGGGTCTTAATAAATCTGACCTATTAAGGTTATGTTCTCTGTGTGTCCCTCCTCCTCTCCCTCCTTCCTCCTCTCCCTGTGTGTCTGTAGGGTTGACAGTAGCTCCAGCTCCGTAGCCGGACCCCCCCCCCTCACCCCTGTGTCCAGTAGAAGGAGCTCCCCCCGGGTGGCTGGGAACACAGCAGGCCCCCCTGGTCACCCTAACCCTGGAGCCCTTACCCTACCTGTTCAGAGGAGACTAGCCTGGGAGGAGGAGACAGGGGCTGGGGGTGGAACGGGGGAGAAGGAAGAGGAGAAGAGAGAGGAAGAAGAGGAGAAAGAGAGAAAGGAGAGAAAGGATGAGTATGTGGTTGTTTCATTCCCTCTCCATTTCCTGTTGATTTATGCTTTTACTGAGTGGCTTTGAGTTGTATGTTACCTCCACTCTGTTGTTATCCATATTGGAGACGATCAGTTCTGTTACCTCCACTCTGTTGTTATCCATATTGGAGACGGTCAGTTCTGTTACCTCCACTCTGTTGTTATCCATATTGGAGACGGTCAGTTCTGTTACCTCCACTCTGTTGTTATCCATATTGGAGACGGTCAGTTCTGTTACCTCCACTCTGTTGTTATCCATATTGGAGACGATCAGTTCTGTTACCTCCACTCTGTTGTTATCCATATTGGAGACGGTCAGTTCTGTTACCTCCACTCTGTTGTTATCCATATTGGAGACGGTCAGTTCTGTTACCTCCACTCTGTTTTTATCCATATTGGAGACGGTCAGTTCTGTTACCTCCACTCTGTTGTTATCCATATTGGAGACGGTCAGTTCTGTTACCTCCACTCTGTTGTTATCCATATTGGAGACGGTCAGTTCTGTTACCTCCACACTGTTGTTATCCATATTGGAGACGGTCAGTTCTGTTACCTCCACTCTGTTGTTATCCATATTGGAGACGGTCAGTTCTGTTACCTCCACTCTGTTGTTATCCATATTGGAGACGGTCAGTTCTGTTACCTCCACTCTGTTGTTATCCATATTGGAGACGGTCAGTTCTGTTACCTCCACTCTGTTGTTATCCATATTGGAGACGGTCAGTTCTGTTACCTCCACTCTGTTGTTATCCATATTGGAGACGGTCAGTTCTGTTACCTCCACTCTGTTGTTATCCATATTGGAGACGGTCAGTTCTGTTACCTCCACTCTGTTGTTATCCATATTGGAGACGGTCAGTTCTGTTACCTCCACTCTGTTGTTATCCATATTGGAGACGGTCAGTTCTGTTACCTCCACTCTGTTGTTATCCATATTGGAGACGGTCAGTTCTGTTACCTCCACTCTGTTGTTATCCATATTGGAGACGGTCAGTTCTGTTACCTCCACTCTGTTGTTATCCATATTGGAGACGATCAGTTCTGTTACCTCCACTCTGTTGTTATTCATATTGGAGACGGTCAGTTCTGTTACCTCCACTCTGTTGTTATCCATATTGGAGACGGTCAGTTCTGTTACCTCCACTCTGTTGTTATCCATATTGGAGACGGTCAGTTCTGTTACCTCCACTCTGTTGTTATCCATATTGGAGACGGTCAGTTCTGTTACCTCCACTCTGTTGTTATCCATATTGGAGACGGTCAGTTCTGTTACCTCCACTCTGTTGTTATCCATATTGGAGACGATCATCATTTTGTTACTTATATCAGGAGCTACCATTTAGAGACCACACATTTTCGTTGCCTCACTGCCTGTTGATTCAACACACTGTCTGTCTGTCTGTCTGTCTGTCTGTCTGTCTGTCTGTCTGTCTGTCTGTCTGTCTGTCTGTCTGTCTGTCTGTCTGTCTGTCTGTCTGTCTGTCTGTCTGTCTGTCTGTCTGTCTGTCTGTGTTCTAGGCTGAGGGTGCTGGACCATCATTCGTCGTCTGTAGCAGGCTCCCACAGTTCCAGAGAGGGTGGCAGGATGCCCACACCCACACTGCAAAGGATCGCTACTGTTCAGAGAACTCACCACGACCTGACTACTCCAGCTACTGGTAACCTAGCGACGACCTGACTACTCCAGCCACTGGTAACCTAGCAACGACCTGACTACTCCAGCCACTGGTAACCTAGCAACGACCTGACTACTCCAGCCACTGGTAACCTAGCAACGACCTGACTACTCCAGCCACTGGTAACCTAGCAACGACCTGACTACTCCAGCCACTGGTAACCTAGCAACAACCTGACTACTCCAGCCACTGGTAACCTAGCAACGACCTGACTACTCCAGCCACTGGTAACCTAGCAACGACCTGACTACTCCAGCCACTGGTAACCTAGCAACGACCTGACTACTCCAGCCACTGGTAACCTAGCAAATATATTGTTGACATATTATTTTTTGTTTTTGTGACCAACTTTTTATTCCGTTTTTTTTTTTGAGAGAGAGAGGGGTTACTGGTACAAAAACAATCAAATAAATTATCCAGGGGCAGTGTGTGGTCCGGTCCAGTCTGGGTTTGTCTACAGGGACAGTGTGTGGTCCGGTCCAGTCTGGGTTTGTCTACAGGGGAAGTGTGTGGTCCGGTCCAGTCTGGGTTTGTCTACAGGGGCAGTATGTGGTCCGGTCCAGTCTGGGTTTGTCTCCAGGGGCAGTGTGTGGTCTGGTCCAGTCTGGGTTTGTCTCCAGGGGAAGTGTGTGGTCTGGTCCGGTCCAGTCTGGGTTTGTCTACAGGGGCAGTGTGTGGTCCGGTCCAGTCTGGGTTTGTCTACAGGGACAGTGTGTGGTCCGGTCCAGTCTGGGTTTGTCTACAGGGGAAGTGTGTGGTCCGGTCCAGTCTGGGTTTGTCTACAGGGGCAGTATGTGGTCCGGTCCAGTCTGGGTTTGTCTCCAGGGGCAGTGTGTGGTCTGGTCCAGTCTGGGTTTGTCTCCAGGGGAAGTGTGTGGTCTGGTCCGGTCCAGTCTGGGTTTGTATCCAGGGACAGTGTGTGGTCCGGTCCAGTCTGGGTTTGTCTCCAGGGACAGTGTGTGGTCCGGTCCAGTCTGGGTTTGTCTCCAGGGGCAGTGTGTGGTCCGGTCCAGTCTGGATTTGTCTACAGGGGCAGTGTGTGGTCCGGTCCAGTCTGGGTTTGTCTACAGGGACAGTGTGTGATCCGGTCCAGTCTGGGTTTGTCTACAGGGACAGTGTGTGGTCCGGTCCAGTCTGGGTTTGTCTACAGGGGCAGTGTGTGGTCCGGTCCAGTCTGGGTTTGTCTCCATGGGCAGTTTCACCATGACCATAAACTAGGTGATAGTGGAAACAAACCAACTAACTACTGTGTTGAGCCAGTTTCACCATGACCATAAACTAGGTGATAGTGGAAACAAACCAACTAACTACTGTGTTGAGCCAGTTTCACCATGACCATAAACTAGGTGATAGTGGAAACAAACCAACTAACTACTGTGTTGAGCCAGTTTCACCATGACCATAAACTAGGTGATAGTGGAAACAAACCAACTAACTACTGTGTTGAGCCAGTTTCACCATGACCATAAACTAGGTGATAGTGGAAACAAACCAACTAACTACTGTGTTGAGCCAGTTTCACCATGACCATAAACTAGGTGATAGTGGAAACAAACCAACTAACTACTGTGTTGAGCCAGTTTCACCATGACCATAAACTAGGTGATAGTGGAAACAAACCAACTAACTACTGTGTTGAGCCAGTTTCACCATGACCATAAACTAGGTGATAGTGGAAACAAACCAACTAACTACTGTGTTGAGCCAGTTTCACCATGACCATAAACTAGGTGATAGTGGAAACAAACCAACTAACTACTGTGTTGAGCCAGTTTCACCATGACCATAAACTAGGTGATAGTGGAAACAAACCAACTAACTACTGTGTTGAGCCAGTTTCACCATGACCATAAACTAGGTGATAGTGGAAACAAACCAACTAACTACTGTGTTGAGCCAGTTTCACCATGACCATAAACTAGGTGATAGTGGAAACAAACCAACTAACTACTGTGTTGAGCCAGTTTCACCATGACCATAAACTAGGTGATAGTGGAAACAAACCAACTAACTACTGTGTTGAGCCAGTTTCACCATGACCATAAACTAGGTGATAGTGGAAACAAACCAACTAACTACTGTGTTGAGCCAGTTTCACCATGACCATAAACTAGGTGATAGTGGAAACAAACCAACTAACTACTGTGTTGAGCCAGTTTCACCATGACCATAAACTAGGTGATAGTGGAAACAAACCGATGTCAGACGGATCATCTTCCCACATTAGCTTGCATCCAGCCTACACTTTTTCAGAAACTCTTTATCTTCACAGTTCAGTTATGGGTCACATCAATATAATACACTAAACTCACTATTTTCAACATTTTACACGACAATTGAATCATTTAGCAGACACTCATATCCAGAGCATCTCATAGACAGTACCATTCAGTTTAGTAGCAAAACAACCACAGCCAAGATCATGGTTCATTACTTCTGTTCTGTGTTGAATTGAAAAAGACTTTATTGATCCCCCAGAGGGTAAATGTGATAACCTTGTCTAATGTGTTGTCAGGAGGGGCTATCCTGGTGTCTCCTCCTAAGATGGAGGCTAATGGTTGGGTGAAGAGAAGTGACCCTCCGCTGGGTAAAAGCCGTTCCCCATTTAAACACCTCTCTCTGACCTCGCCACAACGAGCAGCCAGACAGGTAACATTCTACACCACTGGATATTAGGATAGTGGGTAGAGCTTTTCCTTGGTGAGAAGATACATCTTGTAGTATTTATAGGCAGGGTTACTGTAAAAACACCTTGTGATAACTGCTGTACTGATGTAAAAAAACCTTTACAAATCCATTTGATTGATTGATTGTATTTGCTAGTGGTTCGACTAAGATAAGAACATTGTCCCGGGCTAGTTGTACCTATGTCTTGTTAATACTATCTGTGTTATAGGTTCCTCTAGTCTTGTTAATACTGTCTGTGTTATAGGTTCCTCTAGTCTTGTTAATACTATCTGTGTTATAGGTTCCTCTAGTCTTGTTAATACTGTCTGTGTTATAGGTTCCTCTAGTCTTGTTAATACTATCTGTGTTATAGGTTCCTCTAGTCTTGTTAATGTTATCTGTGTTATAGGTTCCTCTAGTCTTGTTAATGCTGTCTGTGTTATAGGTTCCTCTAGTCTTGTTAATACTGTCTGTGTTATAGGTTCCTCTAGTCTTGTTAATACTGTCTGTGTTATAGGTTCCTCTAGTCTTGTTAATACTATCTGTGTTATAGGTTCCTCTAGTCTTGTTAATACTGTCTGTGTTATAGGTTCCTCTAGTCTTGTTAATACTATCTGTGTTATAGGTTCCTCTAGTCTTGTTAATGCTGTCTGTGTTATAGGTTCCTCTAGTCTTGTTAATGCTGTCTGTGTTATAGGTTCCTCTAGTCTTGTTAATACTGTCTGTGTTATAGGTTCCTCTAGTCTTGTTAATACTGTCTGTGTTATAGGTTCCTCTAGTCTTGTTAATACTATCTGTGTTATAGGTTCCTCTAGTCTTGTTAATACTATCTGTGTTATAGGTTCCTCTAGTCTTGTTAATACTGTCTGTGTTATAGGTTCCTCTAGTCTTGTTAATACTATCTGTGTTATAGGTTCCTCTAGTCTTGTTAATACTATCTGTGTTATAGGTTCCTCTAGTCTTGTTAATACTATCTGTGTTATAGGTTCCTCTAGTCTTGTTAATACTATCTGTGTTATAGGTTCCTCTAGTCTTGTTAATACTATCTGTGTTATAGGTTCCTCTAGTCTTGTTAATACTGTCTGTGTTATAGGTTCCTCTAGTCTTGTTAATACTATCTGTGTTATAGGTTCCTCTAGTCTTGTTAATACTGTCTGTGTTATAGGTTCCTCTAGTCTTGTTAATACTATCTGTGTTATAGGTTCCTCTAGTCTTGTTAATACTATCTGTGTTATAGGTTCCTCTAGTCTTGTTAATACTATCTGTGTTATAGGTTCCTCTAGTCTTGTTAATGCTGTCTGTGTTATAGGTTCCTCTAGTCTTGTTAATACTATCTGTGTTATAGGTTCCTCTAGTCTTGTTAATACTATCTGTGTTATAGGTTCCTCTAGTCTTGATAATACTATCTGTGTTATAGGTTCCTCTAGTCTTGTTAATGCTGTCTGTGTTATAGGTTCCTCTAGTCTTGTTAATACTATCTGTGTTATAGGTTCCTCTAGTCTTGTTAATACTATCTGTGTTATAGGTTCCTCTAGTCTTGTTAATACTATCTGTGTTATAGGTTCCTCTAGTCTTGTTAATACTATCTGTGTTATAGGTTCCTCTAGTCTTGTTAATACTGTCTGTGTTATAGGTTCCTCTAGTCTTGTTAATACTATCTGTGTTATAGGTTCCTCTAGTCTTGTTAATACTATCTGTGTTATAGGTTCCTCTAGTCTTGTTAATACTATCTGTGTTATAGGTTCCTCTAGTCTTGTTAATGCTGTCTGTGTTATAGGTTCCTCTAGTCTTGTTAATACTATCTGTGTTATAGGTTCCTCTAGTCTTGTTAATACTGTCTGTGTTATAGGTTCCTCTAGTCTTGTTAATACTGTCTGTGTTATAGGTTCCTCTAGTCTTGTTAATACTATCTGTGTTATAGGTTCCTCTAGTCTTGTTAATACTGTCTGTGTTATAGGTTCCTCTAGTCTTGTTAATACTATCTGTGTTATAGGTTCCTCTAGTCTTGTTAATGCTGTCTGTGTTATAGGTTCCTCTAGTCTTGTTAATACTATCTGTGTTATAGGTTCCTCTAGTCTTGTTAATGCTGTCTGTGTTATAGGTTCCTCTAGTCTTGTTAATACTATCTGTGTTATAGGTTCCTCTAGTCTTGTTAATACTATCTGTGTTATAGGTTCCTCTAGTCTTGTTAATACTGTCTGTGTTATAGGTTCCTCTAGTCTTGTTAATACTATCTGTGTTATAGGTTCCTCTAGTCTTGTTAATACTGTCTGTGTTATAGGTTCCTCTAGTCTTGTTAATACTATCTGTGTTATAGGTTCCTCTAGTCTTGTTAATACTATCTGTGTTATAGGTTCCTGTAGTCTTGTTAATACTATCTGTGTTATAGGTTCCTCTAGTCTTGTTAATACTATCTGTGTTATAGGTTCCTCTAGTCTTGTTAATACTATCTGTGTTATAGGTTCCTCTAGTCTTGTTAATACTGTCTGTGTTATAGGTTCCTCTAGTCTTGTTAATACTATCTGTGTTATAGGTTCCTCTAGTCTTGTTAATACTATCTGTGTTATAGGTTCCTCTAGTCTTGTTAATACTATCTGTGTTATAGGTTCCTCTAGTCTTGTTAATACTATCTGTGTTATAGGTTCCTGTAGTCTTGTTAATACTATCTGTGTTATAGGTTCCTGTAGTCTTGTTAATACTGTCTGTGTTATAGGTTCCTCTAGTCTTGTTAATACTATCTGTGTTATAGGTTCCTCTAGTCTTGTTAATACTATCTGTGTTATAGGTTCCTCTAGTCTTGTTAATGTTATCTGTGTTATAGGTTCCTCTAGTCTTGTTAATACTGTCTGTGTTATAGGTTCCTCTAGTCTTGTTAATACTATCTGTGTTATAGGTTCCTCTAGTCTTGTTAATACTGTCTGTGTTATAGGTTCCTCTAGTCTTGTTAGTACTGTCTGTGTTATAGGTTCCTCTAGTCTTGTTAATACTATCTGTGTTATAGGTTCCTCTAGTCTTGTTAATACTGTCTGTGTTATAGGTTCCTCTAGTCTTGTTAATACTATCTGTGTTATAGGTTCCTCTAGTCTTGTTAATGCTGTCTGTGTTATAGGTTCCTCTAGTCTTGTTAATACTATCTGTGTTATAGGTTCCTCTAGTCTTGTTAATACTGTCTGTGTTATAGGTTCCTCTAGTCTTGTTAATACTATCTGTGTTATAGGTTCCTCTAGTCTTGTTAATACTATCTGTGTTATAGGTTCCTGTAGTCTTGTTAATACTGTCTGTGTTATAGGTTCCTCTAGTCTTGTTAATACTATCTGTGTTATAGGTTCCTCTAGTCTTGTTAATACTGTCTGTGTTATAGGTTCCTCTAGTCTTGTTAATACTATCTGTGTTATAGGTTCCTCTAGTCTTGTTAATACTATCTGTGTTATAGGTTCCTCTAGTCTTGTTAATACTATCTGTGTTATAGGTTCCTCTAGTCTTGTTAATACTATCTGTGTTATAGGTTCCTGTAGTCTTGTTAATACTATCTGTGTTATAGGTTCCTCTAGTCTTGTTAGTTAGTGAATCTGATGTTGTGTCTCGATCAGAATGAGGAGCGGAACCAGCCCCGGTCCTCTCCAGCAGCAGGGGTGACCACTGTGGACCCCCTCCCCCTGAGAGAGGACTCCTGGTCTGGGGAGACCTCTCCAGAGAACCCCCCTGATCCTCCACCGGAGGCCAAACCCTCCCGTAAACGCACCACCAGCGGACGACCCAACGCCGCCGTCCCTCCACCTGTTAACCGCATCCAGGGGACGCTCAGAGACCCAGAGTTCCAACACAACGGTACCGGTCCTGGTACCTACTGGTACCTACTGTAGTAGTGTGATACTATCTGTCATAATGGTAACTGTCCTGGTACCTACTGGTACCTACTGTAGTAGTGTGATACTATCTGTCATAATGGTAACTGTCCTGGTACCTACTGTAGTAGTGTGATACTATCTGTCATAATGGTAACTGTCCTGGTACCTACTGGTACCTACTGTAGTAGTGTGATACTATCTGTCATAATGGTAACTGTCCTGGTACCTACTGGTACCTACTGTAGTAGTGTGATACTATCTGTCATAATGGTAACTGTCCTGGTACCTACTGTAGTAGTGTGATACTATCTGTCATAATGGTAACTGTCCTGGTACCTACTGGTACCTACTGTAGTAGTGTGATACTATCTGTCATAATGGTAACTGTCCTGGTACCTACTGGTACCTACTGTAGTAGTGTGATACTATCTGTCATAATGGTAACTGTCCTGGTACCTACTGGTACCTACTGTAGTAGTGTGATACTATCTGTCATAATGGTAACTGTCCTGGTACCTACTGGTACCTACTGTAGTAGTGTGATACTATCTGTCATAATGGTAACGGTCCTGGTACCTACTGTAGTAGTGTGATACTATCTGTCATAATGGTAACTGTCCTGGTACCTACTGGTACCTACTGTAGTAGTGTGATACTATCTGTCATAATGGTAACTGTCCTGGTACCTACTGTAGTAGTGTGATACTATCTGTCATAATGGTAACTGTCCTGGTACCTACTGGTACCTACTGTAGTAGTGTGATACTATCTGTCATAATGGTAACTGTCCTGGTACCTACTGGTACCTACTGTAGTAGTGTGATACTATCTGTCATAATGGTAACTGTCCTGGTACCTACTGTAGTAGTGTGATACTATCTGTCATAATGGTACCGGTCCTGGTACCTACTGGTACCTACTGTAGTAGTGTGATACTATCTGTCATAATGGTACCGGTCCTGGTACCTACTGGTACCTACTGTAGTAGTGTGATACTATCTGTCATAATGGTAACTGTCCTGGTACCTACTGGTACCTACTGTAGTAGTGTGATACTATCTGTCATAATGGTAACTGTCCTGGTACCTACTGGTACCTACTGTAGTAGTGTGATACTATCTGTCATAATGGTAACTGTCCTGGTACCTACTGTAGTAGTGTGATACTATCTGTCATAATGGTAACTGTCCTGGTACCTACTGGTACCTACTGTAGTAGTGTGATACTATCTGTCATAATGGTAACTGTCCTGGTACCTACTGGTACCTACTGTAGTAGTGTGATACTATCTGTCATAATGGTAACGGTCCTGGTACCTACTGTAGTAGTGTGATACTATCTGTCATAATGGTAACTGTCCTGGTACCTACTGGTACCTACTGTAGTAGTGTGATACTATCTGTCATAATGGTAACTGTCCTGGTACCTACTGTAGTAGTGTGATACTATCTGTCATAATGGTAACTGTCCTGGTACCTACTGGTACCTACTGTAGTAGTGTGATACTATCTGTCATAATGGTAACTGTCCTGGTACCTACTGGTACCTACTGTAGTAGTGTGATACTATCTGTCATAATGGTAACTGTCCTGGTACCTACTGTAGTAGTGTGATACTATCTGTCATAATGGTACCGGTCCTGGTACCTACTGGTACCTACTGTAGTAGTGTGATACTATCTGTCATAATGGTAACTGTCCTGGTACCTACTGGTACCTACTGTAGTAGTGTGATACTATCTGTCATAATGGTAACTGTCCTGGTACCTACTGGTACCTACTGTAGTAGTGTGATACTATCTGTCATAATGGTAACTGTCCTGGTACCTACTGGTACCTACTGTAGTAGTGTGATACTATCTGTCATAATGGTAACTGTCCTGGTACCTACTGTAGTAGTGTGATACTATCTGTCATAATGGTAACTGTCCTGGTACCTACTGGTACCTACTGTAGTAGTGTGATACTATCTGTCATAATGGTAACTGTCCTGGTACCTACTGTAGTAGTGTGATACTATCTGTCATAATGGTAACTGTCCTGGTACCTACTGGTACCTACTGTAGTAGTGTGATACTATCTGTCATAATGGTAACTGTCCTGGTACCTACTGGTACCTACTGTAGTAGTGTGATACTATCTGTCATAATGGTAACTGTCCTGGTACGTACTGTAGTAGTGTGATACTATCTGTCATAATGGTAACTGTCCTGGTACCTACTGGTACCTACTGTAGTAGTGTGATACTATCTGTCATAATGGTAACTGTCCTGGTACCTACTGGTACCTACTGTAGTAGTGTGATACTATCTGTCATAATGGTAACTGTCCTGGTACGTACTGTAGTAGTGTGATACTATCTGTCATAATGGTAACTGTCCTGGTACCTACTGGTACCTACTGTAGTAGTGTGATACTATCTGTCATAATGGTAACTGTCCTGGTACCTACTGGTACCTACTGTAGTAGTGTGATACTATCTGTCATAATGGTAACTGTCCTGGTACCTACTGTAGTAGTGTGATACTATCTGTCATAATGGTAACTGTCCTGGTACCTACTGGTACCTACTGTAGTAGTGTGATACTATCTGTCATAATGGTAACTGTCCTGGTACCTACTGTAGTAGTGTGATACTATCTGTCATAATGGTAACTGTCCTGGTACCTACTGTAGTAGTGTGATACTATCTGTCATAATGGTAACTGTCCTGGTACCTACTGGTACCTACTGTAGTAGTGTGATACTATCTGTCATAATGGTAACTGTCCTGGTACCTACTGGTACCTACTGTAGTAGTGTGATACTATCTGTCATAATGGTAACTGTCCTGGTACCTACTGTAGTAGTGTGATACTATCTGTCATAATGGTAACTGTCCTGGTACCTACTGGTACCTACTGTAGTAGTGTGATACTATCTGTCATAATGGTAACTGTCCTGGTACCTACTGTAGTAGTGTGATACTATCTGTCATAATGGTAACTGTCCTGGTACCTACTGGTACCTACTGTAGTAGTGTGATACTATCTGTCATAATGGTAACTGTCCTGGTACCTACTGGTACCTACTGTAGTAGTGTGATACTATCTGTCATAATGGTAACTGTCCTGGTACGTACTGTAGTAGTGTGATACTATCTGTCATAATGGTAACTGTCCTGGTACCTACTGGTACCTACTGTAGTAGTGTGATACTATCTGTCATAATGGTAACTGTCCTGGTACCTACTGGTACCTACTGTAGTAGTGTGATACTATCTGTCATAATGGTAACTGTCCTGGTACCTACTGTAGTAGTGTGATACTATCTGTCATAATGGTAACTGTCCTGGTACCTACTGGTACCTACTGTAGTAGTGTGATACTATCTGTCATAATGGTAACTGTCCTGGTACCTACTGTAGTAGTGTGATACTATCTGTCATAATGGTAACTGTCCTGGTACCTACTGGTACCTACTGTAGTAGTGTGATACTATCTGTCATAATGGTAACTGTCCTGGTACCTACTGGTACCTACTGTAGTAGTGTGATACTATCTGTCATAATGGTAACTGTCCTGGTACCTACTGTAGTAGTGTGATACTATCTGTCATAATGGTAACTGTCCTGGTACCTACTGGTACCTACTGTAGTAGTGTGATACTATCTGTCATAATGGTAACTGTCCTGGTACCTACTGTAGTAGTGTGATACTATCTGTCATAATGGTAACTGTCCTGGTACCTACTGTAGTAGTGTGATACTATCTGTCATAATGGTAACTGTCCTGGTACCTACTGGTACCTACTGTAGTAGTGTGATACTATCTGTCATAATGGTAACTGTCCTGGTACCTACTGGTACCTACTGTAGTAGTGTGATACTATCTGTCATAATGGTAACTGTCCTGGTACCTACTGTAGTAGTGTGATACTATCTGTCTACAAACAGCGTCAGCAGTTGAACTGAAAATATACATTTCCTTGGTTTTTGACTGATCAAACCACTTTTACATTACTGGCATTTGGGATGCTGTATCTGCAACTTTAGTTCAAACTGTGTAACGTTGTCCCATCACATCATCATCCTATAGTTATGGGCCAATCAAAACACTGCGTTGCCTCATCAAAGACAGTTTAGGAGACTTAAATGATCATATAAATGTGACAACGAGCGTAATTTACTGTTAATGGGAGGTGTGTGTGTCAGGTTTCCGTCATCTCTACAGTATATAGGTCAGTCTGTTTGACTGAGTCCCTGTGGGGTGGGGTCTCTCTCTCTCTCTCTCTCTCTCTCTACTGCTGAGACATCTTTACAGTTTGTGGCTTTTCTCAGCATATTCTACTGTTGCATGACAAAACCTGGTCCCAGATCTGTTTGTACTGTCCTGTCAAGTTGTCACTTCCAGGGTAGGTTATGTAAGTAGCATATACCCAGATCTGTTGCTGTCTCACCAACAGATCTGCCACCAGGCTACCTGTTGAATAGCATAACCTGGACGTGAGCAGGAAACAGAGATGTAGTCCGCTCCTCATTCCTTCCCGCCAGCCCAGATATTGTCTAGGGTTGTAGTTCCTAGCTGCTTCTTTCTCCTCAGGACAAAAGATACAGAAGTCGATGCCAGAGTATCACAACTGGGGGAATTCCCATTCTCTCTCCCAGAGTCCTTCACCTCTTTCTCTTCCTCACGTCTCCCTCCATTCCCGACTCCACTCCAGAACCCCCCCTTCCACACCCCCATTTAGTTTATTTTCAGAATAATAGGCCTACACCTGAGGTAGAAACACCTGGGGTAGAAACACCTGTGGTGGAAACACCTGAGGTAGAAACACCTGGGGTAGAAACACCTGGGGTAGAAACACCTGGGGTAGAAACACCCGGGGTAGAAACACCTGAGGGTAGAAACACCTGGGGTAGAAACACCTGGGGTAGAAACACCTGGGGTAGAAACACCCGGGGTAGAAACACCCGGGGTAGAAACACCCGAGGTAGAAACACCTGAGGTAGAACACCAGGGGTAGAAACACCTGAGGTAGAAACACCCGGGGTAGAAACACCTGAGGTAGAAACACCAGGGGTAGAAACACCTGAGATAGAAACACCAGGGGTAGAAACACCAGGGGTTAGAAACACCTGAGATAGAAACACCAGGGGTAGGAACACCTGAGGTAGAAACACCTGAGGTAGAACACCAGGGGTAGAAACACCTGAGGTAGAAACACCTGAGGTAGAAACACCTGAGGTAGAAACACCAGGGGTAGAAACACCTGAGGTAGAAACACCTGAGGTAGAAACACCTGAGGTAGAAACACCAGGGGTAGAAACACCAGGGGTAGAAACACCTGAGGTAGAAACACCTGAGGTAGAAACACCAGGGGTAGAAACACCTGAGGTAGAAACACCTGAGGTAGAAACACCCGAGGTAGAAACACCCGGGGTAGAAACACCCGGGGTAGAAACACCCGGGGTTGAAACACCCGAGGTAGAAACACCAGGGGTAGAAACACCAGGGGTAGAAACACCTGAGGTAGAAACACCTGAGGTAGAAACACCAGGGGTAGAAACACCTGAGGTAGAAACACCAGGGGTAGAAACACCTGAGATAGAAACACCAGGGGTAGAAACACCAGGGGTTAGAAACACCTGAGGTAGAAACACCAGGGGTAAGAAACACCTGGGGTAAGAAACACCTGAGGTAGAAACACCTGAGGTAGAAACACCAGGGGTAGAAACACCTGAGGTAGAAACACCTGAGGTAGAAACACCAGGGGTAGTAACACCTGAGGTAGAAACACCAGGGGTAGAAACACCTGAGATAGAAACACCAGGGGTAGAAACACCAGGGGTTAGAAACACCTGAGGTAGAAACACCAGGGGTAAGAAACACCTGGGGTAAGAAACACCTGGGGTAAGAAACACCCTGGGGTAGAAACACCTGGGGTAGAAACACCTGAGGTAGAAACACCTGGGGTAGAAACACCTGGTGTAGAAACACCTGAGGTAGAAACACCTGGGGTAAGACACACCAGGGGTAAGAAACACCAGGGGTAGGAACACCTGAGGTAGAAACACCTGGGGTAAGAAACACCTGGAGGTAGAAACACCTGGGGTAAGAAACACCTGGGGTAGAAACACCTGGGGTTAGAAACACCTGAGGTAGAAACACCAGGGGTAAGAAACACCTGGGGTAAGAAACACCTGAGGTAGAAACACCTGAGGTAGAAACACCAGGGGTAGAAACACCTGAGGTAGAAACACCTGAGGTAGAAACACCAGGGGTAGAAACACCTGAGGTAGAAACACCAGGGGTAGAAACACCTGAGATAGAAACACCAGGGGTAGAAACACCAGGGGTTAGAAACACCTGAGGTAGAAACACCAGGGGTAAGAAACACCTGGGGTAAGAAACACCTGGGGTAAGAAACACCCTGGGGTAGAAACACCTGGGGTAGAAACACCTGAGGTAGAAACACCTGGGGTAGAAACACCTGGTGTAGAAACACCTGAGGTAGAAACACCTGGGGTAAGACACACCAGGGGTAAGAAACACCAGGGGTAGAAACACCTGAGGTAGAAACACCTGGGGTAAGAAACACCTGAGATAGAAACACCTGGGGTAAGACACACCAGGGGTAAGAAACACCAGGGGTAGGAACACCTGAGGTAGAAACACCTGGGGTAAGAAACACCTGGAGGTAGAAACACCTGAGGTAGAAACACCTGGGGTAAGAAACACCTGGAGGTAGAAACACCTGGGGTAAGAAACACCTGGAGGTAGAAACACCTGGGGTAAGAAACACCTGAGATAGAAACTACTATGGAGTTGATTGGAAGACAACAGACTATAACTGCAGCAGTATTGTGCATCATGTGTAATAACATGGAACGCTAAAATGTACTGTTATCTAGGCATTTACACGTAACCCCTAAACAACAACAACTAACAGAACAGGTGTCCATTGTCTTCTCTACTCCAGGTAATTTAGGCCTGAGGACGTCTGAGCTGCTGCTGTGTCCTGGTGGTGGCTGTGGAACTGATGATGAAGGTAATGTAACAGCAACAAGCTTCTTCACATTAGTCTGATGAGGAAGGTAATGTAACAGCAACAAGCTTCTTCACATTAGTCTGATGATGAAGGTAATGTAGCAGCAACAAGCTTCTTCACATTAGTCTGATGATGAAGGTAATGTAGCAGCAACAAGCTACTTCACATTAGTCTGATGATGAAGGTAATGTAACAGCAACAAGCTTCTTCACATTAGTCTGATGAGGAAGGTAATGTAACAGCAACAAGCTTCTTCAAATTAGTCTGATGATGAAGGTAATGTAACAGCAACAAGCTTCTTCACATTAGTCTGATGATGAAGGTAATGTAACAGCAACAAGCTTCTTCACATTAGTCTGATGAGGAAGGTAATGTAGCAGCAACAAGCTTCTTCACATTAGTCTGATGATGAAGGTAATGTAACAGCAACAAGCTTCTTCACATTAGTCTGATGAGGAAGGTAATGTAACAGCAACAAGCTTCTTCACATTAGTCTGATGATGAAGGTAATGTAGCAAGAACAAGCTTCTTCACATTAGTCTGATAATATGTACATTTTCTGGTTCATTAAGAAACCTAAACTTAGATATGTGTTTTTGGTTGTTGAATCAATTAGACATGCCCATTTCAGGCTTAGAAATATATATTTTATTTTGTTATCTGGCTAACTCCTTCATCCTGTTTTGTAGTATACCCCTCTGGTGTCCTGGACTTCTGGATAAGTTAAAGCTCAGTTTATCACAAGTAGACTAACTAGACTGATGTTGGTCTTCAGTGTTAAAGTCAGGCTTAGGGGTAATTTCAGTGTTAAAGTCAGGCTTAGGGGTAATTTCAGTGTTAAAGACAGGCTTAGGGGTCATTTCAGTGTTAAAGGCAGGCTTAGGGGTCATTTCAGTGTTAAAGGAAGTCTTGGGGGTAATTTCAGTGTTAAAGTCTTGATACAAGGGAAGTGACACCCCCTCTTACACGAAATAAAATGAGACATTTGCTTCAATATCTCCATGACATAAAACATAAAGGATAGCTGAGGTTGGAAATCTTTGGGAGTCAGCTGATCACTCTGTCCCTGACCTGACTAACCTCTGACCCTTGACCCTTGGTGACCCTCCAGATGACAGGATGTCCCAGATCTCATCCAGGTCAGCAGCGTCCTGCTCCATGGCCTCCCAGGTCCTGGACCGAGCCCAGAGGAGGAAGGACCACTTCTGGGGGAAGAGATAACAGGACGCGCTGACCCCCCTCACAATACATCCCAAATGGCACCCTATTCCCTATGTAGTGCACTACTGTTAAGAGGAGGAAGGATGACTTTTGGGGGAAGAGAACACCACTGACACACACTATGTCCTAAACCGGTAAAATGGTCAAATAAAAAATATATAGTGTACTGCTCTAGCGGATAGGTGTGATGACAGCACACTACACTGGACCACACTGTCCTCCCCCTAATAGTACCCTATTCTGTATGTAGTGCACTACCTTGGGCCAGACCCTTGAGAGGAATATATTGGGGACAGGGTGTGATGTCAACAGTGACATTAGCTTCACAGCCTATAGCCCAACCACTGCAGATAGGAAGACAATCAATTGTTATGGGTTTATGTGACCAGTGTCCAGACTACTAGGGTGAATCTGGGTTTATGTGACCAGTGTCCAGACTACTAGGGTGAATCTGGGTTTATGTGACCAGTGTCCAGACTACTAGGGTGAATCTGGGTTTATGTGACTAGTGTCCAGACTACTAGACTCAATCTGGGTTTATATGACCAGTGTCCAGACTACTAGGGTGAATCTGGGTTTATGTGACCAGTGTCCAGACTACTAGGGTGAATCTGGGTTTATGTGACTAGTGTCCAGACTACTAGACTCAATCTGGGTTTATGTGACCAGTGTCCAGACTACTAGGGTGAATCTGGGTTTATGTGACCAGTGTCCAGACTACTAGGGTGAATCTGGGTTTATGTGACCAGTGTCCAGACTACTAGGGTGAATCTGGGTTTATGTGACCAGTGTCCAGACTACTAGGGTGAATCTGGGTTTATGTGACCAGTGTCCAGACTACTAGGGTGAATCTGGGTTTATGTGACCTGTGTCCAGACTACTAGGGTGAATCTGGGTTTATGTGACCTGTGTCCAGACTACTAGACTCAATCTGGGTTTATATGACCAGTGTCCAGACTACTAGGGTGAATCTGGGTTTATGTGACCTGTGTCCAGACTACTAGGGTGAATCTGGGTTTATGTGACCTGTGTCCAGACTACTAGACTCAATCTGGGTTTATATGACCAGTGTCCAGACTACTAGGGTGAATCTGGGTTTATGTGACCAGTGTCCAGACTACTAGACTCAATCTGGGTTTATATGACCAGTGTCCAGACTACTAGGGTGAATCTGAGTTTATATGACCAGAGTGTCTAGGCTGAATCTGGGTTTATATATCCAGAGTGTCTAGGCTGAATCTGGGTTTATATATCCAGAGTGTCTAGGCTGAATCTGGGTTTATATATCCAGAGTGTCTAGGCTGAATCTGGGTTTATATATCCAGAGTGTCTAGGCTGGGTCTGGGTTTATATATCCAGAGTGTCTAGGCTGGATCTGGGTTTATATATCCAGAGTGTCTAGTCTGAATCTGGGTTTATATATCCAGAGTGTCTAGTCTGGGTTTATATATCCAGAGTGTCTAGGCTGGGTCTGGGTTTATATATCCAGAGTGTCTAGGCTGGATCTGGGTTTATATATCCAGAGTGTCTAGGCTGGGTCTGGGTTTATATATCCAGAGTGTCTAGGCTGGGTCTGGGTTTATATATCCAGAGTGTCTAGGCTGGGTTTATATATCCAGAGTGTCTAGGCTGGGTCTGGGTTTATATATCCAGAGTGTCTAGGCTGGGTTTATATATCCAGAGTGTCTAGGCTGGGTCTGGGTTTATATATCCAGAGTGTCTAGGCTGGGTCTGGGTTTATATATCCAGAGTGTCTAGGCTGGATCTGGGTTTATATATCCAGAGTGTCTAGGCTGGGTCTGGGTTTATATATCCAGAGTGTCTAGGCTGGGTCTGGGTTTATATATCCAGAGTGTCTAGGTTGGATCTGGGTTTATATATCCAGAGTGTCTAGGTTGGGTCTGGGTTTATATATCCAGAGTGTCTAGGCTGGGTCTGGGTTTATATATCCAGAGTGTCTAGGCTGGGTCTGGGTTTATATATCCAGAGTGTCTAGGCTGGGTTTATATATCCAGAGTGTCTAGGTTGGGTCTGGGTTTATATATCCAGAGTGTCTAGGTTGGGTCTGGGTTTATATATCCAGAGTGTCTAGGCTGGGTCTGGGTTTATATATCCAGAGTGTCTAGGCTGGGTTTATATATCCAGAGTGTCTAGGCTGGGTCTGGGTTTATATATCCAGAGTGTCTAGGCTGGGTCTGGGTTTATATATCCAGAGTGTCTAGGCTGGGTCTGGGTTTATATATCCAGAGTGTCTAGGCTGGGTCTGGGTTTATATATCCAGAGTGTCTAGGCTGGGTCTGGGTTTATATATCCAGAGTGTCTAGGCTGGGTCTGGGTTTATATATCCAGAGTGTCTAGGCTGGGTCTGGGATACCCTCCCTATTTGTATGATTTTAGTTCAGATGTTTTGTAATAATGTATTGAATAAAGTGTAAAGAACTAGTTTTGTATTTATTTTAAATGATTTAGTTTTTTATATGGAGAACTACTTTTTTATTGTATTTTATCTTTGTACTGTAGTATCGATTCTGCATTGTTCATATATTTCTTGATACACTATCCCTGTTGGAAAGTGAATTATGCACTACTACTACTACTAAGAATCAACATTGATGCAATTGAAACATGTTGTATAGGTTTGTATAAGAGATACACTGTGTGTTTGGATACAACACTGTTGAGAGGAAATATTAAATAAATGTTGGAACAATCAGTATCCATTAGCTATCTCATTGACTTCATGTACATAGAATACGTTTGTGGTAATTCACTGCAATAATTTTGTTCCATAGGTGATGGACGTGTTTCATTTAATCAACATATGATTGACTGCTTCCCAAATAGCACCCTAGTCCTTTAACAGAGCCTTCAGAAGATATTCACACCCCTTGACTTTTTCCACATTTTGTTGTCTTGCAGCGTGAGTTTAACATTGATTAAATTGATTTTTTGTGTCACTGTCCCAACACACAATACCCCATAATGTCATTGTAGAATTAGATTTTATACAAATTAAAAATCGAAACGTCTTGAGTAAATAAGTATTCAAACCCTTTGTTATGGCAAGGCTAAATTAGTTCAGGAGTAAAAATGTGCTTAACAAGACACATAATAAGTTGCATGGACTCACTCTGTGTACAATAATAGTGTTTAACATGATTTTTAAATGACTACCTCATCTCTGTACCCCACACATACAATTATCTGTAAGGTTCCTCAGTCGAGCAGTGAATTTCAAACACATTCAACCACGAAGACCTGGGAGGTTTTCCAATAACTCACAAAGAAGGGCACCTATTGGTAGATGGGTAGAAATAAATGAAAGCAGACATTGAATAACCCTTTGAGCATGGTGACGTTATTAATTACACATTGGATGGAGTATCAATACACCCAGTCACTACAAAGATACAGGCGTCCTACTTAACTCAGTTGCCGAAGAGGAAGGAAACAGCTCAGGGATTTCACTATGAGGCCAATGGTGACTTTAAAACAGTTACAGAGTTTAATTGCTGTGATAGGAGAAAACTGAGGATGGATCAACAACATTGTAGTTACTCCACAATACCGACCTAATGACAGAGGGAAAAGAAGAAAGCCTGTAAAGAATAAGAACTATTCCAAAACATGCTTCTTGTTTGCAATATGCCGCTAAAGTAAAACTGCAAAAAATGTGGCAAAGAAATGAACTTTGTCTTGAACACAAAGTGTTATGTTTAGGGCAAATCCAACACATCAATGAGTACCACTCTTCATATTTTTAAGCATGGTGGTGGCTGCATCATGTTATGGGTATGCTTGTCATCGGCACGGACTAGGGAGTTTTTTGGGATAAAAATGTCATCTTAGAGGAAAGCCTGGATCAGTCTGCTTTCCACCAGACACTGGGAGATGCATGCACCTTTCAGCAGGACAGTAACCTACAACACAAGGCCAAATATACACTGGAGTTGCTTACCAAGATGACATTGAATGTTCCTGAGTTGCCTAGTTACATTTTTTACTTAAATCGTCTTGGAAATCTCCGGCAAGACTTGAAAATGGCTATCTTGCAATGATCAACAACCAACTTGACAGAGCTTGAAAATGTTTAAATGTTGTACAATCCAGGTGTGCAAAGCTCTTAGAGACTTACCCAGTAAGACTCACAGCTGTAATCGCTGATTTCAACATGTATTTACTCAGAGGTGTGAATACTTATGTAAATTTGATATTTTTTTATTTCATTTTCAATAAATCTGCAAAAATGTCTTAAAACATGTTTTGATTTTGTCATTATGGAGTAGATGTGTGAGAAACAAAATAAATGTAATTGACTTTGTATTCAGGCTGCAATGCAACAAAATGTGCAATAAGTCAAGAGGTATGAATACCTTCTGATGGCATTACTTTTGACCAAGAACCATGGTTGGTCTGTCATACCCAGGTAATAGGTCATTTACCAGGAAGGAACCATGGTTGGTCTGTCATACCCAGGTAATAGGTCATTTACCAGGAAGGAGCCATGGTTGGTCTGTCATACCCAGGTAATAGTCAGGTCATTTACCAGGAAGGAACCATGGTTGGTCTGACATACCCAGGTAACAGTCAGGTCATTTACCAGGAAGGAACCATGGTTGGTCTGACATACCCAGGTAATAGTCAGGTCATTTATCAGGAAGGAACCATGGTTGGTCTGTCATACCCAGGTAATAGTCAGGTCATTTACCAGGAAGGAACCATGGTTGGTCTGTCATACCCAGGTAATAGTCAGGTCATTTACCAGGAAGGAACCATGGTTGGTCTGACATACCCAGGTAACAGTCAGGTCATTTACCAGGAAGGAACCATGGTTGGTCTGTCATACCCAGGTAACAGTCAGGTCATTTACCAGGAAGGAACCATGGTTGGTCTGTCATACCCAGGTAATAGGTCATTTATCAGGAAGGAACCATGGTTGGTCTGACATACCCAGGTAGTCAGGTCATTTATCAGGAAGGAACCATGGTTGGTCTGTCATACCCAGGTAATAGTCAGGTCATTTACCAGGAAGGAACCATGGTTGGTCTGACATACCCAGGTAACAGTCAGGTCATTTACCAGGAAGGAACCATGGTTGGTCTGTCATACCCAGGTAATAGTCAGGTCATTTACCAGGAAGGAACCATGGTTGGTCTGTCATACCCAGGTAATAGTCAGGTCATTTACCAGGAAGGAACCATGGTTGGTCTGACATACCCAGGTAATAGTCAGGTCATTTACCAGGAAGGAACCATGGTTGGTCTGTCATACCCAGGTAATAGTCAGGTCATTTATCAGGAAGGAACCATGGTTGGTCTGTCATACCCAGGTAATAGTCAGGTCATTTACCAGGAAGGAACCATGGTTGGTCTGACATACCCAGGTAATAGTCAGGTCATTTACCAGGAAGGAACCATGGTTGGTCTGACATACCCAGGTAATAGTCAGGTCATTTACCAGGAAGGAACCATGGTTGGTCTGTCATACCCAGGTAATAGTCAGGTCATTTACCAGGAAGGAACCATGGTTGGTCTGTCATACCCAGGTAATAGTCAGGTCATTTACCAGGAAGGAACCATGGTTGGTCTGTCATACCCAGGTAATAGTCAGGTCATTTACCAGGAAGGAACCATGGTTGGTCTGTCATACCCAGGTAATAGTCAGGTCATTTACCAGGAAGGAACCATGGTTGGTCTGTCATACCCAGGTAATAGTCAGGTCATTTATCAGGAAGGAACTATGGTTGGTCTTCACCACCTGGGCCGCACCCAGGTGGTGAAGGTAGGAAACAACGCCTCCACTTCGCAGATCCGAAAACACTGGGGTGCGTGCTCAGCTCCCTCCTGTACTCCCTGTTCACCCATGACTGCGTGGCCACGTACACCTCCGACTCAATTTTGCAGATGACACTACAGTAGTAGGCCTCATTACCAACAATGATGAGACTCACCTACAGGGAGGAGGTGCAGGAAAATAACGTCAACAAAACGAAGAAGCTGATCATGGACTTCAGGAAACAGCAGAGCACGTCCCTATTCACATCGACAGGACCACAGTGGAGAAGGTGAAAAGCTTCAAGTTCCTCTGCATACAAACCACTGACAATCTGAAATGGTCCTCCCACACAGACAGTGTGGTGAAGAAGGCACAACTGCACCTCTTCAACCTCAGGAGGCTGAAGAAATTTGGCTTGTCACCCAAAACCCTGACAAACTTTTACAGATGCACAACTGAGAGCATCCTGTCGGGCTGGTACGGAAACTGCACCGCCCTCAACCGTAAGGCTCTCCAGATGGTGGTGCGGTCTGCCCAACGCATCACCGGGGGCACACTGCCTACCGTCCAGGACACCTATAGCACCCGATGTCACAGGAAGGCCAGAAAGATCATCAAGGACAACAACCACCTGAGCCACGTTCATCCTGCTATCATCCAGAAGGCGAGGTTAGTACAGCTGCATCAAAGCTGGGACTGAAAAACAGCTTCTATTTCAAGGCCATCAGACTGTTAAATAGCCATCACTAGCCGGCTACCACCCGGTTACTCAACTCTGCACCTTAGAGGCTGCTGCCCCATATACATAGACATGGAATCACTAGTCACTTTAATAATGTTTACATACTGCTTTACTCATCTCATATGTGCATACTGGGGCGGCAGGTAGCCTAGTGGTTAGAGCGTTGGGTCAGTAACCGAAAGGTTTCTGGATTGAATCCCTGAGCTGACAAGGTAAAAATCTGTTGTTCTGAGCAAGGCAGTGAACCCACTGTTCCCCGGGCACTGAAGATGTGGATGTTGATTAAGGCAGCCCCCCACACCTCTCTGATTCAGAGGGGTTGGGTTAAATGTGGAAGACAGATTTCAGTTGTACAACTGACTAGGTATCCTTCCCCCACTGTATTCTATTCTACTGTATTTTAGTCAATGCCACTCCGACGTTGCTCTTCCTAGTATTCCACTCTTTTCCTTTTAGATTTGTGTGTATTGTTGTGAATTGTTAGATATTACTGCACTGTTGGAACTAGGAACATCAGCATTTCGCTACATCCGCAAAACATCTGCTAAAAATGTGCACGTGACCAATACAATTTTATTAGGTTTAATTTGATACCCAGATAACAGTCAGGTCATTCAGCAGGAAGGAACCGTGGTTGGTCTGACATAGCCAGGTAACAGTCATCAGGAAATATAGCCAGGTAACAGTCAGGTCATTCAGCAGGAAGGAACCGTGGTTGGTCTGACATAGCCAGGTAATAGTCATCAGGAAATATAGCCAGGTAACAGTCAGGTCATTCAGCAGGAAGGAACCATGGTTGGTCTGACATAGCCAGGTAACAGTCATCAGGAAATATAGCCAGGTAACAGTCAGGTCATTCAGCAGGAAGGAACCGTGGTTGGTCTGACATAGCCAGGTAACAGTCATCAGGAAATATAGCCAGGTAACAGTCAGGTCATTCAGCAGGAAGGAACCATGGTTGGTCTGACATAGCCAGGTAATAGTCATCAGGAAATATAGCCAGGTAACAGTCAGGTCATTTAGCAGGAAGGAACCATGGTTGGTCTGACATAGCCAGGTAATAGTCATCAGGAAATATAGCCAGGTAACAGTCAGGTCATTTAGCAGGAAGGAACCATGGTTGGTCTGACATACCCAGGTAATAGTCATCAGGAAATATAACCAGGTAACAGCCCATGATGTGTGGCTCAGTGAAAACACACTGGTTTATCCCTCCGCCTGTTTCAATGTTGTATGAAATGGTACTGCGTAAAATGACGCATTAAAACACTTTTCATAAGATAACAAATGGAACAATATAGCTAGGCCGACACTGGTCTGCTTCAAAGAAACCCGTCCCGCTGTGTTTGATGATAGTTGCTCACCCTCCGCCAATAACAAGGGAAAATGCCCCGAGTTGTGAAAGAGCCTAGTGGTTTCCACTATGGCTGAACAAATGTAGTGTACCAAATGGCCCCCTATTCCCTATATAGTGCACTACTTCTGACCAGAGCCTTATGGGCCCTGTTCGAAAGTAGTGCACTACATAGGGAATAGGGTGCCATTTGGGATCTAACCAAGCTCTCTCAGAGGGTCACTTGGCAACTCCTGTGTGCTGAATCTGCCTCAATCTGTCTCAAGTGCACCAGCTCTCCTTTATTGGGTTTAAGTCCCAAATGGTACCCTATTCACTACATAGTGCACTACTTCTGACCAGAGCCTTATGGGCCCTGTTCAAAAGTAGTGCACTATAAAGGGAATAAGGTGCCATTTGGGATGCAGCGCATGATCTACTGTAAACATCATGATGTGTGTAGAGCCTGGGCCTCAATGGCTGATCTGTTTGCTGTGTTGTCATATATTTCATTTCATCAAGGGGAGTTTACAGTTAGTCTTATACAGTTGCTCTATAGGGTGTTCCAGCATCCTAAACCACTTGACGAGAAGAAAACTGACGCAATCATTTCAAATATTAATAACTGGGTGACGTAGACACAACATCCCGAACCTTGGCCACCAGTTCTCTTTTTGACGTCATTCATTTAGGAACACACATTTATTTATCTTATGTCATCTTTTTTATTCATAAATCATCTTCTCTTTTTTTCTGCCTATGATGTTATTTTTGTGTATAGTTTTGCAATTCGGTGTAATAACGTTGACCTGGTTAACCCAGGTAGGGAAGCTGGGGAGGGAGGGAGGGGATACCCGCGGATTGACCTGAATGCAGAGAAAGAGACCACAATGACGTCTCCAAGACAATATAAATACTGTCCCTACCAGGTAGAAAACATGACAACCTACCAAACCAACCCGTAAGGTAAGCAGTTTAATCTACGGTCTTGGTTGTAGTATTACAACAGGTCTCTCTTGCAAAATAGATTTATGATCACCTGTAGCGTGTAGCTTATAAATAGGATTAGATAAGGCTGACCTAAATCAAAACAAGATATCTGACTGTAATTTATTCTTTCCAGGTGAACTGTGATATTTTCGCATTATTATTCAAACGAAGAAAGACAAATCTCCCGTAGCCAATATGAAGTTCAGTTCGGTCCAACTCGTAGCCGCTGTGGTAGTGGTGATGAGCGTCTGTCTGCTGCGCGAATCCGTGGCGCACTCCATCCATCGCCCGCTCAGCGCCCCCCTGCACAGCGCGGATACCGACACCATGGTACAGCTGGTGGCTCAACATGTAAGTTACTTTATCATATTCCATAATGGCTTATAATTGTAGGACTAAACTAAATATATTCTATTTGTAGAACTAGTAGCCTATTATTTTGTATTTTATGCGGGTTTATTTCATTATGATAATGACTTTAAAAAGCCTAATAATACCATTCCTGTCTGTTTCAACAGGCGCAAAGTTCTGACACTGATACTGACACTAAACTGATGCCAGACATCGATACTAAAAAGGTCTGTCTATTAAACCTATGAGTAATGTCATGTTAATCCATGTCTAGCCTACATTATTTTACAGCTTGGTGTGAAATGGTATTTAGTTTAGTGTTGTATTTTCTATTTCTACCACCTGATGCAGCTGTAGGCAATAGGAATCATATCATACTAATGAATTGATGCCTTTGAACTGAACTTTGAACTGACGTCTCCAATGGCAGAACCACAGAGACATCTGCTGCCTGCATGCTAACATCCTGGACTTCTACCTGAGTAACATCCTGACCACTAAGGAGAAGCAGGACAAGCATCATCCTAAACTCCCTGCCCTGAAGGAAGACCTGGCCCGAGTCAGCAGAGACCTGAAGGAACACGGCTGTGTAAGTTCTCCTCTCCGTCATTTGCTTTACCTACACTCCTTTATTTCATCCCCTTCTCTCTTCATCCATTCTTTACCTTTTCAACACACTCCTATGTTTCACTCTGTTTGTCTCTGTCTCTGTCAGAGATCTGAGGGGTGATATTGTGTAGAGATGGTGTTTTTATCACTCAGAGAAAGGGACTGATTTCCTCTCTCTTTCTTCTAGGCTATTAAACACTACAATGACCACCACCACAGCATTGCTTTCCGCAAGAAGTTGGCCGGGGTAATTCTCCATTATACCTGTACAGACTTGATCATTTTCATACTTGTCACAAAGAAACATGATAAACAAAAGTTATGAACAAGAGTTAATGCATTAATCAAAGTGAAAATGAATCCATTGAACATTTGATTGAATGTGATCTTTGTCTAAACCCCCATTGTTTTTGGTTTCTTGTTTCAGATGGAGGAGGGGAAAGGGATAAAGAAAGCCATTGGAGAGATTGACATCCTCTTCACCTTCCTGAAAGACTTCTGTGTGCACGCCTAGATCCAAATACAGGATTCAAATACATCCTATATCATCACATAGAGATGTACATCTAGATCCAACACATCTATATCATCACATAGAGATGTACATCTAGATCCAACACATCTATATCATCACATAGAGATGTACATCTAGATCCAACACATCCTATATCATCAAATAGAGATGTACATCTAGATCCAACACATCTATATCATCACAGAGAGATGTACATCTAGATCCAACACATCCTATATCATCACATAGAGATGTACATCTAGATCCAACACATCCTATATCATCACATAGAGATGTACATCTAGATCCAACACATCCTGTATCATCACATAGAGATGTACATCTAGATCCAACACATCCTATATCATCACATAGAGATGTACATCTAGATCCAACACATCCTATATCATCAAATAGAGATGTACATCTAGATCCAACACATCTATATCATCACATAGAGATGTACATCTAGATCCAACACATCCTATGTCATCACATAGAGATGTACATCTAGATCCAACACATCCTATATCATCACATAGAGATGTACATCTAGATCCAACACATCCTATACCATCACATAGAGATGTACATCTAGATCCAACACATCCTGTATCATCACATAGAGATGTACATCTAGATCCAACACATCTATATCATCACATAGAGATGTACATCTAGATCCAACACATCCTATATCATCACATAGAGATGTACATCTAGATTTTAGTCACGCTATGTTTCTGTACCTTATATCCTATAAGGATATTGTGTTTTTTTGTATTCATTTTGCATTGCTTATTTATTATTGATCTATTTATTGTTGTTACTAAGAAACATGCAAACTGGTGAAATGTATTTCAAATGCATCATGATTCTGTTCACATCAAATGTGCAGGGTCTTGAGCATTTCATTTGTAGCCGCATTGTGGCCCTTACTTTCTACATCTTGTGCTGGACACAATAATAATACTATATTTATTAAGCTTTTTGGAGAATATATTTAAACAGAGAATCTATTCCATTTTTAAGTTATTGTCATTGTTAAATTATTATGAAATGTTTAAGTTATTTATACATCTATTGAGCAAATATGTATTTTGCTATAAAGTGATTGTATTTATATAGGAAGTGAATGCAGCTGTCTGTAACATGGGGAAATGTATTGAATTTGCCACAGTGTTTGTAACCTAAGATTCCTAAAATAAAAACTTTTCAAAAGCACATTCTTCTTTTCATATTTATTATCGTGTCTTTACACAGTGTACGGTACAGACTTAGACAGCAGTAGAATAACTTTAAATGTGTACAGCAGTAGTTATATAGGATGATCCTGGACTAGAATACAGTGTAGACTTAGACAGCAGTAGTTATATAGGATGAGCCTGGACTAGAATACAGTATAGACTTAGACAGCAGTAGTTAAATAGGATGAGCCTGGACTAGAATACAGTATAGACTTAGACAGCAGTAGTTATATAGGATGAGCCTGGACTAGAATACAGTATAGACTTAGACAGCAGTAGTTATATAGGATGAGCCTGGACTAGAATACAGTATAGACTTAGACAGCAGTAGTTATATAGGATGAGCCTGGACTAGAATACAGTGTAGACTTAGACAGCAGTAGTTATATAGGATGATCCTGGACTAGAATACAGTATAGACTTAGACAGCAGTAGTTATATAGGATGTGCCTGGACTAGAATACAGTATAGACTTAGACAGCAGTAGTTATATAGGATGAGCCTGGACTAGAATACAGTATAGACTTAGACAGCAGTAGTTATATAGGATGAGCCTGGACTAGAATACAGTGTAGCGTTAGACAGAAGTAGATTAACTTTATTTTTCCAGAATGATCTCTAGAAGCTGAACATACAATCAACATTAAATTCACACATTCAACACACATACATAACTCTACTTCCCATAGAAATACATTGTTCACTGTGTACAGCGACCACAGAGCAAGGTTTAAGGGTGAATTCATCAATAAATGGTTCCTAAATTGATTGGGCCAGTTTCCCGGAGATTCTCCATTGAGTCCAGTACTAGACTTAATCAGGGTCCGGAAAACATCTGCAGACTGTGATGTTGAAATGGGAATCATTTTCAGTAAAATTACACAGGCATTTTAGGCCTTCATTATTATAGCAAACAATATATAATATCTGTCAATTCAGTGAGAGTTGATGACAGAAACAGAAGTGCTGTCATTATGCTCAATAAAACACATTATCTAAACCTTGGAGTGTCATTACTGATAATGTCTGGAATATACAATAACATTAACTATCGTTGACGTGTGTGTGTGTCTCCAAGTGTGTGTACTTGTGTTTGTGTCTAAATGTGTGTGTGTGTGTGTGTGTGTGTGTGTGTGTGTGTGTGTGTGTGTGTGTGTGTGTGTGTGTGTGTGTGTGTTGGTGTGTGTTGGTGAATGAGTGTGTGTATTGTGTCATGCAGAGAGCATGCTCCAACAGTGGGATTGTCCAATCAGGAAGTTCACCTGCTTCCCCAGTTCAGGTAAATGACAACATGATGACACCTGACACCTGAGACAGGTAAACACTTACTTCCTGGTTCCTCTCTGCTCTTCTCTGCTCCGCATGCAGGCCAGAGGAAGCAGCTGGTGGAGGTTTGGCCGGGGGTGTGGCCGGTGGCATGACTGGTGGTGTGGCCGGGGGCGTGGCTGGGCCAGGTTCTTGTATTCCACCTCTGGAGTGTTTAAGGTGATGAAACACAGACAGAGAGATAATGACCTGGAGTTTTTACAGCTATTTCCTGTTCCACATCAGCAGAGGAAACGGAGGGCTTTCAGAGAGCAAACAAAGGATGTATCTTCCTGAGAATTACCCATAATTACCCCATGGTGACAGTGACCCCCCCACCACCACACCTCTCAGCTCCTAACTGTGACCCCCCCCCCCCCACACCCACACCTCACAGCTCCTAACTGTGACCCCCCCACCACCACCACACCTCTCAGCTCCTAACTGTGACTCCCCCACCACCACCACACCTCTCAGCTCCTAACTGTGACCCCCCACCACACCTCTCAGCTCCTAACTGTGACCCCCCCCCCACCACCACACCTCTCAGCTCCTAACTGTGTCCCCCCCCACCACCACACCTCTCAGCTCCTAACTGTGACCCCCCCACCACCACCACACCTCTCAGCTCCTAACTGTGACCCCCCCCACCACCACACCTCTCAGCTCCTAACTGTGACCCCCCCACCACCACCACACCTCTCAGCTCCTAACTGTGACCCCCCACCACACCTCTGACTAGATATACCAAATGTAACATTAGACTATACAATGTTTAGACTAGCTGTATCCAGAGAGACATTACCTGTACTGCTGTAAGTGGTGCCATACTATGTGAGGTCTAACCCAGTTCTTATGACAGAGGCCTAACCCAGTTCTTACGACAGATGCCTAACCCAGTTCTTATGACAGAGGCCTAACACAGTTCTTATGACAGATGCCTAACCCAGTTCTTATGGCAGAGGTCTAACCCAGTTCTTATGACAGAGGCCTAACACAGTTCTTATGACAGAGGCCTAACCCAGTTCTTATGACAGAGGCCTAACCCAGTTCTTATGACAGAGGCCTAACCCAGTTCTTATGGCAGAGGTCTAACCCAGTTCTTATGACAGAGGCCTAACCCAGTTCTTATGACAGAGGTCTAACCCAGTTCTTATGACAGAGGTCTAACCCAGTTCTTATGACAGAGGTCTAACCCAGTTCTTATGGCAGAGGTCTAACCCAGTTCTTATGGCAAAGGTCTAACCCAGATCTTATGACAGAGGTCTAACCCAGTTCTTATTGCAGAGTCCTAACCCAGTTCTTATGGCAGAGTCCTAACCCAGTTCTTATGGCAGAGGTCTAACCCAGTTCTTAGAGCAGAGGTCTAACCCAGTTCTTATGACAGAGGTCTAACCCAGTTCTTATGACAGAGGCCTAACCCAGTTCTTATGACAGAGGTCTAACCCAGTTCTTATGACAGAGGCCTAACACAGTTCTTATGACAGAGGCCTAACCCAGTTCTTATGACAGAGGCCTAACCCAGTTCTTATGGCAGAGGTCTAACCCAGTTCTTATGGCAGAGGTCTAACCCAGTTCTTATGACAGAGGTCTAACCCAGTTCTTATGGCAGAGGTCTAACCCAGTTCTTATGGCAAAGGTCTAACCCAGATCTTATGACAGAGGTCTAACCCAGTTCTTATTGCAGAGTCCTAACCCAGTTCTTATGGCAGAGTCCTAACCCAGTTCTTATGGCAGAGGTCTAACCCAGTTCTTAGAGCAGAGGTCTAACCCAGTTCTTATGACAGAGGTCTAACCCAGTTCTTATGACAGAGGCCTAACCCAGTTCTTATGACAGAGGTCTAACCCAGTTCTTATGACAGAGGCCTAACACAGTTCTTATGACAGAGGCCTAACCCAGTTCTTATGACAGAGGCCTAACCCAGTTCTTATGGCAGAGGTCTAACCCAGTTCTTATGGCAGAGGTCTAACCCAGTTCTTATGGCAGAGTCCTAACCCAGTTCTTATGGCAGAGGTCTAACCCAGTTCTTATGGCAGAGGTCTAACACAGTTCTTATGGCAGAGGGTCTAACCAACCCAGTTCTTATGACAGAGGTCTAACCCAGTTCTTATGACAGAGGCCTAACCCAGTTCTTATGGCAGAGGTCTAACCCAGTTCTTATGGCAGAGTCCTAACCCAGTTCTTATGGCAGAGGTCTAACCCAGTTCTTATGGCAGAGGTCTAACACAGTTCTTATGGCAGAGGGTCTAACCAACCCAGTTCTTATGACAGAGGTCTAACCCAGTTCTTATGGCAGAGTCCTAACCCAGTTCTTATGACAGAGGTCTAACCCAGTTCTTATGACAGAGGCCTAACCCAGTTCTTATGGCAGAGGCCTAACCCAGTTCTTATGGCAGAGGCCTAACCCAGTTCTTATGGCAGAGTCCTAACCCAGTTCTTATGGCAGAGGTCTAACCCAGTTCTTATGGCAGAGGTCTAACCCAGTTCTTATGGCAGAGGTCTAACCCAGTTCTTATGGCAGAGTCCTAACCCAGTTCTTATGGCAGAGGTCTAACCCAGTTCTTATGGCAGAGGTCTAACACAGTTCTTATGGCAGAGGGTCTAACCAACCCAGTTCTTATGACAGAGGTCTAACCCAGTTCTTATGACAGAGGCCTAACCCAGTTCTTATGACAGAGGTCTAACCTAGTTCTTATGACAGAGGTCTAACCCAGTTCTTATGACAGAGTCCTAACCCAGTTCTTATGGCAGAGGTCTAACCCAGTTCTTATGGCAGAGTCCTAACCCAGTTCTTATGGCAGAGGTCTAACCCAGATCTTATGACAGAGGCCTAACCCAGTTATGATGGAAGAAGAATGAAACACATTATGATGACGGGCGAAGACAATTGAGGACACTTGAAATAGCAACCTCATACAAACTTCCGCCGATATTCTCTGAATGATGACTTTTTTTTAACAGATACGAAAAGGTTTCTTGCTGCGTTGCTGATTTGGAGAGACTAAAGGTCTTTGTAGGGCTTTGGAGGAAGTTCAGTGAATGATGCATGATAAGTAATCTTACCTGAAACCTGAAGACTTGTGTTAGCTCTCTGAGGTAAGCTCCCAGAGCTAACGCCTAGGCTTTAGCTCAGTGGGCTAACATTGTATTTTGCTCCACAGACGACCCGGGTTAAAAGGCAGTTGGTCACAGTAGCACGTAAAATGATTTGAATCTGTCTCCACCTTCATATGGTTCAATGTCCAACTGATGGAGGTTTGTAACCATTTAAAACCGTACAACACGCCGTTGATTGTTCTGACTGACTGGAAATCAGCTGAATGCTTCAGTCAGTCTTCAGAACCACTTTTTCTCTGACCACATTGACTCATACAGTACTTAGATTGGAGCCGAAAGGCGACGTGCAGACGTCTACAACTCCATCTATCTGGGTCAGACCCGACCTAGCAGTGGTGAACCACGTAGGAGTGTGACCTGGTTTCAGTGGGTAACACAGATCAGGGGGAGAGAGCAGAGTTGTCAACTCATCCTACCCAGGGATGAACAGAACCAACCTCTTCCAGTAAGTACCAGACAACCTTACAAAACTGAACCAACCCCATTGGATCGGGGACCAATAGTGAGGTACAGATAGTGAGAATTTGCATGGCAAAAGCTTTGGGTTGGTTAAAGGCCATTGATGATCCATTACAGTATCCTCCTCCACAAAACCGCTTTTATCAGCATGATGCACCACAAAGGTTAGACAGACCTGGCAGCAAGAGATTCTTTCTGCATTTCTGCACTTTTGTCATTGTTTGTATTAAGCCAGAGTGATGACGGTGTTGTATAGTATGAATGATAGCAGTAAAATGCTTAATTGAGTCTTTTAAATTAATGACACAAAATAAACAATGTTTTTAAAATAATTAATTAATCAATCCTCAGTAGTAGAATCATTACAAGTTATAAAAACAAAATGGAATATTCTCTAAATTATTTCCCAGAAAGGGCATATTTACTATGATATTGCAATAACAGTTTAGAAAGTAAGCTATTAAAGCACATCAGTGGGTCAGGTTCACATTTAGTAGAGAGGAGCACAGTTTAGAAGCCTACAGAACAGCAGTTATCAAGAAGATAGTGGATATAGAGCATCAGATACTCATAGACGCATCTCTTCCTTAACTTCAATAGAACTACAGCTGCTTGATGGGGGAATAACACCAATCATGAACCTTCAACCTCGTTTTATCCATCCAGTAATCTCGAAGTGGTAAACTCTCTCTAGAACGCAAAACCACAACAAACAAATCTAACCGCAGGACATCGTAGATCTGAAAGAGAGATAACAGCAAGCTCAGCACCAATGCGTCTTGTGCTGGCCACTCCATGGAAATTTTGCGCTAACGAAATGCTGTTACACTTTTAAGCATCACGTTTCGACTGTGGGAATTTTTGAAAGGTGAAGTGATGGGTATATAACATGAAAGAACAAGTGCAGACTGTCAAACTACAGTTCTGCTACACTGCTCTTCTCTCCTCCGTTAATTACGACTCTAAACAATAAGACCGACAAGATGCGCACTATGATGTTGATGACGGTTGGTCTGCTGGCGTTGATGTTTGGACACCTGGATGGACGCGCTCATGGCCGGAAACGACGCGACAGACCAAACTGTCTCCAACGGACGGTCTCTCCCAGACTGATCAACGAATTACTCAACAAAACAGAAACTCTCACAAACTCTTTACCAGTAAGTAGAAAACTGTTTTCATACTGTTTCAAATGCCTGAAATAAATATTGTTATGTGCATAGTAATTAATTGAAATGTATTTTGTTACAGACGTTCCCCAGAAAAATATATGAAAGACTTCTGCCCAAAATCTGTACAACGTGTGCTAAGGTATATTTATAAATCATATTTATAAATCAAAACATAGACTGTTACTGAACTAATTTAGCATTTTATTAAACAAGTAAGAGTAAGAGCAAGCAACACAACTTGAATTATTTTCATTTTATTTTTTAGAAACAACTTGGCATCTGGGAAATCAACAAGATATTGGATGTCTATGGCAATGTGTTCAACCAGAAATCTTTGGAAGGTCTGTACCCCAAACACTTTGAGGATCTTCTGGCAAGGCTGGAAAAAGATGTGCAATCTTGTGTGAGTATTGAACTTTAAGATAGTTCTATTTTTGACCACCTCTTAGAGGAAATGACATTTCTGTTCATCTGTTCTGTTGTATTGTCATCACATGTTAAGGTTAAACACTGACAGTGTTGTAGCTTCAATGAGGCTAACAGAGGTGTATGAGTTCCTCAAGAGCCTATGCAAATCCCAAAGTTGGAATAGTTACCACTTTATTACTGTATGTAATCAGCAATGTTAATATTATGAATATTATAATATGTAATATTCATAAGTAAACATATTCAAAAATAACATTTTAATTAATTTTAACATGATGAACAGGAACTACATTTACACTAACGGGTGACCAAAAATAACTGTCTGAAAGCCTCCAATCAGCCCCACCTCCAATCAGCCCCACCTCCAATCAGCCCCACCTCCAATCTGATTGGCTGTCACCTCTACAATATATTATTAAAAGGCTCAAAATGGAGCCCCTCCCATCACAACAAGGTTCTGGCTCCAACATTTACACAGGGGTTCCTTGAAGACCCTTTTCAGAGAGGTTCCAGGTTTAACTGGAAAGGTTCGGCCTGTGTAGCAACACAAAAGGTTCTTCCAGGCACTTTTACTGTAGACTAGCAGGATGGATGTAGTTGTATACCTGCAGAACACACTGATCACCCACCCATGTTATTGTAAGATATTATAGATGCACAGACAAACAGAAAAGACAACTGACCGTTCTTCCTCTGTACAGCTGGTGGAGTGCCCAACTAGACCAAAATGGACCAAGACAACCATCAGGAAGATGGAGAACACTTTTAAGAAGGTGAATATGACTTATCCAACCCTCTTACACATCTCAACATGGTGCTTTATGGCAAAGGCACACAGCTCAAAACAAAACTAATCTCTAGATCTAATTGACCTGTTTTAATGATTCCTCAACTGTTGACATTTACCTGAGATTGACCTCTTATCTGCACCTGTGTGCATTCACAATCAGTTCCATCCCCTATGGCTGTAGTATCCAATCAGTTCCATCCCCTATGGCTGTAGTATCCAATCAGTTCCATCCCCTATGGCTGTAGTATCCAATCAGTTCCATCCCCTATGGCTGTAGTAACCAATCAGTTCCATCTCCTATGGCTGTAGTAACCAATCAGTTCCATCCCCTATGGCTGTAGTATCCAATCAGTTCCATCCCCTATGGCTGTAGTATCCAATCAGTTCCATCCCCTATGGCTGTAGTATCCAATCAGTTCCATCCCCTATGGCTGTAGTATCCAATCAGTTCCATCCCCTATGGCTGTAGTATCCAATCAGTTCCATCCCCTATGGCTGTAGTATCCAATCAGTTCCATCCCCTATGGCTGTAGTATCCAATCAGTTCCATCCCCTATGGCTGTAGTATCCAATCAGTTCCATCCCCCATGGCTGTAGTATCCAATCAGTTCCATCCCCTATGGCTGTAGTATCCAATCAGTTCCATCCCCTATGGCTGTAGTATCCAATCAGTTCCATCCCCCATGGCTGTAGTATCCAATCAGTTCCATCCCCTATGGCTGTAGTATCCAATCAGTTCCATCCCCTATGGCTGTAGTATCCAATCAGTTCCATCTCCTATGGCTGTAGTATCCAATCAGTTCCATCCCCTATGGCTGTAGTATCCAATCAGTTCCATCTCCTATGGCTGTAGTATCCAATCAGTTCCATCCCCTATGGCTGTAGTATCCAATCAGTTCCATCCCCTATGGCTGTAGTATCCAATCAGTTCCATCCCCTATGGCTGTAGTATCCAATCAGTTCCATCTCCTATGGCTGTAGTATCCAATCAGTTCCATCCCCTATGGCTGTAGTATCCAATCAGTTCCATCCCCTATGGCTGTAGTATCCAATCAGTTCCATCCCCTATGGCTGTAGTAACCAATCAGTTCCATCTCCTATGGCTGTAGTAACCAATCAGTTCCATCCCCTATGGCTGTAGTATCCAATCAGTTCCATCTCCTATGGCTGTAGTATCCAATCAGTCCCATCCCCTATGGCTGTAGTATCCAATCAGTTCCATCCCCCATGGCTGTAGTATCCAATCAGTTCCATCCCCTATGGCTGTAGTATCCAATCAGTTCCATCTCCTATGGCTGTAGTATCCAATCAGTTCCATCCCCTATGGCTGTAGTATCCAATCAGTTCCATCTCCTATGGCTGTAGTATCCAATCAGTTCCATCCCCTATGGCTGTAGTATCCAATCAGTTCCATCTCCTATGGCTGTAGTATCCAATCAGTTCCATCCCCTATGGCTGTAGTAACCAATCAGTTCCATCCCCTATGGCTGTAGTATCCAATCAGTTCCATCCCCCATGGCTGTAGTAACCAATCAGTTCCATCCCCTATGGCTGTAGTATCCAATCAGTTCCATCCCCCATGGCTGTAGTAACCAATCAGTTCCATCCCCCATGGCTGTAGTATCCAATCAGTTCCATCTCCTATGGCTGTAGTATCCAATCAGTTCCATCTCCTATGGCTGTAGTAACCAATCAGTTCCATCTCCTATGGCTGTAGTATCCAATCAGTTCCATCTCCTATGGCTGTAGTAACCAATCAGTTCCATCTCCTATGGCTGTAGTATCCAATAGTAGAGTGTGTTTATGATATGTTGTTGACCATTCATTCCCTCTTTTGGCAGCTGGACACCAACAGGACTTACAAGGCCATCGGAGAGTTCAAGACCGTCCTCCTGTGGATCAGTGACATGAGAGAGAGAAAGGAAAAGTCAATGGATAAATGCCAGTAGTCATCCATCCATCCATCCATCCATCCATCCATCCATCCATCCATCCATCCATCCATCCACACTGTCAAACTGGAGAAGTGGACTGTCACTGACACACACAGAGGAGACCTTCCAGTCACTCCTGAAGAATGAATGCCTCTGATATCATGTCAACCACAGCTTCCATCCACCCCTGGCCTGGACAGTCTTCTATCTAATCTACACGATCACCTGGAGCAATGGACTGTACACACACACACACACACACCACACACACACACACACACACACACACACCACTCCACCCATTCACCACTGGCCTGTGTACCAGCCACTCCAGCCTCCAAGTAATCTGATGCACCAGACTCTACCTCCCACGGCACAAAAGCCTGGGGACTAGGTTTGCATCCAATGGACTCCAACTGACATCATTGGCCTAAATAATCAGCACATTTCCATTATACAGGAGCTCAACTTGTAAGTGAATGTTTTTGGAGCACTGTCCCATGACTCCACCATAACAGTGAGTCATCACAGGATGCTGCTCAGTGTCCAGTTGTACAACACTGTAGAGTACAACAAACGGTCCTTCTATTTTCTATGGTGGTTCCATCATTGGTTTAAAGGTGGCTGTGACGGTCTCCTGGCTCTCTGACCACCTGGCTGATTGACCTGTAATGCTGAGAACATTCCTGCAGGTCTGTTATCTTTCACAAGTGTACCTTTACCTGCATTCCACCTGTACTTTTTTTTTATTTAACCTTTATTTAACTAGGCAAGTCGGTTAAGAACAAATTCTTATTTACAATGACGGCCTAGGAACAGTGGGTTAACTGCCTTGTTCAGGGGCAGAACGACAGATTTTTACCTTGTCAGCTCGGGGATTCAATCTAGCAACCTTTCAGTTACTGGCCCAACGCTCTAACCACTAGGCTACCTGCCGCCCGGGTTCAATCAAAGCCCTACCATAGTAATGTTTTGATGCAGTATCTTTGCATACAAACGACTGGATGGAAAGCATAGTGAGTGGAGTATCTCCATTAAAAGTCCACTTTAGTCCAGGTCTAGTCTTCATCTAGTCCTTACAATAGATACAGCTCTCCTTTGTCAAGAACAATGCAATTGTCAAAGCTTTGAATCATATCCACTCAATGTAGGATTTTAGCAGTATTTTGGTATTTCAATAGGAAAAGTGTATTTTCTTAATAAATGTTTTTCTTTAGTTATATTTACTTAGGTTCATATTTATTGTTTTATAAAATATTATTTGATTATTATTTTTCATATAAATGAGGATGTTATTGTCTGTGACAGGTGAACATAGTTGTGTTCAAAATGATACTTTTTATAATCACTGTTTTGTCTTTACACATCATATTTAATGTATTGTTTAAGTGAATGTTTTTTATACCAAATATCTGTCTGCCTTTTGACTATCAAAATAAAATACAATTTGTATTTCTAAAATTATGAGTTTTCTAAATCTCGTGATTTTTCAGGAGGGAATCAGGAAGGAACGATGAGCGCTTACATTTCAAACATGTGACCTGCGACAAATCGCAGCACTTAATTTGAGCCTCTCAGTTTTGTAATGTCTTGTTCCGGAACCTCTTGTTGCATGAACCATTTTTATTCACTTTTTGCAATGTAAACACTAACAAAAGCGATCAAAGTTTATTAAATTTGCTTCTTTGTTAATTCTCCTGCCCCCCCCCCCCAAAAAAAAACGTGTGGGAAAAGTACATTTTCATCCCAGGACTAATATTCTAGGAGTAGATTTTTTTTGTTGGACTGGGTTGATGATTTGAGCAAAATTGTAACCTATTTTTGAGACAAACGAGAGGCTGTGTGAACATTGCGCCAGTATCTCTCACATAACTAGAAGGAGATTCCTTTTCTATGATCTCTCTCCCTCTCTGCTCTGATAGACATGAACCTGCAACTCTCATCTCTGCAGCGTTGTACTTCATCACTCATTTCCTTATAGAATCGCGCAAAGGGTTCTGAAGGAACTGCAGCACCTCTGATAAATTGAAATACATTTGCCAAAGTTAAAGAATTACTGCTGTCTGTTAGAAATAAATTAAATCATTCAGAATAGCCTACTACACCACGAGAAGACCTATAATTTAGTCACATAGGATAAATATATACATATATTAAATAGCTGTGGATTGTAGCCCAATAACTAGGAACTCTACAGTCGGGAACGCGCAGCAAATCTGTCACGCTTCGAAGACACCGACAGTGAGAATTCACAAAATAATACGCAGCTTCATCTGTTTATGAATGCAACAACAGTTCAACATTCACCTTCTGATGCCATTTCTGTCAAGCCCTCAACGCATTCAGCTTGACGCATACGTTCCATAAATCCAACGTCTGCACCACACCGAACCACAGCAACTGTCTCTGCAACGCAATGCTGCAAGGCAAACGCAGCGTTTGATTGGAAATGAATGTAATTGTGGTGTACCAAAACACAAGACACTGTCGGTGTGATCGAAGCTCAGTGAAAAAACAGCATGCAGACAAAACAGACCTTTCTCAATATTTCAAATACAATCTTGGGAAAACACAGGTTGGAAAGCAAATGTCTCCTGCTGAAAAGAGAAGACTCTATGTTATAGACTACCAACATATTTATCAACTTCCAAATACTGTTTTACTAAGTAAAACCAGAGAGATATGCTTTTGAGCTGCATCTCCCATCACCAGCTAGTGAGCTACGTATCATTGGGTGAGTCAGTGAAACTGGAAAGCATTTTTAGGACTATAATTTCCTCCTCATACTGTAGCCTACAATATGTCTCTCCACACACCTTGTTCTGGGCTATTGATGGATTCAACACAAAGTCGTTGTTATTGATCTCAGATTCTGTTTATCAGAGTCAAAGTACCCTGCCATTTTGATCATTTGTTTGGTATTAAAAAATATTCTTCATCAGACAGCTTGTCTGTGGAAACGTTGGATATTACTGCAGGTTATTCAATTACTGCTTCTGAGCTCCTAGAGTCTACGACTCCTTTTCTTTTTCAAGTGTTCTACTGCGCTCGCCATCACCTCGCTTAAACAGGTGTACGTTTCTTTAGCCTCCATATTAAAAAAGATTCTGCCATAGTCTCCACTCAAAGTAGTGGTCAAAGTAGTGCACTCAAAGTAGTGGTCAAAGAAGTGCACTCTGTAGGGAGTAAGGTGCCATTTGGAACGTCTCCTGTGAGAAAGTAGTGCTCAGATTTCATCCTTGTGAATCTACTGGTATTCAACCATGTGAAACTAAAAGCTGATAGACTCATTATTAATCTACTGGTATTCAACCATGTGAAACTAAAAGCTGATAGACTCATTATTAATATACTGGTATTCAACCATGTGAAACTAAAAGCTGATAGACTCATTATTAATCTACTGGTATTAAACCATGTGAAACTAAAAGCTGATAGACTCATTATTAATCTACTGGTATTCAACCATGTGAAACTAAAAGCTGATAGACTCATTATTAATATACTGGTATTCAACCATGTGAAACTAAAAGCTGATAGACTCATTATTAATATACTGGTATTCAACCATGTGAAACTAAAAGCTGATAGACTCATTATTAATATACTGGTATTCAACCATGTGAAACTAAAAGCTGATAGACTCATTATTAATCTACTGGTATTCAACCATGTGAAACTAAAAGCTGATAGACTCATTATTAATCTACTGGTATTCAACCATGTGAAACTAAAAGCTGATAGACTCATTATTAATATACTGGTATTCAACCATGTGAAACTAAAAGCTGATAGACTCATTATTAATATACTGGTATTCAACCATGTGAAACTAAAAAGTGTCTCATTTGTTTGTATTTACTCTCCCTAGTGGTATTATTCTATACCTCACATCTGATTTGAGATGTGGAGGGAAAGAAAGAAAGACAGAGAGAGAGAGAGAGAGACACAGAGGAAGAGAGAGGAGAGAGACAGAGAAAGGGACAAAGAGAGAGTCAGAGAGAAAGAGAGAAAGAGAAAGAGATGACACAAAATAAGACCAGATTAAAGAAGAACAGTAGATGACTTTAATTGTGTTGCTGTATGAAATATAGAAGCCATTTCCACCACATACAGTAATAGATACGTAAGTCATGTCATGGAGCCATTCTATACATTATCCTACATAGTAATCTGCAGCTCTCCTCTGAGGAGACAGCACATGCTTAGTTAATAGTTACTGTATGAAATGGCTTAGAAACGGAGTGCTGCTGAGGACCTGAGCTCCTCCATCCCACTCACTACCATCTGCCTGTGTGGCTCAGCTTGACTTCCTGGAAGGGGTCGGCCTCTGACACGACCATGCCGATCTCAGACCACAAAACAACCCATTTTTCTCAGACCACAACCCTTGTTTAGGTGGGCTGCCTGAGATCAACTAGCATGCTTCTGTTACTGTTCTGCGGCAATAACTCTGACAGGACAATATCATACCTACAGGACTGTACTGACAGGACAATATCATACCTACAGGACTGTACTGACAGGACAATATCATACCTACAGGTCTGTACTGACAGGACAATATCATACCTACAGGACTGTACTGACAGGACAATATCATACCTACAGGACTCTACTGACAGGACAATATCATACCTACAGGACTGTACTTACAGGACAATATCATACCTACAGGACTGTACTGACAGGACAATATCATACCTACAGGACTGTACTGACAGGACAATATCATACCTACAGGACTGTACTAACAGGACAATATCATACCTACAGGACTGTACTGACAGGACAATATCATACCTACAGGACTGTACTGACAGGACAATATCATACCTACAGGACTGTACTGACAGGACAATATCATACCTACAGGACTGTACTGACAGGACAATATCATACCTACAGGACTGTACTGACAGGACAATATCATACCTACAGGACTGTACTGACAGGACAATATCATACCTACAGGACTGTACTGACAGGACAATATCATACCTACAGGACTGGACAGGACAATATCATACCTACAGGACTGTACTGACAGGACAATATCATACCTACAGGACTGGACAGGACAATATCATACCTACAGGACTGTACTGACAGGACAATATCATACCTACAGGACTGTACTGACAGGACAATATCATACCTACAGGACTGTACTGACAGGACAATATCATACCTACAGGACTGTACTGACAGGACAATATCATACCCACAGGACTGACAGGACAATATCATACCTACAGGACTGTACTGACAGGACAATATCATACCTACAGGACTGTACAGGACAATATCATACCTACAGGACTGTACTGACAGGACAATATCATACCTACAGGACTGTACTGACAGGACAATATCATACCTACAGGACTGTACTGACAGGACAATATCATACCTACAGGACTGTACTGACAGGACAATATCATACCCACAGGACTGTACAGGACAATATCATACCTACAGGACTGTACTGACAGGACAATATCATACCTACAGGACTGTACGAGGACAATATCATACCTACAGGACTGTACTGACAGGACAATATCATACCTACAGGACTGTACTGACAGGACAATATCATACCTACAGGACTGTACTGACAGGACAATATCATACCTACAGGACTGTACTGACAGGACAATATCATACCTACAGGACTGTACTGACAGGACAATAAACAAACTACATGCACAGCTGAAGCCTGGTATCCTGGTATCCTGCCACTGGTATCCTGCCACTGGTATCCTGGTCCATCCTGGTATCCTGCCACTGATATCCTGCCACTGGTATCCTGGTATCCTGGTATCCTGCCACTGGTATCCTGCCACTGGTATCCTGCCACTGTTATCCTGCCACTGGTATCCTGGTATCCTGCCACTGGTATCCTGCCACTGGTATCCTGCCTGCACTATCTGAGCATCATTCTGTTAGACTCAGTCAGACAGCAGCAAACCACAAACTGCTTTACGGAAATACTCTCCACCAACACGCATGCCACTATGTCAGCCTCAGAGCCAATCGGAAACATTTCTCCTTCTCTCAGAACTGACTGACTGACTGGAGGAAACAGTTCTCCTTCTATAATCAGTGACTGAATGACTGGAAGAAAGGCCCTACGTGGGTATCAGTTACATCAGCAGTACGATGACAAGTAATCCACTTTGTGGTTGGACAGAAATAACTTTTATCTCTCTCTGTCAAATGATCATTTATCACTTGGTAAAGAGTTTATCAAATCCATCCCAATAAACATTTTGACAAACCATTTTGGATAACAACATTGATTGATACCATTAATAAAGTATTGCCATTCCATTGTTTTCTATTATTCTATGATACAAATATTGTATTTCATTTATTCTATAAGATAAAGATAAAATAACAAAGATAAGATAACATAAAGATAACATAGGATAAAGATAAGATAACATAAAGATAAGACAAATATGAAGATAAGATTACATAAAGATAAGATAACATAAGACAACATAAAGATAAGATAACATAAAGATAAGACAACATAAAGATAAGATAACATAAGACAAAGCTGAAGATAAGATAACATAAAGATAAGACAACATAAAGATAAGATAACATAAGACAAAGCTGAAGATAAGATAACATAAAGATAAGACAACATAAAGATAAGATAACATAAGATAAAGCTGAAGATAAGATAACATAAAGATAAGATAACATAAGATAAAGGTGAAGATAAGATTACATAACATGACATAAAGAAAAGATAAGATAACATAAGACAACATAAAGATAAGATAACATAAGATGAAGGAGAAGATAAGATGACATAACATGACATAAAGATAAGATGACATGACATAAAGAATAGATTAGATAAAGATAAGATAAGATGACATAACATAAAGAATAGATTAGATTAGATAAAGATAAGAGATATACTTTCATTTCGGTAGAAATAGCTGAGTGCTACACAGCATCATACTTCCTGTGGGGAATTCAGGAAGTGTAGCAGCCACAGAGACACTTTTACCTTGGTAAGACATTGAACTGTGGTTTGGAAATAACTTTGCTGCCAGACACCTTCAATTTCTAGTAATGCTTACAGCACGAAAACTCAGACTCTCGCTGTATCCCAAATCACATCATATTCCATATATAGTTCACTGCTTTTGACCAGGGCCCATAGGGTAGTGCATTATGTAGGGAATAGGGTGCCATTTGACCAGGGCCCATAGGGTAGTGCACTATGGAGGGAAAAGGGTGCCATTTGACCAGGGTCCATAGGGTAGTGCACTATGTAGGGAATAGGGTGCCATTTCAACAGGGCCCATAGGGTAGTGCACTATGTAGGGAATAGGGTGCCATTTGACCAGGGCCCATAGGGTAGTGCACTATGTAGGGAATAGGGTGCCATTTGACCAGGGCCCATAGGGGTAGTGCACTATGTAGGGAATAGGGAGCCATTTGACCAGGACCCATAGGGTAGTGCACTATGTAGGGAATAGGGAGGGAGCTGAAGGTTCGAGTTCAGCCCAGGTTTACTCCAATATATCACACCAACTCAGCCCAGGTTTACTCCGATATATCACACAAACTCAGCCCAGGTTACCTCCTATATATCACACCAACTCAGCCCAGGTATACTCCTATATATCACACCAACTCAGCCCAGGTTTACTCCTATATATCACACAAACTCAGCCCAGGTTACCTTCTATATATCACACCAACTCAGCCCAGGTTACCTCCTATATATCACACCAACTCAGCCCAGGTTTACTCCTATGTATCACACCAACTCAGCCCAGGTTTACTCCTATATATCACACCAACTCAGCCCAGGTTACCTCCTATATATCACACCAACTCAGCCCAGGTTTACTCCTATATATCACACCAACTCAGCCCAGGTTTACTCCTATATATCACACCAACTCAGCCCAGGTTTACTCCTATATATCACACCAACTCAGCCCAGGTTTACTCCTTTATATCACACCAACTCAGCCCAGGTTTACTCCTATATATCACACCAACTCAGCCCAGGTTAACTCCTATATATCACACCAACTCAGCCCAGGTTTACTCCTATATATCACACCAACTCAGCCCAGGTATACTCCTATATATCACACCAACTCAGCCCAGGTTTACTCCTATATATCACACCAACTCAGCCCAGGTTACCTCCTATATATCACACCAACTCAGCCCAGGTTAACTCCTATATATCACACCAACTCAGCCCAGGTTTACTCCAATATATCACACCAACTCAGCCCAGGTTACCTCCTATATATCACACCAACTCAGCCCAGGTTTACTCCTATATATCACACCAACTCAGCCCAGGTTAACTCCTATATATCAAACCAACTCAGCCCAGGTTACCTCCTCTATATCACACCAACTCAGCCCAGGTTTACTCCTAGATATCACACCAACTCAGCCCAGGTTTACTCCTATATATCACACCAACTCAGCCCAGGTTTACTCCTATATATCACACCAACTCAGCCCAGGTTTACTCCTATATATCACACCAACTCAGCCCTGGTTTACTCCTATATATCACACAAACTCAGCCCAGGTTAACTCCTATATATCACACCAACTCAGCCCAGGTTTACTCCTATATATCACACCAACTCAGCCCAGGTTTAGTCCTATATATCACACCTACTCAGCCCAGGTTTACTCCTATATATTACACCAACTCAGCCCAGGTTTACTCCTATATATCACACCAACTCAGCCCAGGTTAACTCCTATTTATCAAACCAACTCAGCCCAGGTTTACTCCAATATATCCCACCAACTCAGCCCAGGTTTACTCCTATATATCACACCAACTCAGCCCAGGTTTACTCCTATATATCACACCAACTCAGCCCAGGTTAACTCCTATATATCACACCAACTCAGCCCAGGTTTACTCCTATATATCACACCAACTCAGCCCAGGTTTACTCCTATATATCACACCAACTCAGCCCAGGTTTACTCCTATATATCACAACAACTCAGCCCAGGTTAAGTCCTATTTATCACACTAACTCAGCCCAGGTTTACTCCTATATATCACACCAACTCAGCACAGGTTACCTCCTATATATCACACCAACTCAGCCCAGGTTACCTCTTATATATCACACCAACTCAGCCCAGGTTTACTGCTATATATCACACCAACTCAGCCCAGGTTTACTCCTATATATCACACCAACTCAGCCCAGGTTTACTCCTATATATCACACCAACTCAGCCCAGGTTTACTCCTATATATCACACCAACTCAGCCCAGGTTTACTCCTATATATCACAATAACTCAGCCCAGGTTAACTCCTATATATCACACCAACTCAGCCCAGGTTAACTCCTATATATCACACCAACTCAGCCCAGGTTACCTCCTATATATCACACCAACTCAGCCCAGGTTTACTCCTATATATCACACAAACTCAGCCCAGGTTTACTCCTATATATCACACCAACTCTGCCCAGGTTACCTCCTATATATCACACCAACTCAGCCCAGGTTACCTCCTATATATCACACCAACTCATCCCAGGTTTACTCCTATATATCACACCAACTCAGCCCAGGTTTACTCCTATATATCACACCAACTCAGCCCAGGTTTACTCCTATATATCACACCAACTCAGCCCAGGTTAACTCCTATATATCACACCATCTCAGCCCAGGTTTACTCCTATATATCACACCAACTCAGCCCAGGTTTACTCCTATATATCACACCAACTCAGCCCAGGTTTACTCCTATATATCACACCAACTCAGCCCAGGTTTACTCCTATATATCACACCAACTCAGCCCAGGTTAACTCCTATTTATCACACCAACTCAGCCCAGGTTTACTCCTATATATCCCACAAACTCAGCCCAGGTTTACTCCTATATATCACACCAACTCAGCCCAGGTTTACTCCTATATATCACACCAACTCAGCCCAGGTTAACTCCTATATATCACACCAACTCAGCCCAGGTTTACTCCTATATATCACACCAACTCAGCCCAGGTTTACTCCTATATATCACACCAACTCAGCCCAGGTTTACTCCTATATATCACACCAACTCAGCCCAGGTTAAGTCCTATTTATCACACCAACTCAGCCCAGGTTTACTCCTATATATCACACCAACTCAGCCCAGGTTATCTCCTATATATCACACCAACTCAGCCCAGGTTTACTCCTATATATCACACCAACTCAGCCCAGGTTAACTCCTATATATCACACAAACTCAGCCCAGGTTTACTCTTATATATCACACCAACTCAGCCCAGGTTACCTCCTATTTATATCACACCAACTCAGCCCAGGTTTACTCCAATATATCACACCAACTCAGCCCAGGTTACCTCCTATATATCACACCAACTCAGTCCAGGTTTACTCCTATATATCACACCAACTCAGGCCAGGTTTACTCCTATATATCACACCAACTCAGCCCAGGTTTACTGCTATATATCACACCAACTCAGCACAGGTTTACTCCTATATATCACACCAACTCAGCCCAGGTTTACTCCTATATATCACACCAACTCAGCCCAGGTTACCTCCTATATATCACACCAACTCAGCCCAGGTTTACTCCTATATATCACACAAACTCAGCCCAGGTTTACTCCTATATATCACACCAACTCAGCCCAGGTTTACTCCGATATATCACACAAACTCAGCCCAGGTTACCTCCTATATATCACACCAACTCAGCCCAGGTTTGCTCCTATATATCACACCAACTCAGCCCAGGTTTACTCCTATATATCACACCAACCCAGCACAGGTTACCTCCTATATATCACACCAACTCAGCGCAGGTTTACTCCTATATATCAAACCAACTCAGCCCAGGTTTACTCCTATATATCACACAAACTCAGCCCAGGTTACCTTCTATATATCACACCAACTCAGCCCAGGTTTACTCCAATATATCACACCAACTCAGCCCAGGTTACCTCCTATATATCACACCAACTCAGCCCAGGTTTACTCCTATATATCACACCAACTCAGCCCAGGTTTACTCCTATATATCACACCAACTCAGCCCAGGTTTACTCCTATATATCACACCAACTCAGCCCAGGTTTACTCCTATATATCACACCAACTCAGCCCTGGTTTACTCCTATATATCACACAAACTCAGCCCAGGTTAACTCCTATATATCACACCAACTCAGCCCAGGTTTACTCCTATATATCACACCAACTCAGCCCAGGTTTAACCCTATATATCAAACCAACTCAGCCCAGGTTTACTCCTATATATCACACCAACTCAGCCCAGGTTTACTCCTATATATCACACCAACTCAGCCCAGGTTAACTCCTATTTATCAAACCAACTCAGCCCAGGTTTTCTCCAATATATCCCACCAACTCAGCCCAGGTTTACTCCTATATATCACACCAACTCAGCCCAGGTTAACTCCTATATATCACACCAACTCAGCCCAGGTTTACTCCTATATATCACACCAACTCAGCCCAGGTTTACTCCTATATATCACACCAACTCAGCCCAGGTTATCTCCTATATGTCACACCAACTCAGCCCAGGTTTACTCCTATATATCACACCAACTCAGCCCAGGTTAACTCCTATATATCACACCAACTCAGCCCAGGTTTACTCCTATATATCACACCAACTCAGCCCAGTTTTACTCCTATATATCACACCAACTCAGCCCAGGTTACCTCCTATATATCACACATACTCAGCACAGGTTGCCTCCTATATATCACACCAACTCAGTCCAGGTATACTTCTATATATCATACCAACTCAGCCCAGGTTACCTCCTATATATCACACCAACTCAGCCCAGATTTACTCCTATATATCACACCAACTCAGCCCAGGTTACCTCCTATTTATATCACACCAACTCATCCCAGGTTTACTCCAATATATCACACCAACTCAGCCCAGGTTACCTCCTATATATCACACCAACTCAGTCCAGGTTTACGCCTATATATCACACCAACTCAGCCCAGGTTTACTCCTATATATCACACCAACTCAGCCCAGGTTACCTCCTCTATATCACACCAACTCAGCCCAGGTTTACTCCTATATATCACACCAACTCAGCCCAGGTTTACTCCTATATATCACACCAACTCAGCCCAGGTTTACTCCTATATATCACACCAACTCAGCACAGGTTACCTCCTATATATCACACACACTCAGCCCAGGTTACCTCTTATATATCACACCAACTCAGCCCAGGTTTACTGCTATATATCACAACAACTCAGCCCAGGTTTACTCCTATATATCACACCAACTCAGCCCAGGTTTACTCCTATATATCACACCAACTCAGCCCAGGTTTACTCCTATATATCAAACCAACTCAGCCCAGGTTTACTCCTATATATCACACCAACTCAGCCCAGGTTAACTCCTATATATCACACCAACTCAGCCCAGGTTAACTCCTATATATCACACCAACTCTGCCCAGGTAACCTCCTATATATCACACCAACTCAGCCCAGGTTACCTCCTATATATCACACCAACTCATCCCAGGTTTACTCCTATATATCACACCAACTCAGCCCAGGTTACCTCCTATATATCACACCAACTCATCCCAGGATTACTCCTATATATCACACCAACTCAGCCCAGGTTTACTCCTATATATCACACCAACTCAGCCCAGGTTTACTCCTATATATCACACCAACTCAGCCCAGGTTAACTCCTATATATTACACCAACTCAGCCCAGATTTACTCCTATATATCACACCAACTCAGCCCAGGTTTACTCCTATATATCACACCAACTCAGCCCAGGTTTACTCCTATATATCACACCAACTCAGCCCAGGTTTACTCCTATATATCACACCAACTCAGCCCAGGTTAACTCCTATTTATCACACCAACTCAGCCCAGGTTTACTCCTATATATCCCACCAACTCAGCCCAGGTTTACTCCTATATATCACACCAACTCAGCCCAGGTTTACTCCTATATATCACACAACCTCAGCCCAGGTTAACTCCTATATATCACACCAACTCAGCCCAGGTTTACTCCTATATATCACACCAACTCAGCCCAGGTATACTCCTATATATCACACCAACTCAGCCCAGGTATACTCCTATATATCACACCAACTCAGCCCAGGTTAAGTCCTATTTATCACACCAACTCAGCCCAGGTTTACTCCTATATATCACACCAACGCAGCCCAGGTTATCTCCTATATATCATACCAACTCAGCCCAGGTTTACTCCTATATATCACACCAACTCAGCCCAGGTTAACTCCTATATATCACACCAACTCAGCCCAGGTTTACTCCTATATATCACACCAACTCAGCCCAGGTTACCTCCTATTTATATCACACCAACTCAGCCCAGGTTTACTCCAATATATCACACCAACTCAGCCCAGGTTACCTCCTATATATCACACCAACTCAGTCCAGGTTTACGCCTATATATCACACCAACTCAGGCCAGGTTTACTCCTATATATCACACCAACTCAGCCCAGGTTTACTGCTATATATCACACCAACTCAGCACAGGTTTACTCCTATATATCACACCAACTCAGCCCAGGTTTACTCCTATATATCACACCAACTCAGCCCAGGTTTACTCCTATATATCACACCAACTCAGCCCAGGTTTACTCCTATATATCACACCAACTCAGCCCAGGTTAACTCCTATATATCACACCAACTCAGCCCAGGTTATCTCCTATATGTCACACCAACTCAGCCCAGGTTTACTCCTATATATCACACCAACTCAGCCCAGGTTAACTCCTATATATCACACCAACTCAGCCCAGGTTTACTCCTATATATCACACCAACTCAGCCCAGTTTTACTCCTATATATCACACCAACTCAGCCCAGGTTACCTCCTATATATCACACATACTCAGCACAGGTTGCCTCCTATATATCACACCAACTCAGCCCAGGTTAACTCCTATATATTACACCAACTCAGCCCAGGTTTACTCCTATATATCACACCAACTCAGCCCAGGTTTACTCCTATATATCACACCAACTCAGCCCAGGTTTACTCCTATATATCACACCAACTCAGCCCAGGTTTACTCCTATATATCACACCAACTCAGCCCAGGTTAACTCCTATTTATCACACCAACTCAGCCCAGGTTTACTCCTATATATCCCACCAACTCAGCCCAGGTTTACTCCTATATATCACACCAACTCAGCCCAGGTTTACTCCTATATATCACACAACCTCAGCCCAGGTTAACTCCTATATATCACACCAACTCAGCCCAGGTTTACTCCTATATATCACACCAACTCAGCCCAGGTATACTCCTATATATCACACCAACTCAGCCCAGGTTTACTCCTATATATCACACCAACTCAGCCCAGGTTAAGTCCTATTTATCACACCAACTCAGCCCAGGTTTACTCCTATATTTCACACCAACTCAGCCCAGGTTATCTCCTATATATCACACCAACTCAGCCCAGGTTTACTCCTATATATAACACCAACTCAGCCCAGGTTAACTCCTATATATCACACCAACTCAGCCCAGGTTTACTCCTATATATCACACCAACTCAGCCCAGGTTACCTCCTATTTATATCACACCAACTCAGCCCAGGTTTACTCCAATATATCACACCAACTCAGCCCAGGTTACCTCCTATATATCACACCAACTCAGTCCAGGTTTACGCCTATATATCACACCAACTCAGGCCAGGTTTACTCCTATATATCACACAAACTCAGCCCAGGTTTACTGCTATATATCACACCAACTCAGCACAGGTTTACTCCTATATATCACACCAACTCAGCCCAGGTTTACTCCTATATATCACACCAACTCAGCCCAGGTTTACTCCTATATATCACACCAACTCAGCCCAGGTTTACTCCTATATATCACACCAACTCAGCCCAGGTTAACTCCTATATATCACACCAACTCAGCCCAGGTTAACTCCTATATATCACACCAACTCAGCCCAGGTTTACTCCTATATATCACACCAACTCAGCCCAGGTTTACTCCTATATATCACACCAACTCAGCCCAGGTTAACTCCTATATATCACACCAACTCAGCCCAGGTTTACTCCTATATATCACACCAACTCAGCCCAGGTTTACTCCTATATATCACACCAACTCAGCCCAGGTTTACTCCTATATATCACACCAACTCAGCCCAGGTTAACTCCTATTTATCACACCAACTCAGCCCAGGTTTACTCCTATATATCCCACCAACTCAGCCCAGGTTTACTCCTATATATCACACCAACTCAGCCCAGGTTTACTCCTATATATCACACAACCTCAGCCCAGGTTAACTCCTATATATCACACCAACTCAGCCCAGGTTTACTCCTATATATCACACCAACTCAGCCCAGGTATACTCCTATATATCACACCAACTCAGCCCAGGTTTACTCCTATATATCACACCAACTCAGCCCAGGTTAAGTCCTATTTATCACACCAACTCAGCCCAGCTTTACTCCTATATATCACACCAACTCAGCCCAGGTTATCTCCTATATATCACACCAACTCAGCCCAGGTTTACTCCTATATATCACACCAACTCAGCCCAGGTTAACTCCTATATATCACACCAACTCAGCCCAGGTTTACTCCTATATATCACACCAACTCAGCCCAGGTTACCTCCTATTTATATCACACCAACTCAGCCCAGGTTTACTCCAATATATCACACCAACTCAGCCCAGGTTACCTCCTATATATCACACCAACTCAGTCCAGGTTTACGCCTATATATCACACCAACTCAGGCCAGGTTTACTCCTATATATCACACCAACTCAGCCCAGGTTTACTGCTATATATCACACCAACTCAGCACAGGTTTACTCCTATATATCACACCAACTCAGCCCAGGTTAACTCCTATATATCACACCAACTCAGCCCAGGTTTACTCCTATATATCACACCAACTCAGCCCAGGTTTACTCCTATATATCACACCAACTCAGCCCAGGTTTACTCCTATATATCACACCAACTCAGCCCAGGTTTACTCCTATATATCACACCAACTCAGCCCAGGTTAACTCCTATATATCACACCAACTCAGCCCAGGTTAACTCCTATATATCACACCAACTCAGCCCAGGTTACCTCCTATATATCACACCAACTCAGCCCAGGTTTACTCCTATATATCACACAAACTCAGCCCAGGTTTACTCCTATATATCACACCAACTCAGCCCAGGTTTACTCCTATATATCACACCAACTCAGCCCAGGTTTACTCCGATATATCACACAAACTCAGCCCAGGTTACCTCCTATATATCACACCAACTCAGCCCAGGTTTGCTCCTATATATCACACCAACTCAGCCCAGGTTTACTCCTATATATCACACCAACTCAGCCCAGGTTTACTCCTATATATCACACCAACTCAGCCCAGGTTTACTCCTATATATCACACCAACTCAGCCCAGGTTTACTCCTATATATCACACCAACTCAGCCCAGGTTTACTCCTATATATCACACCAACTCAGCCCAGGTTAACTCCTATATATTACACCAACTCAGCCCAGGTTTACTCCTATATATCACACCAACTCAGCCCAGGTTTACTCCTATATATCACACCAACTCAGCCCAGGTTTACTCCTATATATCACACCAACTCAGCCCAGGTTTACTCCTATATATCACACCAACTCAGCCCAGGTTAACTCCTATTTATCACACCAACTCAGCCCAGGTTTACTCCTATATATCCCACCAACTCAGCCCAGGTTTACTCCTATATATCACACCAACTCAGCCCAGGTTTACTCCTATATATCACACAACCTCAGCCCAGGTTAACTCCTATATATCACACCAACTCAGCCCAGGTTTACTCCTATATATCACACCAACTCAGCCCAGGTATACTCCTATATATCACACCAACTCAGCCCAGGTTTACTCCTATATATCACACCAACTCAGCCCAGGTTAAGTCCTATTTATCACACCAACTCAGCCCAGGTTTACTCCTATATATCACACCAACTCAGCCCAGGTTATCTCCTATATATCACACCAACTCAGCCCAGGTTTACTCCTATATATCACACCAACTCAGCCCAGGTTAACTCCTATATATCACACCAACTCAGCCCAGGTTTACTCCTATATATCACACCAACTCAGCCCAGGTTACCTCCTATTTATATCACACCAACTCAGCCCAGGTTTACTCCAATATATCACACCAACTCAGCCCAGGTTACCTCCTATATATCACACTACTCAGTCCAGGTTTACGCCTATATATCACACCAACTCAGGCCAGGTTTACTCCTATATATCACACCAACTCAGCCCAGGTTTACTGCTATATATCACACCAACTCAGCACAGGTTTACTCCTATATATCACACCAACTCAGCCCAGGTTTACTCCTATATATCACACCAACTCAGCCCAGGTTTACTCCTATATATCACACCAACTCAGCCCAGGTTTACTCCTATATATCACACCAACTCAGCCCAGGTTAACTCCTATATATCACACCAACTCAGCCCAGGTTAACTCCTATATATCACACCAACTCAGCCCAGGTTACCTCCTATATATCACACCAACTCAGCCCAGGTTTACTCCTATATATCACACAAACTCAGCCCAGGTTTACTCCTATATATCACACCAACTCAGCCCAGGTTTACTCCTATATATCACACCAACTCAGCCCAGGTTTACTCCGATATATCACACAAACTCAGCCCAGGTTACCTCCTATATATCACACCAACTCATCCCAGGTTTGCTCCTATATATCACACCAACTCAGCCCAGGTTTACTCCTATATATCACACCAACTCAGCCCAGGTTTACTCCTATATATCACACCAACTCAGCCCAGGTTAAGTCCTATTTATCACACCAACTCAGCCCAGGTTTACTCCTATATATCACACCAACTCAGCCCAGGTTATCTCCTATATATCTCACCAACTCAGCCCAGGTTTACTCATATATATCACACCAACTCAGCCCAGGTTAACTCCTATATATCACACCAACTCAGCCCAGGTTTACTCCTATATATCACACCAACTCAGCCCAGATTTACTCCTATATATCACACCAACTCAGCCCAGGTTACCTCCTATATATCACACATACTCAGCACAGGTTACCTCCTATATATCACACCAACTCAGTCCAGGTATACTTCTATATATCACACCAACTCAGCCCAGGTTACCTCCTATATATCACACCAACTCAGCCCAGGTTTACTCCTATATATCACACCAACTCAGCCCAGGTTACCTCCTATTTATATCACACCAACTCAGCCCAGGTTTACTCCAATATATCACACCAACTCAGCCCAGGTTACCTCCTATATATCACACCAACTCAGTCCAGGTTTACGCCTATATATCACACCAACTCAGCCCAGGTTTACTCCTATATATCACACCAACTCAGCCCAGGTTACCTCCTCTATATCACACCAACTCAGCCCAGGTTTACTCCTATATATCACACCAACTCAGCCCAGGTTTACTCCTATATATCACACCAACTCAGCCCAGGTTTACTCCTATATATCACACCAACTCAGCCCAGGTTTACTCCTATATATCACACCAACTCAGCCCAGGTTACCTCCTATATATCACACATACTCAGCACAGGTTACCTCCTATATATCACACCAACTCAGTCCAGGTATACTTCTATATATCACACCAACTCAGCCCAGGTTACCTCCTATATATCACACCAACTCAGCCCAGGTTTACTCCTATATATCACACCAACTCAGCCCAGGTTACCTCCTATTTATATCACACCAACTCAGCCCAGGTTTACTCCAATATATCACACCAACTCAGCCCAGGTTACCTCCTATATATCACACCAACTCAGTCCAGGTTTACGCCTATATATCACACCAACTCAGCCCAGGTTTACTCCTATATATCACACCAACTCAGCCCAGGTTACCTCCTATATATCACACCAACTCAGCCCAGGTTTACTCCTATATATCACACCAACTCAGCCCAGGTTTACTCCTATATATCACACCAACTCAGCCCAGGTTTACTCCTATATATCACACCAACTCAGCCCAGGTTTACTCCTATATATCACACCAACTCAGCCCAGGTTTACTCCTATATATCACACCAACTCAGCCCAGGTTAACTCCTATATATCACACCAACTCAGCCCAGGTTAACTCCTATATATCACACCAACTCAGCCCAGGTTACCTCCTATATATCACACCAACTCAGCCCAGGTTTACTCCTATATATCACACAAACTCAGCCCAGGTTTACTCCTATATATCACACCAACTCTGCCCAGGTTACCTCCTATATATCACACCAACTCAGCCCAGGTTACCTCCTATTTATATCACACCAACTCAGCCCAGGTTTACTCCAATATATCACACCAACTCAGCCCAGGTTACCTCCTATATATCACACCAACTCAGTCCAGGTTTACGCCTATATATCACACCAACTCAGGCCAGGTTTACTCCTATATATCACACCAACTCAGCCCAGGTTTACTGCTATATATCACACCAACTCAGCACAGGTTTACTCCTATATATCACACCAACTCAGCCCAGGTTTACTCCTATATATCACACCAACTCAGCCCAGGTTTACTCCTATATATCACACCAACTCAGCCCAGGTTTACTCCTATATATCACACCAACTCAGCCCAGGTTAACTCCTATATATCACACCAACTCAGCCCAGGTTAACTCCTATATATCACACCAACTCAGCCCAGGTTACCTCCTATATATCACACCAACTCAGCCCAGGTTTACTCCTATATATCACACAAACTCAGCCCAGGTTTACTCCTATATATCACACCAACTCAGCCCAGGTTTACTCCTATATATCACACCAACTCAGCCCAGGTTTACTCCGATATATCACACAAACTCAGCCCAGGTTACCTCCTATATATCACACCAACTCAGCCCAGGTTTGCTCCTATATATCACACCAACTCAGCCCAGGTTTACTCCTATATATCACACCAACTCAGCCCAGGTTTACTCCTATATATCACACCAACTCAGCCCAGGTTTACTCCTATATATCACACCAACTCAGCCCAGGTTTACTCCTATATATCACACCAACTCAGCCCAGGTTTACTCCTATATATCACACCAACTCAGCCCAGGTTTACTCCTATATATCACACCAACTCAGCCCAGGTTAACTCCTATTTATCACACCAACTCAGCCCAGGTTTACTCCTATATATCCCACCAACTCAGCCCAGGTTTACTCCTATATATCACACCAACTCAGCCCAGGTTTACTCCTATATATCACACCAACTCAGCCCAGGTTAACTCCTATATATCACACCAACTCAGCCCAGGTTTACTCCTATATATCACACCAACTCAGCCCAGGTTTACTCCTATATATCACACCAACTCAGCCCAGGTTTACTCCTATATATCACACCAACTCAGCCCAGGTTAAGTCCTATTTATCACACCAACTCAGCCCAGGTTTACTCCTATATATCACACCAACTCAGCCCAGGTTAACTCCTATATATCACACCAACTCAGCCCAGGTTTACTCCTATATATCACACCAACTCAGCCCAGGTTTACTCCTATATATCACACCAACTCAGCCCAGGTTATCTCCTATATATCACACCAACTCAGCCCAGGTTTACTCCTATATATCACACCAACTCAGCCCAGGTTAACTCCTATATATCACACCAACTCAGCCCAGGTTTACTCCTATATATCACACCAACTCAGCCCAGTTTTACTCCTATATATCACACCAACTCAGCCCAGGCTACTATATATCACACCAACTCAGCCCAGGTTTACTCCTATATATCACACCAACTCAGCCCAGGTTTACTCCTATATATCACACCAACTCAGCCCAGGTTTACTCCTATATATCACACCAACTCAGCCCAGGTTTACTCCTATATATCACACCAACTCAGCCCAGGTTATCTCCTATATATCACACCATCTCAGCCCAGGTTTACTCCTATATATCACACCAACTCAGCCCAGGTTAACTCCTATATATCACACCAACTCAGCCCAGGTTTACTCCTATATATCACACCAACTCAGCCCAGTTTTACTCCTATATATCACACCAACTCAGCCCAGGTTACCTCCTATATATCACACATACTCAGCACAGGTTACCTCCTATATATCACACCAACTCAGTCCAGGTTTACTTCTATATATCACACCAACTCAGCCCAGGTTACCTCCTATATATCACACCAACTCAGCCCAGGTTTACTCCTATATATCACACCAACTCAGCCCAGGTTACCTCCTATTTATATCACACCAACTCAGCCCAGGTTTACTCCAATATATCACACCAACTCAGCCCAGGTTACCTCCTATATATCACACCAACTCAGTCCAGGTTTACGCCTATATATCACACCAACTCAGCCCAGGTTTACTCCTATATATCACACCAACTCAGCCCAGGTTACCTCCTATATATCACACCAACTCAGCCCAGGTTTACTCCTATATATCACACCAACTCAGCCCAGGTTTACTCCTATATATCACACCAACTCAGCCCAGGTTTACTCCTATATATCACACCAACTCAGCACAGGTTACCTCCTATATATCACACCAACTCAGCCCAGGTTAACTCCTATATATCACACCAACTCAGCCCAGGTTTACTCCTATATATCACACCAACTCAGCCCAGGTTTACTCCTATATATCACACCAACTCAGCCCAGGTTTACTCCTATATATCACACCAACTCAGCCCAGGTTTACTCCTATATATCACACCAACTCAGCCCAGGTTTACTCCTATATATCACACCAACTCAGCCCAGGTTAACTCCTATATATCACACCAACTCAGCCCAGGTTAACTCCTATATATCACACCAACTCAGCCCAGGTTACCTCCTATATATCACACCAACTCAGCCCAGGTTTACTCCTATATATCACACCAACTCAGCCCAGGTTTACTCCTATATATCACACCAACTCAGCCCAGGTTTACTCCTATATATCACACCAACTCAGCCCAGGTTAACTCCTATATATCACACCAACTCAGCCCAGGTTTACTCCTATATATCACACCAACTCAGCCCAGGTTTACTCCTATATATCACACCAACTCAGCCCAGGTTTACTCCTATATATCACACCAACTCAGCCCAGGTTTACTCCTATATATCACACCAACTCAGCCCAGGTTTACTCCTATATATCACACCAACTCAGCCCAGGTTTACTCCTATATATCACACCAACTCAGCCCAGGTTTACTCCTATATATCACACCAACTCAGCCCAGGTTTACTCCTATATATCACACCAACTCAGCCCAGGTTTACTCCTATATATCACACCAACTCAGCCCAGGTTTACTCCTATATATCACACCAACTCAGCCCAGGTTAACTCCTATATATCACACCAACTCAGCCCAGGTTTACTCCTATATATCACACCAACTCAGCCCAGGTCACCTCCTATTTATATCACACCAACTCAGCCCAGGTTTACTCCAATATATCACACCAACTCAGCCCAGGTTACCTCCTATATATCACACCAACTCAGTCCAGGTTTACGCCTATATATCACACCAACTCAGGCCAGGTTTACTCCTATATATCACACCAACTCAGCCCAGGTTTACTCCTATATATCACACCAACTCAGCACAGGTTTACTCCTATATATCACACCAACTCAGCCCAGGTTTACTCCTATATATCACACCAACTCAGCCCAGGTTTACTCCTATATATCACACCAACTCAGCCCAGGTTAACTCCTATATATCACACCAACTCAGCCCAGGTTAACTCCTATATATCACACCAACTCAGCCCAGGTTACCTCCTATATATCACACCAACTCATACTCCTATATATCACACCAACTCAGCCCAGTTTTACTCCTAGATATCACACCAACTCAGCCCAGGTTACCTCCTATATATCACACATACTCAGCACAGGTAACCTCCTATATATCACACCAACTCAGCCCAGGTTTACTTCTATATATCACACCAACTCAGCCCAGGTTACCTCCTATATATCACACCAACTCAGCCCAGGTTTACTCCTATATATCACACCAACTCAGCCCAGGTTACCTCCTATTTATATCACACCAACTCAGCCCAGGTTTACTCCAATATATCACACCAACTCAGCCCAGGTTACCTCCTATATATCACACCAACTCAGTCCAGGTTTACGCCTATATATCACACCAACTCAGGCCAGGTTTACTCCTATATATCACACCAACTCAGCCCAGGTTTACTGCTATATATCACACCAACTCAGCACAGGTTTACTCCTATATATCACACCAACTCAGCCCAGGTTTACTGCTATATATCACACCAACTCAGCACAGGTTAACTCCTATATATCACACCAACTCAGCCCAGGTTTACTCCTATATATCACACCAACTCAGCCCAGGTTTACTCCTATATATCACACCAACTCAGCCCAGGTTTACTCCTATATATCACACCAACTCAGCCCAGGTTACCTCCTATATATCACACCAACTCAGCCCAGGTTTACTCCTATATATCACACAAACTCAGCCCAGGTTTACTCCTATATATCACACCAACTCAGCCCAGGTTTACTCCTATATATCACACCAACTCAGCCCAGGTTTACTCCGATATATCACACAAACTCAGCCCAGGTTACCTCCTATATATCACACCAACTCAGCCCAGGTTACCTCCTATATATCACACCAACTCAGCCCAGGTTTACTCCTATATATCACACCAACTCACCCAGGTTTACTCCTATATATCACACCAACTAGCCCAGGTTTACTCCTATATATCACACCAACTAAGCCCAGGTTTACTCCTATATATCACACCAACTCAGCCCAGGTTAACTCCTATATATCACACCAACTCAGCCCAGGTTTACCTCCTATATATCACACCAACTCAGCCCAGGTTTACTCCTATATATCACACCAACTCAGCCCAGGTTAACTCCTATATATCACACCAACTCAGCCCAGGTTTACTCCTATATATCACACCAACTCAGCCCAGGTTTACTCCTATATATCATACCAACTCAGCCCAGGTTTACTCCTATATATCACACCAACTCAGCCCAGGTTTACTCCTATATATCACACCAACTCAGCCCAGGTTAACTCCTATTTATCACACCAACTCAGCCCAGGTTTACTCCTATATATCCCACCAACTCAGCCCAGGTTACCTCCTATATATCACACCAACTCAGCCCATGTTTACTCCTATATATCCCACCAACTCAGCCCAGGTTTACTCCTATATATCACACCAACTCATCCCAGGTTTACTCCTATATATCACACCAACTCAGCAGAGTGTTTACTCCTAGGGGAGTTCTGAGGTAACCGAATGCATGAGAAATAAAAATCTTTCAAATAAAGCATCATGCATATCGTCGTATTTGCGTAGTGACAAAGAGCAGAAGAGTAGAGGCACTTACTGAAGTTCCACACATGGGGAACATTTTTAGTAGCCAAGGATCCGGAAAAAAATTGGCCTTTTATCAACGCATTTCATGCAAATCTATGTCATTTTACATGACTGGAGACTTTTTTAATCTGGAGGCTAAAGAAACGCACACCTGGTTAAGCGAGGTGATGGCGAGCGCAGTAGAACACTTAAAAAAGTAAAGGAGAGTCATAAACATAAATAGCTCTATTTAGCCATTCTAGTGGAAGTAGTACATGTGTTTCTAAGTTGTCTGAAGGTGAGCCAGTCAGTAGAGCTACCAGTCTGACTGTCTGTCTTCAGACCAAGCTTTGTTCCTTAGCTGAAATAACTCATCATGTTCAGGAGTGACCCACAGGTTGGCTCTATCTTTCATTCCTAATCTCTTCAATGGAGCATGTTTATCAGATACACAGATAAACATATTAGCAGTGGTGTGTATTCATGGATGTTAAGGGAAGCCAGGCTTACCCAAATATATATAAAAACATTTTAAATCATAATCTCTTTCGTCTCTCTGTGTTTTCATCATTTTTCCATCGATTCGAAAGTGGCTAAATCTCACCGGAGAAATCATCATAGCGAGGGGAAACAGCGCCTCCCTGTCTCAGTATGTGTAGCCCATGTATCTGATGCTGTCTGGTCAAAAGGAGTATGACATGTTGCCGCCGTAGTGTTTGATTGATTGATGCCAGCAAGCGTTTGGCCTCCCTTAATAAAAAATATATATATAAAAGAATTAGCAAATCAGTGTTGAGCTGAACTCAACAGTTGTCCTAGCAAAACGTGTCTGACTCTGGTCTGCTTGTGTTGATGTCCTGCTGTAGCTAGCTTGTCCTAGCAAAACGTGTCTGACTTTGGTCTGCTTGTGTTGATGTCCTGCTGTAGCTAGCTTGTCCTAGCAAAACGTGTCTGACTTCTGGTCTGCTTGTGTTGATGTCCTGCTGTAGCTAGCTTGTCCTAGCAAAACGTGTCTGACTTGGTCTGCTTGTGTTGATGTCCTGCTGTAGCTAGCTTGTCCTAGCAAAACGTGTCTGACTTGGTCTGCTTGTGTTGATTTCCTGCTGTAGCTAGCTCGCTAAATCAGCCCTTTCCTAAACCATGGATGGAGATGGGGATTTGGACTTGTGGTTTTGACTTAATTCTCTGTACAGAACAATGATTATGACGGCGATTCTGATCTAACCATGAATTCATATATTGTGCCACTGGCCTGAGACGATTTAACTTTAATTTGTAGCCAAGATGTAGCCTGATAGACTCATGTTAACTAGCTAGCTAACTTAGCTGCTTGAGCTGTAGGTCCCAGTTGTTATTATTCAGGGACAAACCAACATTATGAATGTGAATAGTGAACAGTAAAGGGCATTGATTGTATTGAGAACTCCTTTGGTTATGTTAAGAACATTAGACTGAACTCCTTCAGCATATTGACTTCAACATGAGGTGCAGCAAGCAGTAGAATACACGGGTCAAGCATGTCTGGCCCAGCAAGCAGTAGAATACACGGGTCAAGCATGTCTGGCCCAGTGGACTCTTTAACATCAATAACTATGAGAGCATCCAGAACCTCCCTAGTAGTGACTTGATGAAGACAGAACATCCAGAACTTCCCTAGTAGTGACTTGATGAAGACAGAACATCCCTAGTAGTGACTTGATGAAGACAGAACATCCAGAACTTCCCTAGAAGTGACTTGATGAATACAGAACATCCAGAACCTCCCTAGTAGTGACTTGCCTTAGAGAGAACAGCGGGACACCATTTAAGGTATCAGGTAAGTCTATGACAACATCACCGTGCTTTAGAGATGAGCTTGTGTCTTGAACAGTCTTTTCAGAGTTGTCCTTATTGCTGCTGTTGCCCCTTTCAGGTAAATGGCCTGCTGCAATAACATGTTGGTAAAAGGTGTCCGTTATTGACATTTTGTGTGTTATAGTCCTGGAATTAAATAGAATGGCTGCTTCTTTTTAGTGATTTAATAGCCTTCCAAAACATAGCTGGATCGCCACGAGGGTGAGAAATGTAATTAATTAAATTGCTCAATTTAGCCCTTTTAAACCACTAGATTCAGTCTACCACTCAGCCTCTGTGTTAAAACCTCTAGATTCAGTCTACCGCTCAGCCTCTGTGTTAAAACATCTAGATTCAGTCTTCCACTCAGCCTCTGTGTTAAAACCTCTAGATTCAGTCTACCACACAGCCTCTGTGTTAAAACCTCTATATTCAGTCTTCCACTCAGCCTCTGTGTTAAAACCTCTAGATTCAGTCTACCACACAGACTTTGTTTCATAACTGATGATAATTTCCGTACGCATCATTGTCTCTTATCTAGTTCTGTTGGCTTGGAATCGCTGACTACCAGAAGGGCCCAACATTGGCTATTATTTCTATATAAAGCACTTCTACAGAAACTCCCATACTACTTCACCTCGCTTCTAAATTAGACTTCTAGTAACTATAAGACTCTCAAGACTGGTTGGTACTAGAGGTTCCACAGGTCTCCTCTGAGTTAAGACTGGTTGGTACTAGAGGTTCCACAGGTCTCCTCTGAGTTAAGACTGGTTGGTACTAGAGGTTCCACGGATCTCCTCTGAGTTAAGACTGGTTGGTACTAGAGGTTCCACGGGTCTCCTCTGAGTTAAGACTGGTTGGTACTAGAGGTTCCACGGGTCTCCTCTGAGTTAAGACTGGTTGGTACTAGAGGTTCCACAGGTCTCCTCTGAGTTAAGACTGGTTGGTACTAGAGGTTCCACGGGTCTCCTCTGAGTTAAGACTGGTTGGTACTAGAGGTTCCACAGGTCTCCTCTGAGTTAAGACTGGTTGGTACTAGAGGTTCCACAGGTCTCCTCTGAGTTAAGACTGGTTGGTACTAGAGGTTCCACGGGTCTCCTCTGAGTTAAGACTGGTTGGTACTAGAGGTTCCACGGGTCTCCTCTGAGTTAAGACTGGTTGGTACTAGAGGTTCCACGGGTCTCCTCTGAGTTAAGTCTTTTTGGTTGTTATAGAGCAGTGGTTCGCAAACGTTTTATAGTCCCTTACCCCTTCAAACATTCAACCTCTAGCTGGGTACCCCCTCTAGCACCAGGGTCAGCGCACTCTCAAATGTTGTTTTTTGCCATCATTGTAAGCCTGCCACACACACACACTATACGATACATTTATTAAACATAAGAATGAGAATGAGTTTTTGTCACAACCAGGCTCGTGGGAAGTGACAAAGAGCTCTTATAGGACCAGGGCACAAATAACAATATAATAATAATCAATAATTTTGCTCTTTATTTAGCCATCTTACATATAAAACTGTATTTTTTTATGGAAATTGTGAATAACTCACCACAGGTTAATGAGAAGGGTGTGCTTGAAAGGATGCACATAACTCTGCAATGTTGGGTTGTATTGGAGAGAGTCTCAGTCTTAAATCATTTTCAACACACAGTCTGTGCCTGTATTTAGTTTTCATGCTAATGAGGGCCGAGAATCCACTCTCACATAGGTACATGGTTGCAAAGGGCATCAGTGTCTTAACAGCACGATTTGCCAAGGCAGGATACTCTGAGCGCAGCCCAATCCAGAAATCTGGCAGTGGCTTCTGATTTAATTACATTTTCACAGAACCTCTTGTTGTAATTTCGATGAGGCTCTCTTGTTCAGATACCAGTAAGTGGATTGGAGGCAGGGCATGAAAGAGATAACGAATCCAGTTGTTTATGTCATCCGTTTCGGGAAAGTACCTGCGTAATTGCGCACCCAACTCACTCAGGTGCTTCGCTATATCACATTTAACATTGTCCATTACCTTGAGTTAATTTACACACAAAAATCCTACAATGATGGAAAGACCTGTGTGTTGTCCTTGTTAAAACGTCTTTGGGATAGGGGGCGGTGTTTTGACGTCCGGATGAAAAGCGTGCCCAAAGTAAACTGCCTGCTACTCAGGCCCAGAAGCTAGGATATGCATATAATTGGTAGATTTAGATAGGAAACACTCAAAAGTTTCTAAAACTGTCAAAATCATGTCTGTGACTATAACAGAACTTATTTGGCAGGTGAAACCCCGAGGACAAACCATCCAGGAAAAAAAAATTGAGTTCACTGTGTTTTCAATAGGGTTTCTATGGTAAACTAGATTTTTGAGGCATCTGGTTACAGTTCCTATGGCTTCCACTAGATGTCAACAGTCTTTAGAAATTGGTTGATGTTTTTCCTTTGAGAAATTAAGAAGTACGGCTATTCAGAATGAGAGTCAAGCCAAGTGGACTCTTTTGTTTGTTCCACTTTGATTTTATCCGCTATTGAACACAGTATATTCCGTCTTAAATTGTATCAATTATTTACGTTTTAGGATACCTAAGGATGGATTAGGAAAGTTGTTTGAACAGGTGTAGTACTGCTGGTAGTAGCAGGTGTAGTGCTGCTGGTAGTAGCAGGTGTAGTACTGCTGGTAGTAGCAGGTGTAGTACTGCTGGTAGTAGCAGGTGTAGTGCTGCTGGTAGTAGCAGGTGTAGTACTGCTGGTAGTAGCAGGTGTAGTGCTGCTGGTAGTAGCAGGTGTAGTACTGCTGGTAGTAGCAGGTGTAGTGCTGCTGGTAGTAGCAGGTGTAGTACTGCTGGTAGTAGCAGGTGTAGTACTGCTGGTAGTAGCAGGTGTAGTACTGCTGGTAGTAGCAGGTGTAGTGCTGCTGGTAGTAGCAGGTGTAGTACTGCTGGTAGTAGCAGGTGTAGTACTGCTGGTAGTAGCAGGTGTCGTACTGCTGGTAGTAGCAGGTGTAGTGCTGCTGGTAGTAGCAGGTGTAGTACTGCTGGTAGTAGCAGTACTACCAGTAGAGCTGGTATGTGTCTCTATGGACGTGGGCCTTACTTTTTTTTGACCATTTATCCATTTTGGAGCAAACGGAATGAGCAGCAGCTACGTTTGGCTACATTTGGACCATTAGTGGAATTCCCGCGATAGAGTAACGGTTAACTGATTGGATATTCATTATTTGACTAGGCTTCCTGTATTTGACATTGTGTTGTTGTTTCGCTGAACACTAGATTGTTTAATTTTCTTTTTGGAAGTGAAACGAGGCTACTCAGTCGAGGAAAAAAACTCACCCAAATGTATCGTCCCGTTGGAAAATATAAATGGACTGTTTGAAAATGAGAAGCATTAATAAAAAATAAATAAAAACATTTTTAAAATGTGAATCACATTTTTATTTGTCGTACTCCCAGGTTGGGAATACCTGCTCTATCGGATGTTCCAGCATCCTAAACCACCCGAGGAGAAAACTGACGCAATCATTCCAAACATGAATGAACTTGGTGACGTAGACACAACATCCAGAACCTTGGCCATCAGTTCTCTTTTTGACGACTGATTCATTTAGGAACACACATGTATTTATCTTAAGTCATCTTTTTGTTCACACATCAACTTCCCTTTTTTTGACTGTTATGTTATTTTTGTGTACATTTCGGTATAGTTTTGAGTTCGGTGTAATAACGTTGACCTGGTTAACCCAGGTAAGGAAGCTGGGGAGGGAGGGAGGGAGGATACCCGAGAAAGGAACCACAATGACGTCTCCTCCACCAAGGCCTCCAAGACAATATAAATACTGTCCCTACCAGGTAGAAAACATGACAACCTACCAAACCAACCCGTAAGGTAAGCAGTTTAATCTACGGTCTTGGTTGTAGTATTACAACAGGTCTCTCTTGCAAAATAGATTTATGATCACCTGTAGCGTGTAGCTTATAAATAGGATTAGATAAGGCTGACCGAAATCAAAACAAGATATCTGACTGTAATTTATTCTTTCCAGGCGAACTGTGATATTTTCGCATTATTATTCAAACGAAGAAAGACAAATCTCCCGGAGCCAATATGAAGTTCAGTTCGGTCCAACTCGTAGCCGCTGTGGTAGTGGTGATGAGCGTCTGTCTGCTGCGCGAATCCGTGGCGCACTCCATCCATCGCCCGCTCAGCGCCCCCCTGCACAGCGCGGATACCGACACCATGGTACAGCTGGTGGCTCAACATGTAAGTTACTTTATCATATTCCATAATGGCTTATAATTGTAGGACTAAACTAAATATATTCTATTTGTAGAACTAGTAGCCTATTATTTTGTATTTTATGCGGGTTTATTTCATTATGATAATGACTTTAAAAAGCCTAATAATACCATTCCTGTCTGTTTCAACAGGCGCAAAGTTCTGACACTGATACTGACACTAAACTGATGCCAGACATCGATACTAAAAAGGTCTGTCTATTAAACCTATGAGTAATGTCATGTTAATCCATGTCTAGCCTACATTATTTTACAGCTTGGTGTGAAATGGTATTTAGTTTAGTGTTGTATTTTCTATTTCTACCACCTGATGCAGCTGTAGGCAATAGGAATCATATCATACTAATGAATTGATGCCTTTGAACTGAACTTTGAACTGACGTTTCCAATGGCAGAACCACAGAGACATCTGCTGCCTGCATGCTAACATCCTGGACTTCTACCTGAGTAACATCCTGACCACTAAGGAGAAGCAGGACAAGCATCATCCTAAACTCCCTGCCCTGAAGGAAGACCTGGCCCGAGTCAGCAGAGACCTGAAGGAACACGGCTGTGTAAGTTCTCCTCTCCGTCATTTGCTTTACCTACACTCCTTTATTTCATCCCCTTCTCTCTTCATCCATTCTTTACCTTTTCAACACACTCCTATGTTTCACTCTGTTTGTCTCTGTCTCTGTCAGAGATCTGAGGGGTGATATTGTGTAGAGATGGTGTTTTTATCACTCAGAGAAAGGGACTGATTTCCTCTCTCTTTCTTCTAGGCTATTAAACACTACAATGACCACCACCACAGCATTGCTTTCCGCAAGAAGTTGGCCGGGGTAATTCTCCATTATACCTGTACAGACTTGATCATTTTCATACTTGTCACAAAGAAACATGATAAACAAAAGTTATGAACAAGAGTTAATGCATTAATCAAAGTGAAAATGAATCCATTGAACATTTGATTGAATGTGATCTTTGTCTAAACCCCCATTGTTTTTGGTTTCTTGTTTCAGATGGAGGAGGGGAAAGGGATAAAGAAAGCCATTGGAGAGATTGACATCCTCTTCACCTTCCTGAAAGACTTCTGTGTGCACGCCTAGATCCAAATACAGGATTCAAATACATCCTATATCATCACATAGAGATGTACATCTAGATCCAACACATCCTATATCATCACATATAGATGTACATCTAGATCCAACACATCTATATCATCACATAGAGATGTACATCTAGATCCAACACATCCTATGTCATCACATAGAGATGTACATCTATATCCAACACATCCTATATCATCACATAGAGATGTACATCTAGATCCAACACATCCTATATCATCACATAGAGATGTACATCTAGATCCAACACATCCTATATCATCACATAGAGATGCACATCTAGATCCAACACATCCTGTATCATCACATAGAGATGTACATCTAGATCCAACACATCCTATATCATCACATAGAGATGTACATCTAGATCCAACACATCTATATCATCACAGAGAGATGTACATCTAGATCCAACACATCCTATATCATCACATAGAGATGTACATCTAGATCCAACACATCCTATATCATCACATAGAGATGCACATCTAGATCCAACACATCCTATATCATCACAGAGAGATGTACATCTAGATCCAACACATCCTATATCATCACATATAGATGTACATCTAGATCCAACACATCCTGTATCATCACATAGAGATGTACATCTAGATCCAACACATCCTATATCATCACATAGAGATGTACATCTAGATCCAACACATCCTATACCATCACATAGAGATGTACATCTAGATTTTAGTCATGCTATGTTTCTGTACCTTATATCCTATAAGGATATTGTGTTTTTTTGTATTCATTTTGCATTGCTTATTTATTATTGATCTATTTATTGTTGTTACTAAGAAACATGCAAACTGGTGAAATGTATTTCAAATGCATCATGATTCTGTTCACATCAAATGTGCAGGGTCTTGAGCATTTCATTTGTAGCCGCATTGTGGCCCTTACTTTCTACATCTTGTGCTGGACACAATAATAATACTATATTTATTAAGCTTTTTGGAGAATATATTTAAACAGAGAATCTATTCCATTTTTAAGTTATTGTCATTGTTAAATTATTATGAAATGTTTAAGTTATTTATACATCTATTGAACAAATACGTATTTTGCTATAAAGTGATTGTATTTATATAGGAAGTGAATGCAGCTGTCTGTAACATGGGGAAATGTATTGAATTTGCCACAGTGTTTGTAACCTAAGATTCCTAAAATAAAAACTTTTCAAAAGCACATTCTTCTTTTCATATTTATTATCGTGTCTTTACACAGTGTACGGTACAGACTTAGACAGCAGTAGAATAACTTTAAATGTGTACAGCAGTAGTTATATAGGATGATCCTGGACTAGAATACAGTGTAGACTTAGACAGCAGTAGTTATATAGGATGATCCTGGACTAGAATACAGTATAGACTTATACAGCAGTAGTTATATAGGATGAGCCTGGACTAGAATACAGTGTAGACTTAGACAGCAGTAGTTATATAGGATGAGCCTGGACTAGAATACAGTGTAGACTTAGACAGCAGTAGTTATATAGGATGAGCCTGGACTAGAATACAGTATAGACTTATACAGCAGTAGTTATATAGGATGATCCTGGACTAGAATACAGTATAGACTTATACAGCAGTAGTTATATAGGATGAGCCTGGACTAGAATACAGTGTAGACTTAGACAGCAGTAGTTATATAGGATGAGCCTGGACTAGAATACAGTGTAGACTTAGACAGCAGTAGTTATATAGGATGAGCCTGGACTAGAATACAGTATAGACTTAGACAGCAGTAGTTATATAGGATGAGCCTGGACTAGAATACAGTATAGACTTAGACAGCTGTAGTTATATAGGATGAGCCTGGACTAGAATACAGTATAGACTTAGACAGCAGTAGTTATATAGGATGAGCCTGGACTAGAATACAGTATAGACTTAGACAGCAGTAGTTATATAGGATGAGCCTGGACTAGAATACAGTATAGACTTAGACAGCAGTAGTTATATAGGATGAGCCTGGACTAGAATACAGTGTAGCGTTAGACAGAAGTAGATTAACTTTATTTTTCCAGAATGATCTCTAGAAGCTGAACATACAATCAACATTAAATTCACACATTCAGCACACATATATAACTCTACTTCCCATAGAAATACATTGTTCACTGTGTACAGCGACCACAGAGCAAGGTTTAAGGGTGAATTCATCAATAAATGGTTCCTAAATAGATTGGGCCAGTTTCCCGGAGATTCTCCATTGAGTCCAGTACTAGACTTAATCAGGGTCCGGAAAACATCTGCAGACTGTGATGTTGAAATGGGAATCATTTTCAGTAAAATTACACAGGCATTTTAGGCCTTCATTATTATAGCAAACAATATATAATATCTGTCAATTCAGTGAGAGTTGATGACAGAAACAGAAGTGCTGTCATTATGCTCAATAAAACACATTATCTAAACCTTGGAGTGTCATTACTGATAATGTCTGGAATATACAATAACATTAACTATCGTTGACGTGTGTGTGTGTCTCCAAGTGTGTGTACTTGTGTTTGTGTCTAAATGTGTGTGTGTGGTGTGTGTGTGTGTGTGTGTGTGTGTGTGTGTGTGTGTGTGTGTGTGTGTGTGTGTGTGTGTGTGTGTGTGTGTGTGTGTGTGTTGGTGTGTGTTGGTGAATGAGTGTGTGTATTGTGTCATGCAGAGAGCATGCTCCAACAGTGGGATTGTCCAATCAGGAAGTTCACCTGCTTCCCCAGTTCAGGTAAATGACAACATGATGACACCTGACACCTGAGACAGGTAAACACTTACTTCCTGGTTCCTCTCTGCTCTTCTCTGCTCCGCATGCAGGCCAGAGGAAGCAGCTGGTGGAGGTTTGGCCGGGGGTGTGGCCGGTGGCATGACTGGTGGTGTGGCCGGGGGCGTGGCTGGGCCAGGTTCTTGTATTCCACCTCTGGAGTGTTTAAGGTGATGAAACACAGACAGAGAGATAATGACCTGGAGTTTTTACAGCTATTTCCTGTTCCACATCAGCAGAGGAAACGGAGGGCTTTCAGAGAGCAAACAAAGGATGTATCTTCCTGAGAATTACCCATAATTACCCCATGGTGACAGTGACCCCCCCACCACCACACCTCTCAGCTCCTAACTGTGACCCCCCCCCCCCCACCACCACACCTCACAGCTCCTAACTGTGACCCCCCCCCCCCCCCCCACCACACCTCTCAGCTCCTAACTGTGACCCCCCACCACCACCACACCTCTCAGCTCCTAACTGTGACCCCCCCCACCACCTCTCAGCTCCTAACTGTGACCCCCCCACCACCACCACACCTCACAGCTCATAACTGTGACCCCCCCCCCCCCCCCACCACACCTCTCAGCTCCTAACTGTGACCCCCCACCACCACCACACCTCTCAGCTCCTAACTGTGACCCCCCCCACCACCTCTCAGCTCCTAACTGTGACCCCCCCACCACCACCACACCTCTCAGCTCCTAACTGTGACCCCCCACCACACCTCTGACTAGATATACCAAATGTAACATTAGACTATACAATGTTTAGACTAGCTGTATCCAGAGAGACATTACCTGTACTGCTGTAAGTGGTGCCATACTATGTGAGGTTTAACCCAGTTCTTATTGCAGAGGTCTAACCCAGTTCTTATTGCAAAGCTCTAACCCAGTTCTTATGACAGAGGTCTAACCCAGTTCTTATGACAGAGTCCTAACCCAGTTCTTATGACAGAGGTCTAACCCAGTTCATATGACAGAGGTCTAACCCAGTTCTTATGACAGAGGCCTAACCCAGTTCTTATGACAGAGGTCTAACCCAGTTCTTATGACAGAGGCCTAACCCAGTTCTTATGACAGAGGTCTAACCCAGTTCTTATGACAGAGGTCTAACCCAGTTCTTATGACAGAGGTCTAACCCAGTTCTTATGGCAGAGGTCTAACCCAGTTCTTATGGCAAAGGTCTAACCCAGTTCTTATGACAGAGTCCTAACCCAGTTCTTATGGCAGAGGTCTAACCCAGTTCTTATGACAGAGGTCTAACCCAGTTCTTATGGCAGAGGTCTAACCCAGTTCTTATGACAGAGGCCTAACCCAGTTCTTATGACAGAGGTCTAACCCAGTTCTTATGACAGAGGCCTAACACAGTTCTTATGACAGAGGCCTAACCCAGTTCTTATGACAGAGGCCTAACCCAGTTCTTATGGCAGAGGTCTAACCCAGTTCTTATGACAGAGGCCTAACCCCGTTCTTATGACAGAGGTCTAACCCAGTTCTTATGGCCAGAGTCCTAACCCAGTTCTTATGACAGAGGTCTAACCCAGTTCTTATGGCAGAGGTCTAACCCAGTTCTTATGGCAGAGTCCTAACACAGTTCTTATGGCAGAGGCCTAACCCAGTTCTTATGGCCAGAGTCCTAACCCAGTTCTTATGACAGAGGCCTAACCCAGTTCTTATGACAGAGGTCTAACCCAGTTCTTATGACAGAGGTCTAACCCAGTTCTTATGACAGAGGCCTAACACAGTTCTTATGACAGAGGCCTAACCCAGTTCTTATGACAGAGGCCTAACCCAGTTCTTATGACAGAGGCCTAACCCAGTTCTTATGGCAGAGGTCTAACCCAGTTCTTATGACAGAGGCCTAACCCAGTTCTTATGACAGAGGTCTAACCCAGTTCTTATGACAGAGGTCTAACCCAGTTCTTATGACAGAGGCCTAACCCAGTTCTTATGGCAGAGGTCTAACCCAGTTCTTATGGCAGAGGTCTAACCCAGTTCTTATGGCAGAGTCCTAACCCAGTTCTTATGGCAGAGGTCTAACCCAGTTCTTATGGCAGAGGTCTAACACAGTTCTTATGGCAGAGGTCTAACCAACCCAGTTCTTATGACAGAGGTCTAACCCAGTTCTTATGACAGAGGTCTAACCCAGTTCTTATGGCCAGAGTCCTAACCCAGTTCTTATGACAGAGGTCTAACCCAGTTCTTATGGCAGAGGTCTAACCCAGTTCTTATGGCAGAGGTCTAACCCAGTTCTTATGGCAGAGGTCTAACCCAGATCTTATGACAGAGGTCTAACCCAGTTATGATGGAAGAAGAATGAAACACATTATGATGACGGGCGAAGACAATTGAGGACACTTGAAATAGCAACCTCATACAAACTTCCGCCGATATTCTCTGAATGATGACTTTTTTTTAACAGATACGAAAAGGTTTCTTGCTGCGTTGCTGATTTGGAGAGAATAAAGGTCTTTGTAGGGCTTTGGAGGAAGTTCAGTGAATGATGCTTGATAAGTAATCTTACCTGAAACCTGAAGACTTGTGTTAGCTCTCTGAGGTAAGCTCCCAGAGCTAATGCCTAGGCTTTAGCTCAGTGGGCTAACATTGTATTTTGCTCCACAGACGACCCGGGTTAAAAGGCAGTTGGTCACAGTAGCACGTAAAATGATTTGAATCTGTCTCCACCTTCTCCATATGGTTCAATGTCCAACTGATGGACGTTTGTAACCATTTAAAACCGTACAACACGCCGTTGATTGTTCTGACTGACTGGAAATCAGCTGAATGCTTCAGTCAGTCTTCAGAACCACTTTTTCTCTGACCACATTGACTCATACAGTACTTAGATTGGAGCCGAAAGGCGACGTGCAGACGTCTACAACTCCATCTATCTGGGTCAGACCCGACCTAGCAGTGGTGAACCACGTAGGAGTGTGACCTGGTTTCAGTGGGTAACACAGATCAGGGGGAGAGAGCAGAGTTGTCAACTCATCCTACCCAGGGATGAACAGAACCAACCTCTTCCAGTAAGTACCAGACAACCTTACAAAACTGAACGAACCCCATTGGATCGGGGACCAATAGTGAGGTACAGATAGTGAGAATTTGCATGGCAAAAGCTTTGGGTTGGTTAAAGGCCATTGATGATCCATTACAGTATCCTCCTCCACAAAACCGCTTTTATCAGCATGATGCACCACAAAGGTTAGACAGACCTGGCAGCAAGAGATTCTTTCTGCATTTCTGCACTTTTGTTATTGTTTGTATTAAGCCAGAGTGATGACGGTGTTGTATAGTATGAATGATAGCAGTAAAATGCTTAATTGAGTCTTTTAAATTAATGACACAAAATAAACAATGTTTTTAAAATAATTAATTAATCAATCCTCAGTAGTAGAATCATTACAAGTTATAAAAACAAAATGGAATATTCTCTAAATTATTTCCCAGAAAGGTCATATTTACTATGATATTGCAATAACAGTTTAGAAAGTAAGCTATTAAAGCACATCAGTGGGTCAGGTTCACATTTAGTAGAGAGGAGCACAGTTTAGAAGCCTACAGAACAGCAGTTATCAAGAAGATAGTGGATATAGAGCATCAGATACTCATAGACGCATCTCTTCCTTAACTTCAATAGAACTACAGCTGCTTGAAGGGGGAATAACACCAATCATGAACCTTCAACCTCGTTTTATCCATCCAGTAATCTCGAAGTGGTAAACTCTCTCTAGAACGCAAAACCACAACAAACAAATCTAACCGCAGGACATCGTAGATCTGAAAGAGAGATAACAGCAAGCTCAGCACCAATGCGTCTTGTGCTGGCCACTCCATGGAAATTTTGCGCTAACGAAATGCTGTTACACTTTTAAGCATCACGTTTCGACTGTGGGAATTTTTGAAAGGTGAAGTGATGGGTATATAACATGAAAGAAGAAGTGCAGACTGTCAAACTACAGTTCTGCTACACTGCTCTTCTCTCCTCCGTTAATTACGACTTTAAACAATAAGACCGACAAGATGCGCACTATGATGTTGATGACGGTTGGTCTGCTGGCGTTGATGTTTGGACACCTGGATGGACGCGCTCATGGCCGGAAACGACGCGACAGACCAAACTGTCTCCAACGGACGGTCTCTCCCAGACTGATCAACGAATTACTCAACAAAACAGAAACTCTCACAAACTCTTTACCAGTAAGTAGAAAACTGTTTTCATACTGTTTCAAATGCCTGAAATAAATATTGTTATGTGCATAGTAATTAATTGAAATGTATTTTGTTACAGACGTTCCCCAGAAAAATATATGAAAGACTTCTGCCCAAAATCTGTACAACGTGTGCTAAGGTATATTTATAAATCATATTTATAAATCAAAACATAGACTGTTACTGAACTAATTTAGCATTTTATTAAACAAGTAAGAGTAAGAGCAAGCAACACAACTTGAATTATTTTCATTTTATTTTTTAGAAACAACTTGGCATCTGGGAAATCAACAAGATATTGGATGTCTATGGCAATGTGTTCAACCAGAAATCTTTGGAAGGTCTGTACCCCAAACACTTTGAGGATCTTCTGGCAAGGCTGGAAAAAGATGTGCAATCTTGTGTGAGTATTGAACTTTAAGATAGTTCTATTTTTGACCACCTCTTAGAGGAAATGACATTTCTGTTCATCTGTTCTGTTGTATTGTCATCACATGTTAAGGTTAAACACTGACAGTGTTGTAGCTTCAATGAGGCTAACAGAGGTGTATGAGTTCCTCAAGAGCCTATGCCAATCCCAAAGTTGGAATAGTTACCACTTTATTACTGTATGTAATCAGCAATGTTAATATTATGAATATTATAATATGTAATATTCATAAGTAAACATATTCAAAAATAACATTTTAATTAATTTTAACATGATGAACAGGAACTACATTTACACTAACGGGTGACCAAAAATAACTGTCTGAAAGCCTCCAATCAGCCCCACCTCCAATCAGCCCCACCTCCAATCAGCCCCACCTCCAATCAGCCCCACCTCCAATCAGCCCCACCTCCAATCAGCCCCACCTCCAATCAGCCCCACCTCCAATCAGCCCCACCTCCAATCAGCCCACCCTCCAATCAGCCCCACCTCCAATCAGCCCCACCTCCAATCAGCCCCACCTCCAATCTGCCCCACCTCCAATCAGCAGCACCTCCAATCAGCCCCACCTCCAATCAGCCCCACCTCCAATCAGCCCCACCTCCAATCAGCCCCACCTCCAATCAACCCCATCTCCAATCAGCAGCACCTCCAATCAGCCCCACCTCCAATCAGCCCCACCTCCAATCAACCCCACCTCCAATCAGCCCCACCTCCAATCAGCCCCACCTCCAATCAGCCCCACCTCCAATCTGATTGGCTGTCACCTCTACAATATATTATTAAAAGGCTCAAAATGGAGCCCCTCCCATCACAACAAGGTTCTGGCTCCAACATTTACACAGGGGTTCCTTGAAGACCCTTTTCAGAGAGGTTCCAGGTTTAACTGGAAAGGTTCGGCCTGTGTAGCAACACAAAAGGTTCTTCCAGGCACTTTTACTGTAGACTAGCAGGATGGATGTAGTTGTATACATGCAGAACACACTGATCACCCACCCATGTTATTGTAAGATATTATAGATGCACAGACAAACAGAAAAGACAACTGACCGTTCTTCCTCTGTACAGCTGGTGGAGTGCCCAACTAGACCAAAATGGACCAAGACAACCATCAGGAAGATGGAGAACACTTTTAAGAAGGTGAATATGACTTATCCAACCCTCTTACACATCTCAACATGGTGCTTTATGGCAAAGGCACACAGCTCAAAACAAAACTAATCTCTAGATCTAATTGACCTGTTTTAATGATTCCTCAACTGTTGACATTTACCTGAGATTGACCTCTTATCTGCACCTGTGTGCATTCACAATCAGTTCCATCCCCTATGGCTGTAGTATCCAATCAGTTCCATCCCCTATGGCTGTAGTATCCAATCAGTTCCATCCCCTATGGCTGTAGTAACCAATCAGTTCCATCCCCTATGGCTGTAGTAACCAATCAGTTCCATCCCCTATGGCTGTAGTATCCAATCAGTTCCATCCCCTATGGCTGTAGTATCCAATCAGTTCCATCCCCTATGGCTGTAGTAACCAATCAGTTCCATCTCCTATGGCTGTAGTATCCAATCAGTTCCATCTCCTATGGCTGTAGTATCCAATCAGTTCCATCCCCTATGGCTGTAGTATCCAATCAGTTCCATCCCCTATGGCTGTAGTATCCAATCAGTTCCATCTCCTATGGCTGTAGTAACCAATCAGTTCCATCTCCTATGGCTGTAGTATCCAATCAGTTCCATCTCCTATGGCTGTAGTAACCAATCAGTTCCATCCCCTATGGCTGTAGTATCCAATCAGTTCCATCTCCTATGGCTGTAGTATCCAATAGTAGAGTGTGTTTATGATATGTTGTTGACATTCATTCCCTCTTTTGGCAGCTGGACACCAACAGGACTTACAAGGCCATCGGAGAGTTCAAGACCGTCCTCCTGTGGATCAGTGACATGAGAGAGAGAAAGGAAAGGTCAATGGATAAATGCCAGTAGTCATCCATCCATCCATCCACCCATCCATCCATCCATCCATCCATCCATCCACACTGTCAAACTGGAGAAGTGGACTGTCACTGACACACACAGAGGAGACCTTCCAGTCACTCCTGAAGAATGAATGCCTCTGATATCATGTCAACCACAGCTTCCATCCACCCCTGGCCTGGACAGTCTTCTATCTAATCTACACGATCACCTGGAGCAATGGACTGTGCACACACACACACACACACACACACAACTCCACCCATTCACCACTGGCCTGTGTACCAGCCACTCCAGCCTCCAAGTAATCTGATGCACCAGACTCTACCTCCCACGGCACAAAAGCCTGGGGACTAGGTTTGCATCCAACGGACTCCAACTGACATCATTGGCCTAAATAATCAGCACATTTCCATTATACAGGAGCTCAACTTGTAAGTGAATGTTTTTGGAGCACTGTCCCATGAGTCCACCATAACAGTGAGTCATCACAGGATGCTGCTCAGTGTCCAGTTGTACAACACTGTAGAGTACAACAAACGGTCCTTCTATTTTCTATGGTGGTTCCATCATTGGTTTAAAGGTGGCTGTGACGGTCTCCTGGCTCTCTGACCACCTGACTGATTGACCTGTAATGCTGAGAACATTCCTGCAGGTCTGTTATCTTTCACAAGTGTACCTTTACCTGCATTCCACCTGTACTTTTTTTTTATTTAACCTTTATTTAACTAGGCAAGTCAGTTAAGAACAAATTCTTATTTACAATGACGGCCTAGGAACAGTGGGTTAACTGCCTTGTTCAGAGGCAGAACGACAGATTTTTACCTTGTCAGCTCGGGGATTCAATCTAGCAACCTTTCAGTTACTGGCCCAACGCTCTAACCACTAGGCTACCTGCCTCCCGGGTTCAATCAAAGCCCTACCATAGTAATGTTTTGATGCAGTATCTTTGCATACAAACGACTGGATGGAAAGCATAGTGAGTGGAGTATCTCCATTAAAAGTCCACTTTAGTCCAGGTCTAGTCTTCATCTAGTCCTTACAATAGATACAGCTCTCTTTTGTCAAGAACAATGCAATTGTCAAAGCTTTGAATCATATCCACTCAATGTAGGATTTTAGCAGTATTTTGGTATTTCAATAGGAAAAGTGTATTTTCTTAAATGTTTTTCTTTAGTTATATTTACTTAGGTTCATATTTATAGTTTTATAAAATATTATTTGATTATTATTTTTCATATAAATGAGGATGTTATTGTCTGTGACAGGTGAACATAGTTGTGTTCAAAATGATACTTTTTATAATCACTGTTTTGTCTTTACACATCATATTTAATGTATTGTTTAAGTGAATGTTTTTTATACCAAATATCTGTCTGCCTTTTGATTATCAAAATAAAATACAATTTGTATTTCTAAAATGTATGAGTTTTCTAAATCTCGTGATTTTTCAGGAGGGAATCAGGAAGGAACGATGAGCGCTTACATTTCAAACATGTGACCTGCGACAAATCGCAGCGCTTAATTTGAGCCTCAGTTTTGGAATGTCTTGTTCCGGAACCTCTTGTTGCATGAACCATTTTTATTCACTTTTTGCAATGTAAACACTAACAAAAGCGATCAAAGTTTATTAAATTTGCTTCTTTGTTAATTCTCCTGCCCCCCCCCAAAAAAACGTGTGGGAAAAGTAAATTTTCAGCCCAGGACTAATATTCTTGGAGTAGATTTTTTTTGTTGGACTGGGTTTATGATTTGAGCAAAATTGTAACCTATTTTTGAGACAAACGAGTGGCTGTGTGAACATTGCGCCAGTATCTCTCACATAACTAGAAGGAGATTCCTTTTCTATGATCTCTCTCCCTCTCTGCTCTGATAGACATGAACCTGCAACTCTCATCTCTGCAGCGTTGTACTTCATCACTCATTTCCTTATAGAATCGCGCAAAGGGTTCTGAAGGAACTGCAGCACCTCTGATAAATGGAAATACATTTGCCAAAGTGAAAGAATTACTGCTGTCTGTTAGAAATAAATTAAATCATTCAGAATAGCCTACTACACCACGAGAAGACCTATAATTTAGTCACATAGGATAAATATATATATATTAAATAGCTGTGGATTGTAGCCCAATAACTAGGAACTCTACAGTCGGGAACGCGCAGCAAATCTGTCACGCTTCGAAGACACCGACAGTGAGAATTCACAAAATAATACGCAGCTTCATCTGTTTATGTATGCAACAACAGTTCAACATTCACCTTCTGATGCCATTTCTGTCAAGCCCTCAACGCATTCAGCTTGACGCATACGTTCCATAAATCCAACGTCTGCACCACACCGAACCACAGCAACTGTCTCTGCAACGCAATGCTGCAAGGCAAACGCAGCGTTTGATTGGAAATGAATGTAATTGTGGTGTACCAAAACACAAGACACTGTCGGTGTGATCGAAGCTCAGTGAAAAAACAGCATGCAGACAAAACAGACCTTTCTCAATATTTCAAATACAATCTTGGGAAAACACTAAGCAAATACAACGATATGCATGATGCTTTATTTTAAAGGAGATTTTTATTTCTCATGCATTCGGCTACCTCAGAACTCCCCAGGTTTCCCCCCCCCCCCCCCCCCCCCCCCTCTTGTCCTCACTTTTTGTTCCGGCACCTCCAGATTTACACATTGGACTAATCCAATCACTTATGAACCCAATGAGAAACAGCCGTTTGTGACGTGTAAACCAATCCATTCCATCCATCACTGCATCTTGTGATTTAATAGGTAATCAGCAATGTCTTGAACTAGGCACCCTATGTCCTTATAGCACAAAGTAGTGCACTCAAAGTAGTGCATTCAAAGTAGTGGTCAATGTAGTGCACTCAAAGTAGTGGTCAATGTAGTGCACTCAAAGTAGTGCACTCAATGTAGTGGTCAAAATAGTGCACTCAAAGTAGTGGTCAAAATAGTGCACTCTGTAGGGAGTAATGTGCCATTTGGAAAGTCTCTGTGAGAAAGTAGTGCTCAGATTTCAGCCTTGTGAATCTGCTGGTATTCAACCATGTGAAACTAAAAGCTGATAGACTCATTATTAATATACTGGTATTCAACCATGTGAAACTAAAAGCTGATAGACTCATTATTAATATACTGGTATTCAACCATGTGAAACTAAAAGCTGATAGACTCATTATTAATATACTGGTATTCAACCATGTGAAACTAAAAAGTGTCTCATTTGTTTGTATTTACTCCCCCTAGTGGTATTATTCTATACCTCACATCTGATTTGAGATGTGGAGGGAGAGAAAGAAAGACAGAGAGAGAGAGAGAGAGACACAGAGGAAGAGAGAGAGAGGAGAGAGGGAGAAAGACAGAGAGAGAGAAAGAGAGACACAGAGAGAGAAAGAAAGAGAGAGAAAGGGACAAAGAGAGAGAGAGAGACAGAGAGTGTGTGTGAGAGAGAGACAGAGAGTGTGAGGGAGAGAGTGAGAGAGAGAGACAGAGGGAGAAAGAGAGACAGAGAAAGGGACAAAGAGAGGGACAGAAACAAAGAGAGAGGGACAGAGAGAGAGACTGAGAGAGAGACTGGGAGAGAGAGCGAGAGAGAGAGTGAGAGTGAGAGAGTGAGAGAGAGAGTGAGAGAGAGAGTGAGAGAAAGAGTGAGAGAAAGAGAGTGAGTGAGGGAGAGAGAGGGAGCGAGGGAGAGAGAGAGGTAGAGAAAGCGAAACAGAGAAAGAGGGACAGAGAGAGAGTGAGAGAGAGATAGAGAGAGATTGATTGATAGAGAGAGAGTGAGAGAGAGAGGTAGAGAGTAAGAGAGAGAGAGAAAGAGAGTGAGTGTGAGAGAGGGAGAGAGAGGGAGAGAGAGAGATAGAGAGTAGATAGATAGAGAGCTCTATAGAGTGAGGGAGAGAGGGAGAGAGAGAGGAGGGAGAGAGTGAGAGAGAGAGATGACAAAATAAGACCAGATTAAAGAAGAACAGTAGATGACTTTGTGTTGCTGTATGAAATATAGAAGCCATTTCCACCACATACAGTAATAGATACGTAAGTCATGTCATGGAGCCATTCTATACATTATCCTACATAGTAATCTGCAGCTCTCCTCTGAGGAGACAGCACATGCTTAGTTAATAGTTACTGTATGAAATGGCTTAGAAACGGAGTGCTGCTGAGGACCTGAGCTCCTCCATCCCACTCACTACCATCTGCCTGTGTGGCTCAGCTTGAGTTCCTGGAAGGGGTCGGCCTCTGACACGACCATGCCGATCTCAGACAACAAAACAACCCATTTTTCTCAGACCACAACCCTTGTTTAGGTGGGCTGCCTGAGATCAACTAGCATGCTTCTGTTACTGTTCTGCGGCAATAACTCAATAACTGACAGGACAATATCATACCTACAGGACTGTACTGACAGGACAATATCATACCTACAGGACTGTACTGACAGGACAATATCATACCTACAGGATTGTACTGACAGGACAATATCATACCTACAGGACTGTACTGACTGGACAATATCATACCTACAGGACTGTACTGACAGGACAATATCATACCTACAGGACTGTACTGACAGGACAATATCATACCTACAGGACTGTACTGACAGGACAATATCATACCTACAGGACTGTACTGACAGGACAATATCATACCTACAGGACTGACAGGACAATATCATACCTACAGGACTGACAGGACAATATCATACCTACAGGACTGTACTGACAGGACAATATCATACCTACAGGACTGTACTGACTGGACAATATCATACCTACAGGACTGTACTGACAGGACAATATCATACCTACAGGACTGTACTGACAGGACAATATCATACCTACAGGACTGTACTGACAGGACAATATCATACGTACAGGACTGTACTGACAGGACAATATCATACCTACAGGACTGTACTGACAGGACAATATCATACCTACAGGACTGACAGGACAATATCATACCTACAGGACTGTACTGACAGGACAATATCATACCTACAGTACTGTACTGACAGGACAATATCATACCTACAGGACTGTACTGACAGGACAATATCATACCTACAGGACTGTACTGACAGGACAATATCATACCTACAGGACTGTACTGACAGGACAATATCATACCTACAGGACTGTACTGACAGGACAATAAACAATCTACATGCACAGCTGAAGCCTGGTATCCTGCCACTGGTATCCTGCCACTGGTATCCTGGTATCCTGGTATCCTGCCACTGGTATCCTGCCACTGGTATCCTGCCACTGGTATCCTGCCTGCACTGTCTGAGCATCATTCTGTTAGACTCAGTCAGACAGCAGCAAACCACAAACTGCTTTACGGAAATACTCTCCACCAACAGGCATGCCACTATGTCAGCCTCAGAGCCAATCGGAAACATTTCTCCTTCTCTCAGAACTGACTGACTGACTGGAGGAAACAGTTCTCCTTCTATAATCAGTGACTGAATGACTGGAAGAAAGGCCCTACATGGGTATCAGTTACATCAGCAGTACGATGACAAGTAATCCACTTTGTGGTTGGACAGAAATAACTTTTATCTCTCTCTGTCAAATGATCATTTATCACTTGGTAAAGAGTTTATCAAATCCATCCCAATAAACATTTTGACAAACCATTTTGGATAACAACATTGATTGATACCATTAATAAAGTATTGCCATTCCATTGTTTTCTATTATTCTATGATACAAATATTGTATTTCATTTATTCTATAAGATAAAGATAAAATAACAAGGATAAGATAACATAAAGATAACATAGGATAAAGATAAGATAACATAAAGATAAAGGTGAAGATAAGATAACATAAAGATAAGACAAATATGAAGATAAGATTACATAAAGATAAGATAACATAAGACAAAGCTGAAGATAAGATAACATAAAGATAAGACAACATAAAGATAAGATAACATAAGACAAAGCTGAAGATAAGATAACATAAACATAAGATAACATAAGATAAAGGTGAAGATAAGATTACATAACATGACATAAAGATAAGGTACGATGACATGACATAAAGAATAGATTAGATAAAGATAAGATAAGATTACATAACATGACATAAAGATAAGATGACATGACATAAAGAATAGATTAGATAAAGATAAGATAAGATGACATAACATAAAGAATAGATTAGATTAGATAAAGATAAGAGATATACTTTCATTTCGGTAGAAATAGCTGAGTGCTACACAGCATCATACTTCCTGTGGGGAATTCAGGAAGTGTAGCAGCCACAGAGACACTTTTACCTTGGTAAGACATTGAACTGTGGTTTGGAAATAACTTTGCTGCCAGACACCTTAAATTTCTAGTAATGCTTACAGCACGAAAACTCAGACTCTCGCTGTATCCCAAATCACATCATATTCCATATATAGTTCACTGCTTTTGACCAGGGCCCATAGGGTAGTGCACTATGTAGGGAATAGGGTGCCATTTGACCAGGGCCCATAGGGTAGTGCACTATGTAGGGAATAGGGTGCCATTTGACCAGGGCCCATAGGGGTAGTGCACTATGTAGGGAATAGGGAGCCATTTGACCAGGACCCATAGGGTAGTGCACTATGTAGGGAATAGGGAGGGAGCTGAAGGTTCGAGTTCAGCCCAGGTTTACTCCTATATATCACACCAACTCAGCCCAGGTTTACTCCGATATATCACACAAACTCAGCCCAGGTTACCTCCTATATATCACACCAACTCAGCCCAGGTTTACTCCTATATATCACACCAACTCAGCCCAGGTTTACTCCGATATATCACACAAACTCAGCCCAGGTTACCTCCTATATATCACACCAACTCAGCCCAGGTTTACTCCTATATATCACACCAACTCAGCCCAGGTTTACTCCTATATATCACACCAACTCAGCCCAGGTTTACTCCGATATATCACACCAACTCAGCCCAGGTTTACTCCTATATATCACACCAACTCAGCCCAGGTTTACTCCTATATATCACACCAACTCAGCCCAGGTTTACTCCGATATATCACACAAACTCAGCCCAGGTTACCTCCTATATATCACACCAACTCAGCCCAGGTTTACTCCTATATATCCCACAAACTCAGCACAGGTTTACTCCTATATATCACACCAACTCAGCACAGGTTACCTCCTATATATCACACACACTCAGCCCAGGTTACCTCCTATATATCACACCAACTCAGCCCAGGTATACTCCTATATATCACACCAACTCAGCCCAGGTATACTCCTATATATCACACCAACTCAGCCCAGGTTTACTCCTATATATCACACCAACTCAGCCCAGGTTTACTCCTATATATCACACCAACTCAGCCCAGGTTTACTCCTATATATCACACCAACTCAGCCCAGGTTTACTGCTATATATCACACCAACTCAGCCCAGGTTAACTCCTATATATCACACCAACTCAGCCCAGGTTTACTCCTATATATCACACCAACTCAGCCCAGGTTAACTCCTATATATCACACCAACTCAGCCCAGGTTTACTCCTATATATCACACCAACTCAGCCCAGGTTTACTCCTATATATCACACCAACTCAGCCCAGGTTTACTCCTATATATCACACCAACTCAGCCCAGGTTTACTCCTATATATCACACCAACTCAGCCCTGGTTTACTCCTATATATCACACAAACTCAGCCCAGGTTAACTCCTATATATCACACCAACTCAGCCCAGGTTTACTCCTATATATCACACCAACTCAGCCCAGGTTTACTCCTACATATCACACCAACTCAGCCCAGGTTTACTCCTATATATCACACCAACTCAGCCCAGGTTACCTCCTATATATCACACCAAATCCAGGTTGACTCATATATATATATATAATTTAGCAGCCACTCTTATCATACAGTAGTGAGTACATACATTTGTAATTTTTTTCCTGTACTGGTCTCCCATGGTAATCAATCCCACAACCCTGGCTTTGTAAGCACCATACTTTACCAACTGAGCCACACAGGACACTTGATAAGGAACAGGCCACTTCATATTCTCTTGTATTCCAAGCCCTTCATCATGCACTTTGTTTCACTTTGGCCAATGCAGTTGCTCTCTACACGTCATCCATAAGGCCACTGTGACCTCACAACATATAGAGTTTCTGTACAAATAGATCAATAAAGGGAGGATTGTATTGTATTGCAGATGTATTGGTCCTGAAAACGTTGTTAAGGCTGTTGTCAAAGTTATTTGAGGTAAAAGAGATGAGGCTCTTGAACAAGTGGATAAGTTCCAAATGGAACTCTATTCCCTTTTTAGTGCACTACTTTAGACCAGGGCCCATAGGGGTAGTGCACTACTTTAGACCAGGGCCCATGGGGTGGTGCACTACTTTAGACCAGGGTCCATAGGGGTAGGTCTCTACTTTAGAACAGGGCCCATAGGGTAGTGCACTACTTTAGACCAGGACCCAAAGGGGTAGGTCTCTACTTTAGACCAGGGCCCATAGGGTAGTGCACTACTTTAGACCAGGGCCCATTGGGTAGTGCACTACTTTAGACCAGGACCCATAGGGTAGTTCACAACTTTAGACCAGGGCCCATTGAGTAGTGCACTACTTTAGACGAGGACCCATAGGGTAGTGCACTATATAAGGATTAGGGTGCAGGCTTTGAGTGAAAGCAGTGTGTGTACTGAGCGGAATAGTGAGCGGGGGAGAAAAGAGAGAAAAGCTGAGTGTCTTTCTGTGCATCATGGTTGGAACCACAACTGGTTCCTAGTATTTCCTACTCCACGTCATCATAACTATCTAAAAGACTAACCACAGCTGGTTATTAGTAGTGCCTTCTCCATGTCATCAGCATTATCTATAGGACTAACCACAGCTGGTTATTAATAGTGCCTTCTCCATGTCATCAGCATTATCTATAGGACTAACCACAGCTGGTTATTAGTAGTGCCTTCTCCATGTCATCAGCATTATCTATAGGACTAACCACAGCTGGTTATTAGTAGTGCCTTCTCCATGTCATCAGCATTATCTATAGGACTAACCACAGCTGGTTATTAGTAGTGCCTTCTCCATGTCATCAGCATTATCTATAGGACTAACCACAGCTGGTTATTAGTAGTGCCTTCTCCATGTCATCAGCATTATCTATAGGACTAACCACAGCTGGTTATTAGTAGTGCCTTCTCCATGTCATCAGCATTATCTATAGGATTAACCACAGCTGGTTATTAATAGTGCCTTCTCCATGTCATCAGCATTATCTATAGGACTAACCACAGCTGGTTATTAATAGTGCCTTCTCCATGTCATCAGCATTATCTATAGGACTAACCACAGCTGGTTATTAGTAGTGCCTTCTCCATGTCATCAGCATTATCTATAGGACTAACCACAGCTGGTTATTAGTAGTGCCTTCTCCATGTCATCAGCATTATCTATAGGACTAACCACAGCTGTTATTAGTAGTGCCTTCTCCATGTCATCAGCATTATCTATAGGACTAACCACAGCTGGTTATTAGTAGTGCCTTCTCCATGTCATCAGCATTATCTATAGGACTAACCACAGCTGGTTATTAGTAGTGCCTTCTCCATGTCATCAGCATTATCTATAGGACTAACCACAGCTGGTTATTAGTAGTGCCTTCTCCATGTCATCAGCATTATCTATAGGATTAACCACAGCTGGTTATTAGTAGTGCCTTCTCCATGTCATCAGCATTATCTATAGGACTAACCACAGCTGGTTATTAGTAGTGCCTTCTCCATGTCATCAGCATTATCTATAGGACTAACCACAGCTGGTTATTAGTAGTGCCTTCTCCATGTCATCAGCATTATCTATAGGACTAACCACAGCTGGTTATTAGTAGTGCCTTCTCCATGTCATCAGCATTATCTATAGGACTAACCACAGCTGGTTATTAGTAGTGCCTTCTCCATGTCATCAGCATTATCTATAGGACTAACCACAGCTGGTTATTAGTAGTGCCTTCTCCATGTCATCAGCATTATCTATAGGACTAACCACAGCTGGTTATTAGTAGTGCCTTCTCCATGTCATCAGCATTATCTATAGGACTAACCACAGCTGTTATTAGTAGTGCCTTCTCCATGTCATCAGCATTATCTATAGGACTAACCACAGCTGGTTATTAGTAGTGCCTTCTCCATGTCATCAGCATTATCTATAGGACTAACCACAGCTGGTTATTAGTAGTGCCTTCTCCATGTCATCAGCATTATCTATAGGACTAACCACAGCTGGTTATTAGTAGTGCTTTCTCCATGTCATCAGCATTATCTATAGGATTAACCACAGCTGGTTATTAGTAGTGCCTTCTCCATGTCATCAGCATTATCTATAGGACTAACCACAGCTGGTTATTAGTAGTGCCTTCTCCATGTCATCAGCATTATCTATAGGACTAACCACAGCTGGTTATTAGTAGTGCCTTCTCCATATCATCAGCATTATCTATAGGATTAACCACAGCTGGTTATTAGTAGTGCCTTCTCCATGTCAACAGCATTATCTATAGGACTAACCACAGCTGGTTATTAGTAGTGCCTTCTCCATGTCATCAGCATTATCTATAGGACTAACCACAGCTGGTTATTAGTAGTGCCTTCTCCATGTCATCAGCATTATCTATAGGACTAACCACAGCTGGTTATTAGTAGTGCCTTCTCCATGTCATCAGCATTATCTATAGGACTAACCACAGCTGGTTATTAGTAGTGCCTTCTCCATGTCATCAGCATTATCTATAGGACTAACCACAGCTGGTTATTAGTAGTGCCTTCTCCATGTCATCAGCATTATCTATAGGACTAACCACAGCTGGTTATTAGTAGTGCCTTCTCCATGTCATCAGCATTATCTATAGGACTAACCACAGCTGTTATTAGTAGTGCCTTCTCCATGTCATCAGCATTATCTATAGGACTAACCACAGCTGGTTATTAGTAGTGCCTTCTCCATGTCATCAGCATTATCTATAGGACTAACCACAGCTGGTTATTAGTAGTGCCTTCTCCATGTCATCAGCATTATCTATAGGACTAACCACAGCTGGTTATTAGTAGTGCCTTCTCCATGTCATCAGCATTATCTATAGGACTAACCACAGCTGGTTATTAGTAGTGCCTTCTCCATGTCATCAGCATTAATGTGTCTTCTGCAGTTAACCCAACCCCTCTGAATCAGAGAGGGGGGCTGCTTTAATCGACATCCACGGCACCTGGGGAAAAGTGGCTTAACTGCCGTGTTCAAGGAGGAATATTTAAACAACAACGTTTTTTACCTTGTCAGCTTGGAGATTCTATCCAGCAACCTTTCAGTTGCTGGTCCAACGCCTCTACCCTCTACCCCCCATAGGATTAACCACAGCTGGTTACTGGTAGTTCCTACTCCACATCATCAGCATTATCTATAGGATTAACCACAGCTGGTTACTAGTAGTGCCTTCTCCACATCATCAGCATTATCTATAGGATTAACCACAGCTGGTTACTAGTAGTTCCTACTCCACATCATCAGCATTATCTATAGGATTAACCACAGCTGGTTACTAGTAGTTCCTACTCCATGTCATCAACATTATCTACAGGATTAACCACAGCTGGTTACTAGTAGTTCCTACTCCACATCATCAGCATTATCTACAGGATTAACCACAGCTGGTTACTAGTAGTTCCTACTCCACATCATCAACATTATCTATAGGATTAACCACAGCTGGTTGCTAGTAGTTCCTACTCCACATCATCAGCATTATCTATAGGATTAACCACAACTGGTTACTAGTAGTTCCTACTCCACATCATCAGCATTATCTACAGGATTAACCACAGCTGGTTACTAGTAGTTCCTACTCCACATCATCAGCATTATCTACAGGATTAACCACAACTGGTTACTAGTAGTTCCTACTCCACATCAGCAGCATTATCTATAGTATTAACCACAGCTGGTTACTAGTAGTTCCTACTCCACGTCATCAGCATTATCTATAGGACTAACCACAGCTGGTTACTAGTAGTTCCTACTCCACATCATCAGCATTATCTATAGTATTAACCACAGCTGGTTACTAGTAGTTCCTACTCCACGTCATCAGCATTATCTATAGGACTAACCACAGCTGGTTACTAGTAGTTCCTACTCCATGTCATCAGCATTATCTATAGGATTAACCACAACTGGTTACTATTCTATGATAAAAATATTGTATTTCATTTTATTCTATAAGGTAAAGATAAAATAACAATGATAAAATAACATGAAGATGAGATAACATGAAGATAAGACAAAGATAACATAACATGACGTGACATAAAGATGAGATAACATGAAGATGAGATAACATAGGATAAGATAACATGAAGATGAGATAACATAGGATAAGATAACATGAAGATGAGATAACATGAAGATGAGATAACATAGGATAAGATAACATGAAGATGAGATAACATGAAGATAAAATAACATGAAGATGAGATAACATAGGATAAGATAACATGAAGATGAGATAACATAGGATAAGATAACATGAAGATGAGATAACATAGGATAAGATAACATGAAGATAAAATAACATGAAGATGAGATAACATAGGATAAGATAACATGAAGATGAGATAACATTGGATAAGATAACATGAAGATAAGATAACATGAAGATTAGACAAAGATAACAGAACATGACGTGACGTGACATAAAGATGAGATAACTTATTAACATGACAAGACATGACATAAAGATAAGATAACATGACATAGCATACAGATACGATTTGATAAAGTTAAGAGATAAATGTCCATTTTGGTAGAAATAGCTGAGTGCTGCACAACACCTAACTTCCTGTGGGGAATTCAGAAATTCTAGCAGCCACAGAGACACTTTTACCTTGGTAAGACAATGAACTGTGGTTTGGAAATAACTTTGCGGCTACACACCTTCAATTTCTAGTAATGCTTACAGCACGAAAACTCAGACTCTCGCTGTATCCCAAATCTCACCATGTTCACTATATAGTTCACTACTTTTGGCCAAGGCCCATAGCATAGTGCACTATGTACGGAATAGGTTGCCTTTTGGTACGCAGTATTGGTGATGTAAATTTGCAATTTTTACAAGAACTCTCCTACAGTGAGGGGAACAAGTATTTGATTCCCTGCTGATTTTGTACGTTTGCCCACTGACAAAGAAATGATCAGTCTATAATTTTAATGGTAGGTTTATTTGAACAGTGAGAGACAGAATACAAAAACAAAATCCAGAAAAACGCATGTCAAAAATGTTATAAATTGATTTGCATTTTAATGAGGGAAATAAGTATTTGACCCCCTCTCAATCAGAAAGATTTCTGGCTCCGAGGTGTCTTTTATACAGGTAACGAGCTGAGATTAGGAGCACACTCTTAAAGGGAGTGCTCCTAATCTCAGTTTGTTACCTGTATAAAAGACACCTGTCCACAGAAGCAATCAATCAATTAGATTCCAAACTCTCCACCATGGCTAAGACCAAAGAGCTCTCCAAGGATGTCAGGGACAAGATTGTAGACCTACGCAAGGCTGGAATGGGCTACAAGACCATCGCCAAGCAGCTTGGTGAGAAGGTGACAACAGTTGGTGCGATTATTCGCAAATGGAAGAAACACAAAAGAACTGTCAATCTCCCTCGGCCTGGCGCTCCATGCAAGATCTCACCTCGTGGAGTTGCAATGATCATGAGAACGGTGAGGAATCAGCCCAGAACTACATGGGAGGATCTTGTCAATAATCTCAAGGCAGCTGGGACCATAGTCACCAAGAAAACAATTGGTAACACACTATGCCGTGAAGGACTGAAATCCTGCAGCGCCTGCAAGGTCCCTCTGCTCAAGAATACATATACAGGCCCGTCTGAAGTCTGCCAATGAACATCTGAATGACTCAGAGGACAACTGGTGAAAGTGTTGTGGTCAGATGAGACCAAATGGAGCTCTTTGACATCAACTCAACTCGCCGTGTTTGGAGGAGGAGGAATGCTGCCTATGACCCCAAGAACACCATCCCCACCGTCAAACATGGAGGTGGAAACATTATGCTTTGGGGGTGTTTTTCTGCTAAGAGGACAGGACAACTTCACCGCATCAAAGGGACGATGGACGGGGCCATGTACCGTCAAATCTTGGGTGAAAACCTCCTTCCCTCAGCCAGGTCATTGAAAATGGGTCGTGGATGGGTATTCCAGCATGACAATGACCCAAAACACACGGCCAAGGCATCAAAGGAGTGGCTCAAGAAGAAGCACATTAAGGTCCTGGAGTGGCCTAGCCAGTCTCCAGACCTTAATCCCATAGAAAATCTGTGTAGGGAGCTGAAGGTTCGAGTTACCAAACATCAGCCTCGAAACCTTAATGACTTGGAGAAGATCTGCAAAGAGGAGTGGGAGAAAATCCCTCCTGAGATGTGTGCAAACCTGGTGGCCAACTACAAGAAACGTCTGACCTCTGTGATTGCCAACAAGGGTTTTGCCACCAAGTACTAAGTCATGTTTTGCAGAGGGGTCAAATACTTATTTGCCATATTTAAATGCCTAATCATTTTATAACATTTTTGACATGTGTTTTTCTGGATTTTTTTGTTGTTATTCTGTCTCTCACTGTTCAAATAAACATGCTAATAAAATTATAGACTGATAATTTCTTTGTCAGTGGGCAAACGTACAAAATCAGCAGGGGATCAAATACTTTTCCCCCCCACTGTATCTGTTGAGTTCCAGTGTAAAGTTGACACATTCACCCACAAATGCCATTGATGAGATGGATATACCACTGAGTCATGCTGCCTTGGCTTCTCTGGGTTGTATTTATATGTGGGAGTGTCCTTCAACAGAGTGCAGCTCTGAAGACGACAGTTGGAGGTTACAGGGGTGAAAATGGACTTATGATTGTAGAAGAGGATCATTAAAAAATACTACATTCATTACAATTTCTGTGAAAGTGATACAACTGAAAAAGCCTGGGTGTCACTAGAAACTAGCAACTAGCCTGAATAAGCAAAAGTGGTTTCTTGTTAAATCAAACCACATTCTTTCAATATCAATATTTGTTTGAAAGTGATGCCAGTGTCGCACCTTTGAAAACGCCTGGGTGTCAATGAAAGATAGCATCAGCATCTATCTGTACTAGCATTAGCAACCAGCAACTATCATCTACTGTAGCAACACAGAAGTCAACAGACAGGGCTCTGTTCTCTAGCAACACAGAAGTCAACAGACAGGGCTCTGTCCTCTAGCAACACAGAAGTCAACAGACAGGGCTCTGTCCTCTAGCAACACAGAAGTCAACAGACAGGGCTCTGTCCTCCAGCAACACAGAAGTCAACAGACATGCATACCAACCTGAACTTTATTGCATCACCAAAGAACTTCCCCAGAATGTGTCAAAACTACCTGTTTCCTAGGGATTCCAACCCAAGACCCCATGCTCTGCTGCAAAAAGAAAGGTGTTAATGAGTGGCCGTGTGTTGGTGTGTGATTTAAAGGAAACCTCGCTCAGTCAGAGAACCCACAACCTCACACCTCTATCGTTTCTGCCTCGCCTCAACTATATATATATATTTGTCTGTCTTAGCCTCAGCATCAGTCAGACAGACACAGAAGAACAAGACTTGGATAGTGTCAGATACAAGGTGGTCTCGTTAAGTCAACTCAAGTCAAAGCCTTTGACTTAAGACACAGAGAGAGACAGACAGACAGACAGACAGACAGACAGACAGACAGACAGACAGACAGACAGACAGACAGACAGACAGACAGACAGACAGACAGACAGACAGACAGACAGACAGACAGACAGACAGACAGACAGACAGACAGACAGATAGATAGATAGATAGATAGATAGATAGATAGATAGATAGATAGATAGATAGATAGATAGATAGATAGATAGATAGATAGATAGATAGATAGATAGATAGATAGATAGATAGATAGATACTTTAGACTCCTCCTTCCTAATGGGAGGCCAACAGTAGGACAGAACAGGGAGATCTCCTTCCTAATGGGAGACCAACAGTAGGACAGAACAGGGAGATCTCCTTCCTAATGGGAGACCAACAGTAGAACAGAACAGGGAGATCTCCTTCCTAATGGGAGGCCAACAGTAGAACAGAACAGGGAGATCTCCTTCCTAATGGGAGGCCAACAGTAGGACAGAACAGGGAGATCTCCTTCCTAATAGGAGACCAACAGTAGGACAGAACAGGGAGACCTCCTTCCTAATGGGAGGCCAACAGTAGGACAGAACAGGGAGATCTCCTTCCTAATGGGAGACCAACAGTAGGACAGAACAGGGAGATCTCCTTCCTAATGGGAGACCAACAGTAGAACAGAACAGGGAGATCTCCTTCCTAATGGGAGGCCAACAGTAGAACAGAACAGGGAGATCTCCTTCCTAATGGGAGGCCAACAGTAGGACAGAACAGGGAGATCTCCTTCCTAATGGGAGACCAACAGTAGGACAGAACAGGGAGACCTCCTTCCTAATGGGAGGCCAACAGTAGGACAGAACAGGGAGATCTCCTTCCTAATGGGAGGCCAACAGTAGGACAGAACAGGGAGATCTCCTTCCTAATGGGAGACCAACAGTAGAACAGAACAGGGAGATCTCCTTCCTAATGGGAGGCCAACAGTAGGACAGAACAGGGAGATCTCCTTCCTAATGGGAGGCCAACAGTAGAACAGAACAGGGAGATCTCCTTCCTAATGGGAGACCAACAGTAGGACAGAACAGGGAGATCTCCTTCCTAATGGGAGACCAACAGTAGGACAGAACAGGGAGATCTCCTTCCTAATGGGAGGCCAACAGTAGGACAGAACAGGGAGATCTCCTTCCTAATGGGAGACCAACAGTAGGACAGAACAGGGAGATCTCCTTCCTAATGGGAGACCAACAGTAGGACAGAACAGGGAGAACATTGGATGTTGATGAGTTAGAGATAAAATGTTTGACTAAAACCAAGAGGAGTTCCACACTTCCTGCCCAAGCAGGAAAGACTTGTCAGTGAGACTGAAATGAATCTGAAAATGATGACATCATCATAACAGTGCATTTCTAGGTAGGCCCATAGACACCAGACCTGGCTCAAACACTTCCACCTGAGGTGAGCTTTAGCTTAGATGTAGTTTAGAGTTCTATGGCTCTCTGTCTGTCTGTCTGTCTGTCTGTCTGTCTGTCTGTCTGTCTGTCTGTCTGTCTGTCTGTCTGTCTGTCTGTCTGTCTGTCTGTCTGTCTGTCTGTCTGTCTGTCTGTCTGTCTGTCTGTCTGTCTGTCTGTCTGTCTGTCTGTCTGTCTCTCTCTGTGTCTTAAGTCAAAGGCTTTGACTTGAGTTGACTTAACGAGACCACCTTGTATCTGACACTATCCAAGTCTTGGTCTTCTGTGTCTGTCTGACTGATGCTGATGCTGAGGTTAAGACAGACAAGTATTTATATAGTTGAGGCAGAGGCAGAAACGATAGAGGTGTGAGGTTGTGGGTTCTCTGACTGAGCGAGGTTTCCTTTAAATCACACACCAACACACGGCCACTCATTAACACCTTTCTTTTTGCAGCAGAGCATGGGGTCTTGGGTTGGAATCCCTAGGAAACAGGTAGTTTTGACACATTCTGGGGAAGTTCTTTGGTGATGCAATAAAGTTCAGGTTGGTATGCATGTCTGTTGACTTCTGTGTTGCTAGAGAACAGAGCCCTGTCTGTTGACTTCTGTGTTGCTAGAGGACAGAGCCCTGTCTGTTGACTTCTGTGTTGCTAGAGAACAGAGCCCTGTCTGTTGACTTCTCTGTTGCTAGAGGACAGAGCCCTGTCTGTTGACTTCTGTGTTGCTAGAGGACAGAGCCCTGTCTGTTGACTTCTGTGTTGCTAGAGGACAGAGCCCTGTCTGTTGACTTCTGTGTTGCTAGAGGACAGAGCCCTGTCTGTTGACTTCTGTGTTGCTAGAGGACAGAGCCCTGTCTGTTGACTTCTGTGTTGCTACAGTAGATGATAGTTGCTGGTTGCTAATGCTAGTACAGATAGATGCTGATGCTATCTTTCATTGACACCCAGGTTTTTTCAAAGGTGGGACAGTGGCATCACTTTCAAACAAATATTGATATTGAAAGAATGTGGTTTGATTTAACAAGAAACCACTTTTTCTTATTCAGGCTAGTTGCTAGTTTCTAGTGACACCCAGGCTTTTTCAGTTGTATCACTTTCACACAAATTGTAATGAATGTAGTATTCTTTAATGATCCTCTTCTACAATCATAAGTCCATGTTGACCCCTGTAACCTCCAATTGTCGTCTTCAGAGCTGCACTCTGTTGAAGGACACTCCCACATATAAATATACAACCCAGAGAAGCCAAGGCAGCATGACTCAGTGGTATATCCATCTCATCAATGATATTTGTGGGTGAATGTTTCAACTTTACACTGGAACTCAACAGATACAGTGGGGGGGGGGGAGTATTCGATCCCCTGCTGATTTTGTACGTTTGCCCACTGACAAAGAAATTATCAGTCTATAATTTTATTAGCATGTTTATTTGAACAGTGAGAGACAGAATAACAACAACAAAAATCCAGAAAAACGCATGTCAAAATGTTATAAAATGATTTGCATTTAAATGAGGGAAATAAGTATTTGACCCCTCTGCAAAACATGACTTTGTACTTGGTGGCAAAACCCTTGTTGCCAATCACAGAGGTCAGACGTTTCTTGTAGTTGGCCACCAGGTTTGCACACATCTCAGGAGGGATTTTCTCCCACTCCTCTTTGCAGATCTTCTCCAAGTCATTAAGGTTTCGAGGCTGACGTTTGGCAACTCGAACCTTCAGCTCCCTCCACAGATTTTCTATGGGATTAAGGTCTGGAGACTGGCTAGGCCACTCCAGGACCTTAATGTGCTTCTTCTTGAGCCACTCCTTTGTTGCCTTGGTCGTGTGTTTTGGGTCATTGTCATGCTGGAATACCCATCCACGACCCATTTTCAATGACCTGGCTGAGGGAAGGAGGTTCTCACCCAAGATTTGACGGTACATGGCCCCGTCCATCGTCCCTTTGATGCGGTGAAGTTGTCCTGTCCCCTTAGCAAAAAAACACCCCCAAAGAATAATGTTTCCACCTCCATGTTTGACGGTGGGGATGGTGTTCTTGGGGTCATAGGCAGCATTCCTCCTCCTCCAAACACGGCGAGTTGAGTTGATGTCAAAGAGCTCCATTTGGTCTCATCTGACCACAACACTTTCACCAGTTGTCCTCTGAGTCATTCAGATGTTCATTGGCAGACTTCAGACGGGCTTGTATATGTATTCTTGAGCAGGGGGACCTTGAGGGGGCTGCAGGATTTCAGTCCTTCACGGCATAGTGTGTTACCAATTGTTTTCTTGGTGACTATGGTCCCAGCTGCCTTGAGATCATTGACAAGATCCTCCCGTGTAGTTCTGGGCTGATTCCTCACCGTTCTCATGATCATTGCAACTCCACGAGGTGAGATCTTGCATGGAGCCCCAGGCCGAGGGAGATTGACAGTTCTTTGGTGTTTCTTCCATTTGCGAATAATCACACCAAATGTTGTCACCTTCTCACCAAGCATCTTGGCGATGGTCTTGTAGCCCATTCCAGCCTTGCGTAGGTCTACAATCTCGTTTTTCTGGATATTTTTGTTGTTATTCTGTCTCTCACTGTTCAAATAAACCTACCATTAAAATTATAGACTGATCCTTTATTTGTCAGTGGGCAAACGTACAAAATCAGCAGGGGATCAAATACTTTTTTCCCCCACTGTACTTGTCAGTTTCCATGAGAGAGAAATGGTTCATCTCTAGTATTGATGGTGTCACTCTGTCACCTCAGAAAGGATGTGTATGTTATAATTATCTTTTTACATCAGCACATGTATCAATATGTGCTATTGTTTTGTTAAGCTACATGCTTGTGTGATTATTATGTCCTAAGGGACCGTGTATGTGACTAAGTGCTGAGCTGTGGCTAATTAGGGGGTAAACCTGTTGAGGCATGAAGAAGGCTGTTTCACAAACTAGAGTCACATAAGAAACCACTTGATACTGAAATACAATAACAAGAACTGAGCCTGTTGTCAATAGGCTCAGAGTGTACAGGAAGTGCGTCACGAGGCTGGGACCAGCCTGCACGCCAACGATAGGATGAGTAAGTTTAAACCACGCTCATCCTCCCTCTGACAGGCCAGCAGTGAGCGGGAACTATCTCTGTCAGAGTATTTAAGGAAGAACAAAGGATGTGTCGTTCAGTTCTCTGTATACCCTGCGAGGTTGTGCAGTGAGCCCGTATATACGAACATCATATTTTCCATTTGTACTATCATTCTATTTACTTAAAGATGAATTAAATAATCATTGCAAAACTAAGTTGCATGGTTTGTTTATATCCTAATACCAGATTCGATTGACGCAACCCAACAGACGACAAGTTGGGGTTTCTGTGTAGACCAGCCGCGCAACCCCAATACACGTCAGGTGGCAACACGGAAATGTGGGATCTGAATTAAAGGTTCCTACAACACACTCATCTCAGGACACAATCAAATGAATGGTCTGACCTTTACAGCTCCAGAACCACAATCTGAAATAATGTGACTCAGCATAATTTAATTCACATCAGGAAATAAACTGGATGCTTTCTACATCCATTATTAAAATGACCAAGAAATAGAAAATAACTAATTAAGACGAAGAGAATTAAGAAAGAACAGCACTTCAGTAACATAGAATCCTAATTGGAAAATGGATAAAAAACACATTTTTAAAAACCAGACTCAAGACATGTAACAGGATATATTTTCAGGTGAATTTATTCACAGGATATAAATACAGTACATATGATCCATTGATTGTGAACTATGATATCAAATCAAATAGTACCACATTAACACTGTTATAAGGACCAACGGAAATTCCCTTCATACAAAGTTGATAAATATTCACTACTATAAATACTAACATTATGTCATTGCACTTAAATTTAAAATAAATATGTTAAGTTATGTTTAAGTTAAATAAATAGCACCGTGAACAAGCATGGTGACCAGTAGGTGAGGAAGCTGTGAGGCAGTTGTTAAGTAAACGTTGGGTAAAGTGACTGTTACCCCTTTTATGAAGGTGTTCGGTTGCGTTTTTATTTCTGCAGGTTTTGCGCTTGAAGTGGATACCGGCAGTGAAATGACATCACACTTTCCTAATGTATTACAGTCTGTAGTCTCCTCTGTCTTCAATCAGTCAGTTGGTGGTTCTGTCTGGTCTCAGCCCTGTGTGTCGTTCTCGGCTGTCTGATGGAGACAGGTCCCCAGCTGGGAAGCTCTCTGGTAGACCTCTTTGAACTCGTTCACAGCCTTCCTCTGGACAACAGCATCATTGGTCTAAACAGAAGTCACAACATACATTTAGAGAGACGTCATCATCTTGACCTGACCAGTGGAGTGTCCACACTTGGAAGACGGCATTCAGACAACAATGGACTTTTTAAAAACTATGAGACACACAAGCACACATTTACTCACTCTCTCTCTCTCTCTCTCTCTCTCTCTCTCTCTCTCTCTCTCTCTCTCTCTCTCTCTCTCTCTCTCTCTCGCTCTCTCTCTCTCTCTCTCTCACACTCACTCTCTCTCTTGCTTTCTCTCACTCTCTCTCTCTCTCTCTCTGACACACTCTCTCTATCTCTCTCTCTCTCTCTGTCTCTGTCTCTCTCTCTCTCAATCTCTCTCACTCTCTCTCTCTCTCACTCTCTTTTTCTCTCACACACAATTTTTTTTTTTTATACGGACTCATCCCAAATGGTACCACATTCCCTATATAGTCCAATGCCCACAGGGCTCTGGTTAAAAGTAGTGCACTATATAGGGAATAGGATGCCATTTGGTATGCAAACAGAATAAGTGAATATCTTAGTTTAGTCTTTTGACCTTAATGTCTGCCAGAGCCTGTATCTTCATCTTCAGTCTGTCCTGGTAGTAGCTCCTCTTCAGATCCTCCACCTTCCCACGGAGTCTGCTGAGGCCCTGCTTGACTTCCTCTGGATAGTTCTCCTTCAGCATGTTGGAGAAGATGTTTAGGTACACGTCCAGAGTGGCATTCAGGAGCAGCCACTGTTCATGCTTCTAATGGAGAGAAGACCACAAAAGGGGAGAGGAGAGACAGAGGGGAAAGGCACACCATTAACAATGAGTACATCCTCAGTACGTGACAGCAGACCTTGAGGTTGAATCTACAATAGTAGGGCTAGCAGGTTGACAGGGCCAGCAAGTTGAATCTACAACAGCAGGGCCAGCAGGTTGACAGGGCCACCAGGTTGAATCTACAATAGCAGGGCCAGCAGCTTAGCAGACATTGAATTTGATCTACAATAGCAGGGCCAGCAGGTTGAATCTACAATAGCAGGCCAGCAGGTTGACAGGGCCACCAGGTTGAATCTAAAATAGCAGGGCCAGCAGGTTGAATCTACAATAGCAGGGCCAGCAGGTAGAATCTACAATAGCAGGGCTAGCAGGTTGAATCTATAATCCCAGGGCCAGCAGGTTGAATCTAAAATAGCAGGGCCAGAGTTCAGTAACATTTGTTGAAAACGGAAATTAAGATGAGATATTTACCTCAAACTTGCCATCAAGCTCTATCATGAGGTTCCGGAAGGCAGGTTTGGCAAACAATTTGATGTTGTTCAGATCCTGAATAAAATGAGTACATTTGACTTTTAGCACACAGACTCAAGCAGAGTTTTAAGATCAATTTATCATATAGATCTTGTCTTTTTCTAAATGTGTACATCATGAAGTTGGAAAATACATTGTGGTATGTTTGTGGTATGTGGCCAAAGTAGTGCGCTATAAACTGAATAAGGTGCTATTTGGGACACATCCATGACCACGGACCAGAGAAATCAGTTTAAACAGGTTTAAGGCTTTCTATTGTAACTCACCAAAGGGCCTTTCAGGGTTTCGATGTCCTCCTCTATGATTCTGGACACGAAGCTGGGCCCATGGCCAGAGCCAGAGTGGTGGGGGCGTCCCAGAACCACAACAGAGCAGAATCCCAACCATACTACCACAACAAGATCCAGGGCTGAATTCATATTATTATCCTGGTTACAGCGGCTCACGTTCTTTCAATCCACAGAACAAAAGCCTCGTAAAATATATCAAAATATGCCCTTGAGAAGCCTTTCAAAGTCTTTGAGAAGTCTTTCAAGGAGTCCTTTTAGAGTTAAACTGTGGAGTCTATGTTGACTGTACCCGTCTGTAGATGGAGTGTCAATGTGAGTCAGTAATGGTGGCCTGGTGTCTCTCTGGGGTTTATTTATATGTGAGACAGAGAGCTGTGCAGCAGCAGAGTCTGCTGGAGAGAATGACGATGGTTAGAGGTTACGGAGGTTTTGGGGTTTGTGGGTTCCTCTTCTCGGTAGGTTTCCTTTAAATCAGAGGTGTTCTGCTCCTAAATGGGTGACTCTTCCTCAATACCCCCCCCCCCCCCCCCCCCCCCCAGCTACCCCTGATCAGGTCATTTTCAAGCGATTTTTTGGAAGGGCCACTACGGGGGTGGGGGAGCGGAGTGAGTCAGTTTGGTGAGTGACGTGAAGAATAAAAGCTGGTATCTCAAGGGAAAACCCTTTGAACCCTTTTTGTTCCAGGTAGAACCATTTTGAGTTCCATGTAAAATCCTTTAAAAGGTTCTACATGGATCTCAAAGGGTTGAAAAGAACCGAAGAACCCTTTTGGAAGCCTTTTTTCTAAGAGTGTAGATACTGTTGTCAGAGGCTGGTGATTAGGAGTATGCCAATCTGCCTTCTCAGCTAATGCCCTTGTCTTTTCCTGCTACCACTGGCTACTTTGTTGAGGGAAAATCTACTTGCTACGATTGTGATAGGTTGTTTTGTCACCTAGCTATCTTAATATGAATGCAATGATGTAAGTCTCTCTGGATAAGAGCGTCTGATAGATGACTGAAATGGAAAAAATGGAAAAGAAATTAAGTTTTATAAAAAATGATAAACGCTGTGACATTATGTTATATATGTTATATAATGTAATGCAATGTTTGCTATACAGTTGAAGTCGGAAGTTTACATACACCTTAGCCAAATACAATTAAACTCAGTTTTTTACAATTCCTGACATTTAATCCTAGTAAATATTCCCTGTTTCAGGTCAGTTAGGATCACCACTTTATTTTAAGAATGTGAAATGTCAGAATAATAGTAGAGAGAATTATTTCTTTCAGCTTTTATTTCTTTCATCACATTCCCAGTGGGTCAGAAGTTTACATACACACAATTAGTATTTGGTAGCATTGCCTTTAAATTGTTTAACTTGGGTCAAACGTTTCGGGGAGCCTTCCACAAGCTTCCCACAATAAGTTGGTTGGGCCAAACGGTTCTATTTTTGTTTCATCAGACCAGAAGACATTTCTCCAAAAAGTACGATCTTTGTCCCCATGTGCAGTTGCAAACTGTAGTCTGGCTTTTTTATGCCGGTTTTGGAGCAGTGGCTACTTCCTTGCTGAGCGGCCTTTCAGGTTATGTCGATATAGGACTCGCTTTACTGTGGATATAGATACTTTTGTACCTGTTTCCTCCAGCATCTTCACAAGGTCCTTTGCTGTTGTTCTGGGATTGATTTGCCCCTTTCGCACCAAAGTACATTCATCTCCAGGAGACAGAACGCGTCTCCTTCCTGAGCAGTATGATGGCTGCGTGGTCCCATGGTGTTTATACTTGTGTACTATTGTTTGTAGAGATGAACGTGGTACCTTCAGGCATTTGGAAATTGCTCCCAAGGATGAACCAGACTTGTGGAGGTCTACAATTTTTCTTCTGACATCTTTTGATTTTCCCATGATGTCAAGCAAAGAGGCACTGAGTTTGAAGGTAGGCCTTGAAATACATCCACAGGTACACCTCCAATTGACTCAAATGATGTTAATTAGCCTATCAAAAGCTTCTAAAGCCATTACTTCATTTTCTGGAATTTTATAAACTGTTTAAAGACACAGTCAACTTAGTGTATGTAAATTTCTGACCCATTGGATTTATGATACAGTGAATTATAAGTGTAATAATATGTCTGTAAACAATTGATGTAAAAATGATATGTCCTTACCGACTTGCCAAAACTATAGTTTGTTAAGAAGAAAATTGAGGAGTGGGTGAAAAACGAGTTTTAATGACTCCAACCCAAGTGTATCTAAACTTCCGACTTCAACTGTAATTATCTATGTTATATAATGTAATGTACTGTATGTTATCTATGTTATATAATGTAATGAACTGTATGTTATCTATGTTATATAATGTAATGTACTGTATGTTATCTATGTTATATAATTATCTATGTTATATAATTATCTATGTTATATAATTGTCTATGTCATATAATGTTATGTATTTTATCTAATCTATGTTATATAATGTAATGTATTGTATGTTATCTATGTTATATAATTTAATGTATTGTATGTTATCTATGTTATATAATGTAATGTATTGTATGTTATCTATGTTATATAATTATCTATGTTATATAATTATCTATGTTATATAATGTAATGTACTGTATGTTGTCTATGTTATATAATGTAATGTATTGTATGTTATCTATGTTATATTACATTATTTATCATAGATATATACCCCCTCCACTACCCAGAGACATGTCTAAATACCTACCACCTCCACTACCCAGAGACATGTCTAAATACCTACCACCTCCACTACCCAGAGACATGTCTAAATACCTACCACCTCCAATTCCCAGAGACATGTCTAATTACCTACCACCTCCACTACCCAGAGACATGTCTAAATACCTACAAACTCCTCTACCCAGAGACATGTCTAAATACCTACCACCTCCACTACCCAGAGACATGTCTAAATACCTACCACCTCCACTACCCAGACACATGTCTAAATACCTACCACCTCCACTACCCAGAGACATGTCTAATTACCTACCACCTCCACTACCCAGCAATATCATGTCTAATTACCTACCACCTCCACTACCCAGAGACATGTATAATTACCTACCACCTCCACTACCCAACATTATCATGTCTAAATTACCTACCACCTCCACTACCCAGAGATATGTCTAAATACCTGCCACCTCCACTACCCATCATTATCATGTCTAAATTCCTACCACCTCCACTACCCAACATTATCATGTCTAATTACCTACCACCTCCACTACCCAGAGACATGTCTAAATACCTACCACCTCCTCTACCCAAAGACATGTCTAATTACCTACCACCTCCACTACCCAGAGAAATGTCTAATTACCTACCACCTCCACTACCCAGAGACATGTCTAAATTCCTACCACCTCCTCAACCCAGACACATGTCTACATTTTTACCACCTCCACTATCCATCATTATCATGTCTAAATACCTACCACCTCCACTACCCAGAGACATGTCTAAATACCTACCACCTCCATTACCCAGAGACATGTCTAATTACCTACCACCTCCACTACCCAACATTATCATGTCTAAATACCTACCACCTCCATTACCCAGAGACATGTATAATTACCTACCACCTCCACTACCCAACATTATCATGTCTATTTACATACCACCTCCAATACCCAGAGACATGTCTAAATACCTACCACCTCCACTACCCAGACACATGTCTAATTACCTACCACCTCCACTACCCAGAGACATGTCTAAATACCTACCACCTCCTCTACCCAGACACATGTCTAAATACCTGCCACCTCCACTACCCATCATTATCATGTCTAAATTCCTACCACCTCCACCACCCAACATGATCATGTCTAATTACCTACCACCTCCACTACCCAGAGACATGTCTAAATACCTACCACCTCCACTACCCAGAGACATGTCTAATTACCTACCACCTCCACTACCCAGAAACATGTCTAAATACCGACCACCTCCACTACCCAACATGATCATGTCTAATTACCTACCACCTCCACCGCCCAGCGACATGTCTAAATACCTACCACCTCCTCTACCCAGAGACATGTCTAAATACCTACCACCTCCACTACCCAGATACATGTCTAAGTACCTACCACCTCCTCTACCCAGAGACATGTCTAAATACCTACCACCTCCTCTACCCAGAGGCATGTCTACATTTTTACCACCTCCACTACCCAGAGACATGTCTAAATACCTACCACCTCCACTACCCAGAGACATGTATAAATACCTACCACCTCCAATACCCTGAGATATGTCTAAATAACTACCACCTCCACTACCCAGAGACATGTCTAATTACCCACCACCTCCTCTACCCAGAGACATGTCTAAATACCTACCACCTCCGCTACCCAGAGACATGTCTAAATACCTACCACCTCCACTACCCAGAGACATGTATAATTACCTACCACCTCCACTACCCAGAGACATGTCTAAATACCTACCACCTCCTCTACCCAGAGACATGTCTAAATACCTACCACCTCCACTACCCAGAGACATGTCTAAATACCTACCACCTCCACTACCCAGAGACATGTCTAATTACCTACCACCTCCACTACCCAGAGACATGTCTAAATACCTACCACCTCCATTACCCAGAGACATGTCTAAATACCTACCACCTCCTCTACCCAGAGACATGTCTAATTACCTACCACCTCCACTACCCAGAGACATGTCTAAATACCTACCACCTCCACCACCCAGAGACATGTCTAAATACCTACCACCTCCACTACCCAGAGACATGTCTAAATACCTACCACCTCCTCTACCCAGAGACATGTCTAAATACCTACCACCTCCACTACCCAGAGACATGTCTAATTACCTACCACCTCCACTACCCAGAGACATGTCTAATTACCCACCACCTCCTCTACCCAGAGACATGTCTAAATACCTACCACCTCCTCTACCCAGAGACATGTCTAAATACCTACCACCTCCACTACCCAGAGACATGTCTAATTACCTACCACCTCCACTACCCAGAGATATGTCTAATTACCTACCACCTCCACTACCCAACATTATCATGTCTAATTACCTACCACCTCCTCTACCCAGAGACATGTCTAATTACCTACCATCTCCACTACCCAGAGACATGTCTAAATACCTACCACCTCCACTACCCAGAGACATGTCTAATTACCTACCACCTCCATTACCCAGAGACATGTCTAATTACCTACCACCTCCATTACCCAGAGACATGTCTAATTACCTACCACCTCCACTACCGAGAGACATGTCTAATTACCTACCACCTCCTCTACCCAGAGACATGTCTAAATACCTACCACCTCCTCTACCCAGAGACATGTCTAAATACCTACCACCTCCACTACCCAGAGACATGTCTAAATACCTACCACCTCCACTACCCAACATTATCGTGTCCTAGTCAGAAACGTGATGCAGTACGTGACCTGCCGTAAACAATACGTTGATCTCCTCATACCTGTATGTATTTTTGTCAATATTTGTGTCAATAGTTCACTACAGTTTATCAGCATCACACTGGCTGCCTTTAGACTGTTTTGGTTTCTATTCAAAATGAGAGACGTCGTACACAGAGAAACTAGGTATGAGAACATTTTGTAGCTAATCCTAATCCTATGCTGATAACATGGAGTAGGAACCACTAGTAACCAGCTGTGGTTAATCATATAGATAATGTTGATGATGTGGAGTAGGAACTACTAGTAACCAGCTGTGGTTAATCCTATAGATAATGCTGATGACGTGGAGTAGGAACCACTAGTAACCAGCTATGGTTAATCCTATAGATAATGTTGATAACATGGAGTAGGAACTACTAGCGACCAGCTGTGGTTTATCCTATAGATAATGCTGATTATGTGGAGTAGGAACTACTAGTAAACAGCTGTGGTTAATCCTATAGATAATGCTGATTATGTGGAGTAGGAACTACTAGTAACCAGCTGTGGTTAGTCCTAAATATAATGCTGATGATGTGGAGTAGGAACTACTAGTAACCAGCTATGGTTAATCCTATAGATATTGCTGATGATGTGGAGTAGGAACTACTAGCAACCAGCTGTGGTTAATCCTATAGATAATGTTGATAACATGGAGTAGGAACTACTAGTAACTAGCTGTGGTTAATCCTATAGATAATGCTGAAGACGTGGAGTAGGAACTACTAGTAACCAGCTGTGGTTAATCCTATAGATAATGCTGATAACATGGAGTAGGAACTACTAGTAACCAGCTGTGATTAATCCTATAGATAATGCTGAGGACGTGGAGTAGGAACTACTAGTAACCAGCTATGGTTAATACTATAGATAATGCTGATGATGTGGTGTAGGAACTACTAGTAACCAGCTGTGGTTAATCCTATAGATAATGCTGATGACATGGAGTTGGAACTACTAGTAACCAGCTGTGGTAAGTCCTATAGATAATGCTGAAGATGTGGAGTAGGGACTACTAGTAACCAGCTATGGTTAATCCTATAGATAATGCTGATGATGTGGAGTAGGAACTACTAGTAACCAGCTGTGGTTAATCCTATAGATAATGCTGATGATGTGGAGTAGGAACTACTAGAAACCAGCTGTGGTTAGTCCTATAGATAATGCTGATGACATGGAGTAGGAACTACTAGTAACCAGCTGTGATTAATCCTATAGATAATGCTGAGGACGTGGAGTAGGAACTACTAGTAACCAGCTATGGTTAATACTATAGATAATGCTGATGATGTGGTGTAGGAACTACTAGTAACCAGCTGTGGTTAATCCTATAGATAATGCTGATGACATGGAGTTGGAACTACTAGTAACCAGCTGTGTTTAATCCTATAGATAATGCTGCTGACGTGGAGTAGGAACTACTAGTAACCAGCTGTGGTTAGTCCTATAGATAATGCTGATGACATGGAGAAGGCACTACTAGTAACCAGCTGTGGTTAATCCTATAGATAATGCTGATGATGTGGAGTAGGAACTACTAGTAACCAGCTGTGGTTAATCCTATAGATAATGCTGATGATGTGGAGTAGGAACTACTAGTAACCAGCTGTGGTTAATCCTATAGATAATGCTAACGATGTGGAGTAGGAACTACTAGTAACCAGCTGCGGTTAGTCCTATAGATAATGCTGATGACATGGAGTAGGAACTACTAGTAACCAGCTGTGGTTAATCCTATAGATAATGCTGTTGATGTGGAGTAGGAACTACTTCTAACCAGCTGTGGTTAATCCTATAGATAATGCTGATGACATGGAGTAGGAACTACTAGTAACCAGCTGTGGTTAATCCTATAGATAATGCTGCTGACGTGGAGTAGGAACTACTAGTAACCAGCTGTGCTTAGTCCTATAGATAATGCTGATGACATGGAGAAGGCACTACTAGTAACCAGCTGTGGTTAATCCTATAGATAATGCTGATGATGTGGAGTAGGAACTACTAGTAACCAGCTGTGGTTAATCCTATAGATAATGCTGATGATGTGGAGTAGGAACTACTAGTAACCAGCTGTGGTTAATCCTATAGATAATGCTGATGATGTGGAGTAGGAACTACTAGTAACCAGCTGTGGTTAATCCTATAGATAATGCTGATGATGTGGAGTAGGAACTACTTGTAACCAGCTGTGGTTAATCCTATAGATAATGCTGCTGACGTGGAGTAGGAACTACTAGTAACCAGCTGTGGTTAGTCCTATAGATAATGCTGATGACATGGAGAAGGCACTACTAGTAACCAGCTGTGGTTAATCCTATAGATAATGCTGACGATGTGGAGTAGGAACTACTAGTAACCAGCTGTGGTTAATCATATAGATAATGCTAACGATGTGGAGTAGGAACTACTAGTAACCAGCTGTGGTTAGTCCTATAGATAATGCTGCTGACATGGAGTAGGAACTACTAGTAACCAGCTGTGGTTAATCCTATAGATAATGCTGATGATGTGGAGTAGGAACTACTTCTAACCAGCTGTGGTTAATCCTATAGATAATGCTGATGATGTGGAGTAGGAACTACTAGTAACCAGCTGTGGTTAATCCTATAGATAATGCTAACGATGTGGAGTAGGATCTACTAGTAACCAGCTGTGGTTAGTCCTATAGATAATGCTGATGACATGGAGTAGGAACTACTAGTAACCAGCTGTGGTTAATCCTATAGATAATGCTGATGATGTGGAGTAGGAACTACTTCTAACCAGCTGTGGTTAATCCTATAGATAATGCTGATGACATGGAGTAGGAACTACTAGTAACCAGCTGTGGTTAATCCTATAGATAATGCTGCTGACGTGGAGTAGGAACTAATAGTAACCACCTGTGGTTAATCCTATAGATAATGCTGCTGACGTGGAGTAGGAACTACTAGTAACCAGCTGTGGTTAGTCCTATAGATAATGCTGCTGATATGGAGAAGGCACTACTAGTAACCAGCTGTGGTTAATCCTATAGATAATGCTGATGATGTGGAGTAGGATCTACTAGTAACCAGCTGTGGTTAATCCTATAGATAATGCTGATGATGTGGAGTAGGAACTACTAGTAACCAGCTGTGGTTAATCCTATAGATAATGCTGATGATGTGGAGTAGGAACTACTAGTAACCAGCTGTGGTTAATCCTATAGATAATGCTGCTGACGTGGAGTAGGAACTACTAGTAACCAGCTGTGGTTAGTCCTATAGATAATGCTGAGATATGGAGAAGGCACTACTAGTAACCAGCTGTGGTTAATCCTATAGATAATGCTGATGATGTGGAGTAGGAACTACTAGTAACCAGCTGTGGTTAGTCCTATAGATAATGCTGATGACATGGAGTAGGAACTACTAGTAACCAGCTGTGGTTAATCCTATAGATAATGCTGATGATGTGGAGTAGGAACTACTTCTAACCAGCTGTGGTTAATCGTATAGATAATGCTGATGACATGGAGTAGGAACTACTAGTAACCAGCTGTGGTTAATCCTATAGATAATGCTGCTGACGTGGAGTAGGAACTAATAGTAACAACCTGTGGTTAATCCTATAGATAATGCTGATGATGTGGAGTAGGAACTACTAGTAACCAGCTGTGGTTAATCCTAAAGATAATGCTGATGATGTGGAGTAGGAACTACTAGTAACCAGCTGTGGTTAATCCTATAGATAATGCTGATGATGTGGAGTAGGAACTACTAGTAACCAGCTGTGGTTAATCCTATAGATAATGCTAACGATGTGGAGTAGGATCTACTAGTAACCAGCTGTGGTTAGTCCTATAGATAATGCTGATGATGTGGAGTAGGAACTACTAGTAACCAGCTGTGGTTAATCCTATAGATAATGCTGATGATGTGGAGTAGGAACTACTAGTAACCAGCTGTGGTTAATCCTATAGATAATGCTAACGATGTGGAGTAGGAACTACTAGTAACCAGCTGTGGTTAGTCCTATAGATAATGCTGATGACATGGAGTAGGAACTACTAGTAACCAGCTGTGGTTAATCCTATAGATAATGCTGATGATGTGGAGTAGGAACTACTTCTAACCAGCTGTGGTTAATCCTATAGATAATGCTGATGACATGGAGTAGGAACTACTAGTAACCAGCTGTGGTTAATCCTATAGATAATGCTGCTGACGTGGAGTAGGAACTAATAGTAACCACCTGTGGTTAATCCTATAGATAATGCTGCTGACGTGGAGTAGGAACTACTAGTAACCAGCTTTGGTTAGTCCTATAGATAATGCTGATGACATGGAGAAGGCACTACTAGTAACCAGCTGTGGTTAATCCTATAGATAATGCTGATGATGTGGAGTAGGAACTACTAGTAACCAGCTGTGGTTAATCCTATAGATAATGCTGATGATGTGGAGTAGGAACTACTAGTAACCAGCTGTGGTTAATCCTATAGATAATGCTAACGATGTGGAGTAGGAACTACTAGTAACCAGCTGTGGTTAGTCCTATAGATAATGCTGATGACATGGAGTAGGAACTACTAGTAACCAGCTGTGGTTAATCCTATAGATAATGCTGATGATGTGGAGTAGGAACTACTTCTAACCAGCTGTGGTTAATCCTATAGATAATGCTGATGACATGGAGTAGGAACTACTAGTAACCAGCTGTGGTTAATTCTATAGATAATGCTGCTGACGTGGAGTAGGAACTAATAGTAACCACCTGTGGTTAATTATATAGATAATGCTGCTGACGTGGAGTAGGAACTACTAGTAACCAGCTGTGGTTAGTCCTATAGATAATGCTGATGATGTGGAGTAGGAACTACTAGTAACCAGCTGTGGTTAATCCTATAGATAATGCTGATGATGTGGAGTAGGAACTACTAGTAACCAGCTGTGGTTAATCCTATAGATAATGCTAACGATGTGGAGTAGGATCTACTAGTAACCAGCTGTGGTTAGTCCTATAGATAATGCTGATGACATGGAGTAGGAACTACTAGTAACCAGCTGTGGTTAATCCTATAGATAATGCTGATGATGTGGAGTAGGAACTACTTCTAACCAGCTGTGGTTAATCCTATAGATAATGCTGATGACATGGAGTAGGAACTACTAGTAACCAGCTGTGGTTAATCCTATAGATAATGCTGCTGACGTGGAGTAGGAACTAATAGTAACCACCTGTGGTTAATCCTATAGATAATGCTGCTGACGTGGAGTAGGAACTACTAGTAACCAGCTGTGGTTAGTCCTATAGATAATGCTGCTGATATGGAGAAGGCACTACTAGTAACCAGCTGTGGTTAATCCTATAGATAATGCTGATGATGTGGAGTAGGATCTACTAGTAACCAGCTGTGGTTAATCCTATAGATAATGCTGATGATGTGGAGTAGGAACTACTAGTAACCAGCTGTGGTTAATCCTATAGATAATGCTGATGACGTGGAGTAGGAACTACTAGTAACCAGCAGTGGTTAATCCTATAGATAATGCTGCTGACGTGGAGTAGGAACTACTAGTAACCAGCTGTGGTTAGTCCTATAGATAATGCTGAGATATGGAGAAGGCACTACTAGTAACCAGCTGTGGTTAATCCTATAGATAATGCTGATGATGTGGAGTAGGAACTACTAGTAACCAGCTGTGGTTAGTCCTATAGATAATGCTGATGACATGGAGTAGGAACTACTAGTAACCAGCTGTGGTTAATCCTATAGATAATGCTGATGATGTGGAGTAGGAACTACTTCTAACCAGCTGTGGTTAATCCTATAGATAATGCTGATGACATGGAGTAGGAACTACTAGTAACCAGCTGTGGTTAATCCTATAGATAATGCTGCTGACGTGGAGTAGGAACTAATAGTAACAACCTGTGGTTAATCCTATAGATAATGCTGATGATGTGGAGTAGGAACTACTAGTAACCAGCTGTGGTTAATCCTAAAGATAATGCTGATGATGTGGAGTAGGAACTACTAGTAACCAGCTGTGGTTAATCCTATAGATAATGCTGATGATGTGGAGTAGGAACTACTAGTAACCAGCTGTGGTTAATCCTATAGATAATGCTAACGATGTGGAGTAGGATCTACTAGTAACCAGCTGTGGTTAGTCCTATAGATAATGCTGATGATGTGGAGTAGGAACTACTAGTAACCAGCTGTGGTTAATCCTATAGATAATGCTGATGATGTGGAGTAGGAACTACTAGTAACCAGCTGTGGTTAATCCTATAGATAATGCTAACGATGTGGAGTAGGAACTACTAGTAACCAGCTGTGGTTAGTCCTATAGATAATGCTGATGACATGGAGTAGGAACTACTAGTAACCAGCTGTGGTTAATCCTATAGATAATGCTGATGATGTGGAGTAGGAACTACTTCTAACCAGCTGTGGTTAATCCTATAGATAATGCTGATGACATGGAGTAGGAACTACTAGTAACCAGCTGTGGTTAATCCTATAGATAATGCTGCTGACGTGGAGTAGGAACTAATAGTAACCACCTGTGGTTAATCCTATAGATAATGCTGCTGACGTGGAGTAGGAACTACTAGTAACCAGCTGTGGTTAGTCCTATAGATAATGCTGATGACATGGAGAAGGCACTACTAGTAACCAGCTGTGGTTAATCCTATAGATAATGCTGATGATGTGGAGTAGGAACTACTAGTAACCAGCTGTGGTTAATCCTATAGATAATGCTGATGATGTGGAGTAGGAACTACTAGTAACCAGCTGTGGTTAATCCTATAGATAATGCTAACGATGTGGAGTAGGAACTACTAGTAACCAGCTGTGGTTAGTCCTATAGATAATGCTGATGACATGGAGTAGGAACTACTAGTAACCAGCTGTGGTTAATCCTATAGATAATGCTGATGATGTGGAGTAGGAACTACTTCTAACCAGCTGTGGTTAATCCTATAGATAATGCTGATGACATGGAGTAGGAACTACTAGTAACCAGCTGTGGTTAATCCTATAGATAATGCTGCTGACGTGGAGTAGGAACTAATAGTAACCACCTGTGGTTAATCCTATAGATAATGCTGCTGACGTGGAGTAGGAACTACTAGTAACCAGCTGTGGTTAGTCCTATAGATAATGCTGATGATGTGGAGTAGGAACTACTAGTAACCAGCTGTGGTTAATCCTATAGATAATGCTGATGATGTGGAGAAGGAACTACTAGTAACCAGCTGTGGTTAATCCTATAGATAATGCTAACGATGTGGAGTAGGATCTACTAGTAACCAGCTGTGGTTAGTCCTATAGATAATGCTGATGACATGGAGTAGGAACTACTAGTAACCAGCTGTGGTTAATCCTATAGATAATGCTGATGATGTGGAGTAGGATCTACTTCTAACCAGCTGTGGTTAATCCTATAGATAATGCTGATGACATGGAGTAGGAACTACTAGTAACCAGCTGTGGTTAATCCTATAGATAATGCTGCTGACGTGGAGTAGGAACTAATAGTAACCACCTGTGGTTAATCCTATAGATAATGCTGCTGACGTGGAGTAGGAACTACTAGTAACCAGCTGTGGTTAGTCCTATAGATAATGCTGCTGATATGGAGAAGGCACTACTAGTAACCAGCTGTGGTTAATCCTATAGATAATGCTGATGATGTGGAGTAGGAACTACTAGTAACCAGCTGTGGTTAATCCTATAGATAATGCTGATGATGTGGAGTAGGAACTACTAGTAACCAGCTGTGGTTAATCCTATAGATAATGCTGATGATGTGGAGTAGGAACTACTAGTAACCAGCTGTGGTTAATCCTATAGATAATGCTGCTGACGTGGAGTAGGAACTACTAGTAACCAGCTGTGGTTAGTCCTATAGATAATGCTGAGATATGGAGAAGGCACTACTAGTAACCAGCTGTGGTTAATCCTATAGATAATGCTGATGATGTGGAGTAGGAACTACTAGTAACCAGCTGTGGTTAGTCCTATAGATAATGCTGATGACATGGAGTAGGAACTACTAGTAACCAGCTGTGGTTAATCCTATAGATAATGCTGATGATGTGGAGTAGGAACTACTTCTAACCAGCTGTGGTTAATCCTATAGATAATGCTGATGACATGGAGTAGGAACTACTAGTAACCAACTGTGGTTAATCCTATAGATAATACTGCTGACGTGGAGTAGGAACTAATAGTAACAACCTGTGGTTAATCCTATAGATAATGCTGAAGATGTGGAGTAGGAACTACTAGTAACCAGCTGCGGTTAGTCCTATAGATAATGCTGATGACATGGAGAAGGCACTACTAGTAACCAGCTGTGGTTAATCCTCTAGATAATGCTGATGATGTGGAGTAGGAACTACTAGTAACCAGCTGTGGTTAATCCTATAGATAATGCTGATGATGTGGAGTAGGAACTACTAGTAACCAGCTGTGGTTAATCCTATAGATAATGCTAACAATGTGGAGTAGGAACTACTAGTAACCAGCTGCGGTTAGTCCTATAGATAATGCTGATGACATGGAGAAGGCACTATTAATAACCAGCTGTGGTTAGTCCTATAGATAATGCTGATGACATGGAGAAGGCACTACTAATAACAGCTGTGGTTAGTCCTATAGATAATGCTGATGACATGGAGAAGGCACTACTAATAACCAGCTGTGGTTAGTCCTATAGATAATGCTGATGACATGGAGAAGGCACTACTAATAACCAGCTGTGGTTAGTCCTATAGATAATGCTGATGACATGGAGAAGGCACTACTAATAACCAGCTGTGGTTAGTCCTATAGATAATGCTGATGACATGGAGAAGGCACTACTAATAACCAGCTGTGGTTAGTCCTATAGATAATGCTGATGACATGGAGAAGGCACTACTAATAACCAGCTGTGGTTAGTCCTATAGATAATGCTGATGACATGGAGAAGGCACTACTAATAACCAGCTGTGGTTAGTCCTATAGATAATGCTGATGACATGGAGAAGGCACTACTAATAACCAGCTGTGGTTAATCCTATAGATAATGCTGATGACATGGAGAAGGCACTACTAATAACCAGCTGTGGTTAGTCCTATAGATAATGCTGATGACATGGAGAAGGCACTACTAATAACCAGCTGTGGTTAGTCCTATAGATAATGCTGATGACATGGAGAAGGCACTACTAATAACCAGCTGTGGTTAGTCCTATAGATAATGCTGATGACATGGAGAAGGCACTACTAATAACAGCTGTGGTTAGTCCTATAGATAATGCTGATGACATGGAGAAGGCACTACTAATAACCAGCTGTGGTTAGTCCTATAGATAATGCTGATGACATGGAGAAGGCACTACTAATAACCAGCTGTGGTTAGTCCTATAGATAATGCTGATGACATGGAGAAGGCACTATTAATAACCAGCTGTGGTTAGTCCTATAGATAATGCTGATGACATGGAGAAGGCACTATTAATAACCAGCTGTGGTTAATCCTATAGATAATGCTGATGACATGGAGAAGGCACTACTAATAACCAGCTGTGGTTAGTCCTATAGATAATGCTGATGACATGGAGAAGGCACTACTAATAACCAGCTGTGGTTAGTCCTATAGATAATGCTGATGACATGGAGAAGGCACTACTAATAACCAGCTGTGGTTAGTCCTATAGATAATGCTGATGACATGGAGAAGGCACTACTAATAACCAGCTGTGGTTAGTCCTATAGATAATGCTGATGACATGGAGAAGGCACTACTAATAACCAGCTGTGGTTAGTCCTATAGATAATGCTGATGACATGGAGAAGGCACTATTAATAACCAGCTGTGGTTAGTCCTATAGATAATGCTGATGACATGGAGAAGGCACTACTAATAACCAGCTGTGGTTAGTCTTTTAGATAGTTATGATGACGTGGAGTAGGAAATACTAGGAACCAGTTGTGGTTCCAACCATGATGCACAGAAAGACACTCAGCTTTTCTCTCTTTTCTCCCCCGCTCACTATTCCGCTCAGTACACACACTGCTTTCACTCAAAGCCTGCACCCTAATCCTTATATAGTGCACTACCCTATGGGTCCTCGTCTAAAGTAGTGCACTACTCAATGGGCCCTGGTCTAAAGTTGTGAACTACCCTATGGGTCCTGGTCTAAAGTAGTGCACTACCCAATGGGCCCTGGTCTAAAGTAGTGCACTACCCTATGGGCCCTGGTCTAAAGTAGAGACCTACCCCTTTGGGTCCTGGTCTAAAGTAGTGCACTACCCTATGGGCCCTGTTCTAAAGTAGAGACCTACCCCTATGGACCCTGGTCTAAAGTAGTGCACCACCCCATGGGCCCTGGTCTAAAGTAGTGCACTACCCCTATGGGCCCTGGTCTAAAGTAGTGCACTAAAAAGGGAATAGAGTTCCATTTGGAACTTATCCACTTGTTCAAGAGCCTCATCTCTTTTACCTCAAATAACTTTGACAACAGCCTTAACAACGTTTTCAGGACCAATACATCTGCAATACAATACAATCCTCCCTTTATTGATCTATTTGTACAGAAACTCTATATGTTGTGAGGTCACAGTGGCCTTATGGATGACGTGTAGAGAGCAACTGCATTGGCCAAAGTGAAACAAAGTGCATGATGAAGGGCTTGGAATACAAGAGAATATGAAGTGGCCTGTTCCTTATCAAGTGTCCTGTGTGGCTCAGTTGGTAAAGTATGGTGCTTACAAAGCCAGGGTTGTGGGATTGATTACCATGGGAGACCAGTACAGGAAAAAAATTACAAATGTATGTACTCACTACTGTATGATAAGAGTGGCTGCTAAATTATATATATATATATGAGTCAACCTGGATTTGGTGTGATATATAGGAGGTAACCTGGGCTGAGTTGGTGTGATATATAGGAATAAACCTGTGCTGAGTTGGTGTGATATGTAGGAGTAAACCTGTGTTAACTTAGAGTTGGTGTGATATATAGGAGTAAACCTGTGCTGAGTTGGTGTGATATATAGGAGTAAACCTGGGCTGAGTTGGTGTGATATATAGGAGGTAACCTGGGCTGAGTTGGTGTGATATATAGGAGTAAACCTGGGCTGAGTTTGTGTGATATATCGGAGTAAACCTGGGCTGAGTTGGTGTGATATATAGGAGTAAACCTGGGCTGAGTTGGTGTGATATATAGGAGTAAACCTGGGCTGAGTTGGTGTGATATATAGGAGGTAACCTGGGCTGAGTTTGTGTGATATATCGGAGTAAACCTGGGCTGAGTTGGTGTGATATATAGGAGTAAACCTGGGCTGAGTTGGTGTGATATATAGGAGTAAACCTGGGCTGAGTTGGTGTGATATATAGGAGGTAACCTGGGCTGAGTTTGTGTGATATATCGGAGTAAACCTGGGCTGAGTTGGTGTGATATATAGGAGTAAACCTGGGCTGAGTTGGTGTGATATATAGGAGGTAACCTGGGCTGAGTTTGTGTGATATATCGGAGTAAACCTGGGCTGAGTTGGTGTGATATATAGGAGTAAACCTGGGCTGAACTCGAACCTTCAGCTCCCTCCCTATTCCCTACATAGTGCACTACCCTATGGGTCCTGGTCAAATGGCTCCCTATTCCCTACATAGTGCACTACCCCTATGGGCCCTGGTCAAATGGCACCCTATTCCCTACATAGTGCACTACCCTATGGGCCCTGGTCAAATGGCACCCTATTCCCTACATAGTGCACTACCCTATGGGCCCTGGTCAAAAGCAGTGAACTATATATGGAATATGATGTGATTTGGGATACAGCGAGAGTCTGAGTTTTCGTGCTGTAAGCATTACTAGAAATTGAAGGTGTGTAGCAGCAAAGTTATTTCCAAACCACAGTTCAATGTCTTACCAAGGTAAAAGTGTCTCTGTGGCTGCTACACTTCCTGAATTCCCCACAGGAAGTATGATGCTGTGTAGCACTCAGCTATTTCTACCGAAATGAAAGTATATCTCTTATCTTTATCTAATCTAATCTATTCTTTATGTTATGTCATCTTATCTTATCTTTATCTAATCTATTCTTTATGTCATGTCATCTTATCTTTATGTCATGTTATGTAATCTTATCTTATCTTTATCTAATCTATTCTTTATGTCATGTCATCGTACCTTATCTTTATGTCATGTTATGTAATCTTATCTTCACCTTTATCTTATGTTATCTTATGTTTATGTTATCTTATCTTCAGCTTTGTCTTATGTTATCTTATCTTTATGTTGTCTTATCTTTATGTTATCTTATCTTCAGCTTTGTCTTATGTTATCTTATCTTTATGTAATCTTATCTTCATATTTGTCTTATCTTTATGTTATCTTATCTTCACCTTTATCTTTATGTTATCTTATCTTTATCCTATGTTATCTTTATGTTATCTTATCCTTGTTATTTTATCTTTATCTTATAGAATAAATGAAATACAATATTTGTATCATAGAATAATAGAAAACAATGGAATGGCAATACTTTATTAATGGTATCAATCAATGTTGTTATCCAAAATGGTTTGTCAAAATGTTTATTGGGATGGATTTGATAAACTCTTTACCAAGTGATAAATGATCATTTGACAGAGAGAGATAAAAGTTATTTCTGTCCAACCACAAAGTGGATTACTTGTCATCGTACTGCTGATGTAACTGATACCCATGTAGGGCCTTTCTTCCAGTCATTCAGTCACTGATTATAGAAGGAGAACTGTTTCCTCCAGTCAGTCAGTCAGTTCTGAGAGAAGGAGAAATGTTTCCGATTGGCTCTGAGGCTGACATAGTGGCATGCCTGTTGGTGGAGAGTATTTCCGTAAAGCAGTTTGTGGTTTGCTGCTGTCTGACTGAGTCTAACAGAATGATGCTCAGACAGTGCAGGCAGGATACCAGTGGCAGGATACCAGTGGCAGGATACCAGTGGCAGGATACCAGGATACCAGGATACCAGTGGCAGGATACCAGTGGCAGGATACCAGGCTTCAGCTGTGCATGTAGATTGTTTATTGTCCTGTCAGTACAGTCCTGTAGGTATGATATTGTCCTGTCAGTACAGTCCTGTAGGTATGATATTGTCCTGTCAGTACAGTCCTGTAGGTATGATATTGTCCTGTCAGTACAGTCCTGTAGGTATGATATTGTCCTGTCAGTACAGTACTGTAGGTATGATATTGTCCTGTCAGTACAGTCCTGTAGGTATGATATTGTCCTGTCAGTCCTGTAGGTATGATATTGTCCTGTCAGTACAGTCCTGTAGGTATGATATTGTCCTGTCAGTACAGTCCTGTACGTATGATATTGTCCTGTCAGTACAGTCCTGTAGGTATGATATTGTCCTGTCAGTACAGTCCTGTAGGTATGATATTGTCCTGTCAGTACAGTCCTGTAGGTATGATATTGTCCAGTCAGTACAGTCCTGTAGGTATGATATTGTCCTGTCAGTACAGTCCTGTAGGTATGATATTGTCCTGTCAGTCCTGTAGGTATGATATTGTCCTGTCAGTCCTGTAGGTATGATATTGTCCTGTCAGTACAGTCCTGTAGGTATGATATTGTCCTGTCAGTACAGTCCTGTAGGTATGATATTGTCCTGTCAGTACAGTCCTGTAGGTATGATATTGTCCTGTCAGTACAGTCCTGTAGGTATGATATTGTCCAGTCAGTACAGTCCTGTAGGTATGATATTGTCCTGTCAGTACAATCCTGTAGGTATGATATTGTCCTGTCAGTACAGTCCTGTAGGTATGATATTGTCCTGTCAGTACAGTCCTGTAGGTATGATATTGTCCTGTCAGTTATTGAGTTATTGCCGCAGAACAGTAACAGAAGCATGCTAGTTGATCTCAGGCAGCCCACCTAAACAAGGGTTGTGGTCTGAGAAAAATGGGTTGTTTTGTTGTCTGAGATCGGCATGGTCGTGTCAGAGGCCGACCCCTTCCAGGAACTCAAGCTGAGCCACACAGGCAGATGGTAGTGAGTGGGATGGAGGAGCTCAGGTCCTCAGCAGCACTCCGTTTCTAAGCCATTTCATACAGTAACTATTAACTAAGCATGTGCTGTCTCCTCAGAGGAGAGCTGCAGATTACTATGTAGGATAATGTATAGAATGGCTCCATGACATGACTTACGTATCTATTACTGTATGTGGTGGAAATGGCTTCTATATTTCATACAGCAACACAAAGTCATCTACTGTTCTTCTTTAATCTGGTCTTATTTTGTCATCTCTCTCTCTCACTCTCTCCCTCCTCTCTCTCTCCCTCTCTCCCTCACTCTATAGAGCTCTCTATCTATCTACTCTCTATCTCTCTCTCTCCCTCTCTCTCCCTCTCTCACACTCACTCTCTTTCTCTCTCTCTCTTACTCTCTACCTCTCTCTCTCACTCTCTCTCTATCAATCAATCTCTCTCTATCTCTCTCTCACTCTCTCTCTGTCCCTCTTTCTCTGTTTCGCTTTCTCTACCTCTCTCTCTCCCTCGCTCCCTCTCTCTCCCTCACTCACTCTCTTTCTCTCACTCTTTCTCTCACTCTCTCTCTCACTCTCTCTCTCACTCTCTCACTCTCACTCTCTCTCTCGCTCTCTCTCCCAGTCTCTCTCTCAGTCTCTCTCTCTGTCCCTCTCTCTTTGTTTCTGTCCCTCTCTTTGTCCCTTTCTCTGTCTCTCTTTCTCCCTCTGTCTCTCTCTCTCACTCTCTCCCTCACACTCTCTGTCTCTCTCTCACACACACTCTCTGTCTCTCTCTCTCTCTTTGTCCCTTTCTCTCTCTTTCTTTCTCTCTCTGTGTCTCTCTTTCTCTCTCTCTGTCTTTCTCCCTCTCTCCTCTCTCTCTCTTCCTCTGTGTCTCTCTCTCTCTCTCTCTGTCTTTCTTTCTCTCCCTCCACATCTCAAATCAGATGTGAGGTATAGAATAATACCACTAGGGGGAGTAAATACAAACAAATGAGACACTTTTTAGTTTCACATGGTTGAATACCAGTATATTAATAATGAGTCTATCAGCTTTTAGTTTCACATGGTTGAATACCAGTATATTAATAATGAGTCTATCAGCTTTTAGTTTCACATGGTTGAATACCAGTATATTAATAATGAGTCTATCAGCTTTTAGTTTCACATGGTTGAATACCAGCAGATTCACAAGGCTGAAATCTGAGCACTACTTTCTCACAGAGACTTTCCAAATGGCACATTACTCCCTACAGAGTGCACTATTTTGACCACTACTTTGAGTGCACTATTTTGACCACTACATTGAGTGCACTACTTTGAGTGCACTACATTGACCACTACTTTGAGTGCACTACATTGACCACTACTTTGAATGCACTACTTTGAGTGCACTACTTTGTGCTATAAGGACATAGGGTGCCTAGTTCAAGACATTGCTGATTACCTATTAAATCACAAGATGCAGTGATGGATGGAATGGATTGGTTTACACGTCACAAACGGCTGTTTCTCATTGGGTTCATAAGTGATTGGATTAGTCCAATGTGTAAATCTGGAGGTGCCGGAACAAAAAGTGAGGACAAGAGGGGGGGGGGGGGGGGGGGGGGAAACCTGGGGAGTTCTGAGGTAGCCGAATGCATGAGAAATAAAAATCTCCTTTAAAATAAAGCATCATGCATATCGTTGTATTTGCTTAGTGTTTTCCCAAGATTGTATTTGAAATATTGAGAAAGGTCTGTTTTGTCTGCATGCTGTTTTTTCACTGAGCTTCGATCACACCGACAGTGTCTTGTGTTTTGGTACACCACAATTACATTCATTTCCAATCAAACGCTGCGTTTGCCTTGCAGCATTGCGTTGCAGAGACAGTTGCTGTGGTTCGGTGTGGTGCAGACGTTGGATTTATGGAACGTATGCGTCAAGCTGAATGCGTTGAGGGCTTGACAGAAATGGCATCAGAAGGTGAATGTTGAACTGTTGTTGCATACATAAACAGATGAAGCTGCGTATTATTTTGTGAATTCTCACTGTCGGTGTCTTCGAAGCGTGACAGATTTGCTGCGCGTTCCCGACTGTAGAGTTCCTAGTTATTGGGCTACAATCCACAGCTATTTAATATATATATATTTATCCTATGTGACTAAATTATAGGTCTTCTCGTGGTGTAGTAGGCTATTCTGAATGATTTAATTTATTTCTAACAGACAGCAGTAATTCTTTCACTTTGGCAAATGTATTTCCATTTATCAGAGGTGCTGCAGTTCCTTCAGAACCCTTTGCGCGATTCTATAAGGAAATGAGTGATGAAGTACAACGCTGCAGAGATGAGAGTTGCAGGTTCATGTCTATCAGAGCAGAGAGGGAGAGAGATCATAGAAAAGGAATCTCCTTCTAGTTATGTGAGAGATACTGGCGCAATGTTCACACAGCCACTCGTTTGTCTCAAAAATAGGTTACAATTTTGCTCAAATCATAAACCCAGTCCAACAAAAAAAATCTACTCCAAGAATATTAGTCCTGGGCTGAAAATTTACTTTTCCCACACGTTTTTTTGGGGGGGGGCAGGAGAATTAACAAAGAAGCAAATTTAATAAACTTTGATCGCTTTTGTTAGTGTTTACATTGCAAAAAGTGAATAAAAATGGTTCATGCAACAAGAGGTTCCGGAACAAGACATTCCAAAACTGAGGCTCAAATTAAGCGCTGCGATTTGTCGCAGGTCACATGTTTGAAATGTAAGCGCTCATCGTTCCTTCCTGATTCCCTCCTGAAAAATCACGAGATTTAGAAAACTCATACATTTTAGAAATACAAATTGTATTTTATTTTGATAATCAAAAGGCAGACAGATATTTGGTATAAAAAACATTCACTTAAACAATACATTAAATATGATGTGTAAAGACAAAACAGTGATTATAAAAAGTATCATTTTGAACACAACTATGTTCACCTGTCACAGACAATAACATCCTCATTTATATGAAAAATAATAATCAAATAATATTTTATAAAACTATAAATATGAACCTAAGTAAATATAACTAAAGAAAAACATTTAAGAAAATACACTTTTCCTATTGAAATACCAAAATACTGCTAAAATCCTACATTGAGTGGATATGATTCAAAGCTTTGACAATTGCATTGTTCTTGACAAAAGAGAGCTGTATCTATTGTAAGGACTAGATGAAGACTAGACCTGGACTAAAGTGGACTTTTAATGGAGATACTCCACTCACTATGCTTTCCATCCAGTCGTTTGTATGCAAAGATACTGCATCAAAACATTACTATGGTAGGGCTTTGATTGAACCCGGGAGGCAGGTAGCCTAGTGGTTAGAGCGTTGGGCCAGTAACTGAAAGGTTGCTAGATTGAATCCCCGAGCTGACAAGGTAAAAATCTGTCGTTCTGCCTCTGAACAAGGCAGTTAACCCACTGTTCCTAGGCCGTCATTGTAAATAAGAATTTGTTCTTAACTGACTTGCCTAGTTAAATAAAGGTTAAATAAAAAAAAAGTACAGGTGGAATGCAGGTAAAGGTACACTTGTGAAAGATAACAGACCTGCAGGAATGTTCTCAGCATTACAGGTCAATCAGTCAGGTGGTCAGAGAGCCAGGAGACCGTCACAGCCACCTTTAAACCAATGATGGAACCACCATAGAAAATAGAAGGACCGTTTGTTGTACTCTACAGTGTTGTACAACTGGACACTGAGCAGCATCCTGTGATGACTCACTGTTATGGTGGACTCATGGGACAGTGCTCCAAAAACATTCACTTACAAGTTGAGCTCCTGTATAATGGAAATGTGCTGATTATTTAGGCCAATGATGTCAGTTGGAGTCCGTTGGATGCAAACCTAGTCCCCAGGCTTTTGTGCCGTGGGAGGTAGAGTCTGGTGCATCAGATTACTTGGAGGCTGGAGTGGCTGGTACACAGGCCAGTGGTGAATGGGTGGAGTTGTGTGTGTGTGTGTGTGTGTGTGTGCACAGTCCATTGCTCCAGGTGATCGTGTAGATTAGATAGAAGACTGTCCAGGCCAGGGGTGGATGGAAGCTGTGGTTGACATGATATCAGAGGCATTCATTCTTCAGGAGTGACTGGAAGGTCTCCTCTGTGTGTGTCAGTGACAGTCCACTTCTCCAGTTTGACAGTGTGGATGGATGGATGGATGGATGGATGGGTGGATGGATGGATGGATGACTACTGGCATTTATCCATTGACCTTTCCTTTCTCTCTCTCATGTCACTGATCCACAGGAGGACGGTCTTGAACTCTCCGATGGCCTTGTAAGTCCTGTTGGTGTCCAGCTGCCAAAAGAGGGAATGAATGTCAACAACATATCATAAACACACTCTACTATTGGATACTACAGCCATAGGAGATGGAACTGATTGGATACTACAGCCATAGGGGATGGAACTGATTGGTTACTACAGCCATAGGAGATGGAACTGATTGGATACTACAGCCATAGGAGATGGAACTGATTGGTTACTACAGCCATAGGAGATGGAACTGATTGGATACTACAGCCATAGGGGATGGAACTGATTGGATACTACAGCCATAGGGGATGGAACTGATTGGATACTACAGCCATAGGAGATGGAACTGATTGGATACTACAGCCATAGGAGATGGAACTGATTGGTTACTACAGCCATAGGGGATGGAACTGATTGGATACTACAGCCATAGGGGATGGAACTGATTGGATACTACAGCCATAGGGGATGGAACTGATTGGTTACTACAGCCATAGGGGATGGAACTGATTGGTTACTACAGCCATAGGGGATGGAACTGATTGGATACTACAGCCATAGGGGATGGAACTGATTGGATACTACAGCCATAGGGGATGGAACTGATTGTGAATGCACACAGGTGCAGATAAGAGGTCAATCTCAGGTAAATGTCAACAGTTGAGGAATCATTAAAACAGGTCAATTAGATCTAGAGATTAGTTTTGTTTTGAGCTGTGTGCCTTTGCCATAAAGCACCATGTTGAGATGTGTAAGAGGGTTGGATAAGTCATATTCACCTTCTTAAAAGTGTTCTCCATCTTCCTGATGGTTGTCTTGGTCCATTTTGGTCTAGTTGGGCACTCCACCAGCTGTACAGAGGAAGAACGGTCAGTTGTCTTTTCTGTTTGTCTGTGCATCTATAATATCTTACAATAACATGGGTGGGTGATCAGTGTGTTCTGCATGTATACAACTACATCCATCCTGCTAGTCTACAGTAAAAGTGCCTGGAAGAACCTTTTGTGTTGCTACACAGGCCGAACCTTTCCAGTTAAACCTGGAACCTCTCTGAAAAGGGTCTTCAAGGAACCCCTGTGTAAATGTTGGAGCCAGAACCTTGTTGTGATGGGAGGGGCTCCATTTTGAGCCTTTTAATAATATATTGTAGAGGTGACAGCCAATCAGATTGGAGGTGGGGCTGATTGGAGGTGGGGCTGATTGGAGGTGGGGCTGATTGGAGGTGGGGTTGATTGGAGGTGGGGCTGATTGGAGGTGGGGCTGATTGGAGGTGCTGCTGATTGGAGATGGGGTTGATTGGAGGTGGGGCTGATTGGAGGTGGGGCTGATTGGAGGTGGGGCTGATTGGAGGTGGGGCTGATTGGAGGTGGGGTTGATTGGAGGTGCTGCTGATTGGAGGTGGGGCAGATTGGAGGTGGGGCTGATTGGAGGTGGGGCTGATTGGAGGTGGGGCTGATTGGAGGGTGGGCTGATTGGAGGTGGGGCTGATTGGAGGTGGGGCTGATTGGAGGTGGGGCTGATTGGAGGTGGGGCTGATTGGAGGTGGGGCTGATTGGAGGTGGGGCTGATTGGAGGTGGGGCTGATTGGAGGTGGGGCTGATTGGAGGCTTTCAGACAGTTATTTTTGGTCACCCGTTAGTGTAAATGTAGTTCCTGTTCATCATGTTAAAATTAATTAAAATGTTATTTTTGAATATGTTTACTTATGAATATTACATATTATAATATTCATAATATTAACATTGCTGATTACATACAGTAATAAAGTGGTAACTATTCCAACTTTGGGATTGGCATAGGCTCTTGAGGAACTCATACACCTCTGTTAGCCTCATTGAAGCTACAACACTGTCAGTGTTTAACCTTAACATGTGATGACAATACAACAGAACAGATGAACAGAAATGTCATTTCCTCTAAGAGGTGGTCAAAAATAGAACTATCTTAAAGTTCAATACTCACACAAGATTGCACATCTTTTTCCAGCCTTGCCAGAAGATCCTCAAAGTGTTTGGGGTACAGACCTTCCAAAGATTTCTGGTTGAACACATTGCCATAGACATCCAATATCTTGTTGATTTCCCAGATGCCAAGTTGTTTCTAAAAAATAAAATGAAAATAATTCAAGTTGTGTTGCTTGCTCTTACTCTTACTTGTTTAATAAAATGCTAAATTAGTTCAGTAACAGTCTATGTTTTGATTTATAAATATGATTTATAAATATACCTTAGCACACGTTGTACAGATTTTGGGCAGAAGTCTTTCATATATTTTTCTGGGGAACGTCTGTAACAAAATACATTTCAATTAATTACTATGCACATAACAATATTTATTTCAGGCATTTGAAACAGTATGAAAACAGTTTTCTACTTACTGGTAAAGAGTTTGTGAGAGTTTCTGTTTTGTTGAGTAATTCGTTGATCAGTCTGGGAGAGACCGTCCGTTGGAGACAGTTTGGTCTGTCGCGTCGTTTCCGGCCATGAGCGCGTCCATCCAGGTGTCCAAACATCAACGCCAGCAGACCAACCGTCATCAACATCATAGTGCGCATCTTGTCGGTCTTATTGTTTAAAGTCGTAATTAACGGAGGAGAGAAGAGCAGTGTAGCAGAACTGTAGTTTGACAGTCTGCACTTCTTCTTTCATGTTATATACCCATCACTTCACCTTTCAAAAATTCCCACAGTCGAAACGTGATGCTTAAAAGTGTAACAGCATTTCGTTAGCGCAAAATTTCCATGGAGTGGCCAGCACAAGACGCATTGGTGCTGAGCTTGCTGTTATCTCTCTTTCAGATCTACGATGTCCTGCGGTTAGATTTGTTTGTTGTGGTTTTGCGTTCTAGAGAGAGTTTACCACTTCGAGATTACTGGATGGATAAAACGAGGTTGAAGGTTCATGATTGGTGTTATTCCCCCTTCAAGCAGCTGTAGTTCTATTGAAGTTAAGGAAGAGATGCGTCTATGAGTATCTGATGCTCTATATCCACTATCTTCTTGATAACTGCTGTTCTGTAGGCTTCTAAACTGTGCTCCTCTCTACTAAATGTGAACCTGACCCACTGATGTGCTTTAATAGCTTACTTTCTAAACTGTTATTGCAATATCATAGTAAATATGACCTTTCTGGGAAATAATTTAGAGAATATTCCATTTTGTTTTTATAACTTGTAATGATTCTACTACTGAGGATTGATTAATTAATTATTTTAAAAACATTGTTTATTTTGTGTCATTAATTTAAAAGACTCAATTAAGCATTTTACTGCTATCATTCATACTATACAACACCGTCATCACTCTGGCTTAATACAAACAATAACAAAAGTGCAGAAATGCAGAAAGAATCTCTTGCTGCCAGGTCTGTCTAACCTTTGTGGTGCATCATGCTGATAAAAGCGGTTTTGTGGAGGAGGATACTGTAATGGATCATCAATGGCCTTTAACCAACCCAAAGCTTTTGCCATGCAAATTCTCACTATCTGTACCTCACTATTGGTCCCCGATCCAATGGGGTTCGTTCAGTTTTGTAAGGTTGTCTGGTACTTACTGGAAGAGGTTGGTTCTGTTCATCCCTGGGTAGGATGAGTTGACAACTCTGCTCTCTCCCCCTGATCTGTGTTACCCACTGAAACCAGGTCACACTCCTACGTGGTTCACCACTGCTAGGTCGGGTCTGACCCAGATAGATGGAGTTGTAGACGTCTGCACGTCGCCTTTCGGCTCCAATCTAAGTACTGTATGAGTCAATGTGGTCAGAGAAAAAGTGGTTCTGAAGACTGACTGAAGCATTCAGCTGATTTCCAGTCAGTCAGAACAATCAACGGCGTGTTGTACGGTTTTAAATGGTTACAAACGTCCATCAGTTGGACATTGAACCATATGGAGAAGGTGGAGACAGATTCAAATCATTTTACGTGCTACTGTGACCAACTGCCTTTTAACCCGGGTCGTCTGTGGAGCAAAATACAATGTTAGCCCACTGAGCTAAAGCCTAGGCATTAGCTCTGGGAGCTTACCTCAGAGAGCTAACACAAGTCTTCAGGTTTCAGGTAAGATTACTTATCAAGCATCATTCACTGAACTTCCTCCAAAGCCCTACAAAGACCTTTATTCTCTCCAAATCAGCAACGCAGCAAGAAACCTTTTCGTATCTGTTAAAAAAAAGTCATCATTCAGAGAATATCGGCGGAAGTTTGTATGAGGTTGCTATTTCAAGTGTCCTCAATTGTCTTCGCCCGTCATCATAATGTGTTTCATTCTTCTTCCATCATAACTGGGTTAGACCTCTGTCATAAGATCTGGGTTAGACCTCTGCCATAAGAACTGGGTTAGACCTCTGCCATAAGAACTGGGTTAGACCTCTGCCATAAGAACTGGGTTAGACCTCTGTCATAAGAACTGGGTTAGGACTCTGGCCATAAGAACTGGGTTAGACCTCTGTCATAAGAACTGGGTTAGACCTCTGTCATAAGAACTGGGTTGGTTAGACCTCTGCCATAAGAACTGTGTTAGACCTCTGCCATAAGAACTGGGTTAGACCTCTGCCATAAGAACTGGGTTAGGACTCTGCCATAAGAACTGGGTTAGACCTCTGCCATAAGAACTGGGTTAGACCTCTGCCATAAGAACTGGGTTAGGCCTCTGTCATAAGAACTGGGTTAGACCTCTGTCATAAGAACTGGGTTAGACCTCTGTCATAAGAACTGGGTTAGGCCTCTGTCATAAGAACTGGGTTAGACCTCTGCCATAAGAACTGGGTTAGGCCTCTGTCATAAGAACTGGGTTAGGCCTCTGTCATAAGAACTGGGTTAGGCCTCTGTCATAAGAACTGTGTTAGGCCTCTGTCATAAGAACTGGGTTAGACCTCTGTCATAAGAACTGGGTTAGACCTCTGTCATAAGAACTGGGTTAGGCCTCTGTCATAAGAACTGGGTTAGGACTCTGGCCATAAGAACTGGGTTAGGCCTCTGCCATAAGAACTGTGTTAGGACTCTGCCATAAGAACTGGGTTAGACCTCTGCCATAAGAACTGGGTTAGACCTCTGTCATAAGAACTGGGTTAGGACTCTGGCCATAAGAACTGGGTTAGACCTCTGTCATAAGAACGGGGTTAGGCCTCTGTCATAAGAACTGGGTTAGACCTCTGCCATAAGAACTGGGTTAGGCCTCTGTCATAAGAACTGGGTTAGGCCTCTGTCATAAGAACTGTGTTAGGCCTCTGTCATAAGAACTGGGTTAGACCTCTGTCATAAGAACTGGGTTAGGCCTCTGTCATAAGAACTGGGTTAGACCTCTGCCATAAGAACTGGGTTAGACCTCTGTCATAAGAACTGGGTTAGACCTCTGCCATAAGAACTGGGTTAGGACTCTGTCATAAGAACTGGGTTAGACCTTTGCCATAAGAACTGGGTTAGACCTCTGCCATAAGAACTGGGTTAGACCTCTGTCATAAGAACTGGGTTAGACCTCTGTCATAAGAACTGGGTTAGACCTCTGTCATAAGAACTGGGTTAGGCCTCTGTCATAAGAACTGGGTTAGACCTCTGTCATAAGAACTGGGTTAGGCCTCTGTCATAAGAACTGGGTTAGACCTCTGTCATATGAACTGGGTTAGACCTCTGTCATAAGAACTGGGTTAGGACTCTGTCATAAGAACTGGGTTAGACCTCTGTCATAAGAACTGGGTTAGAGCTTTGCAATAAGAACTGGGTTAGACCTCTGCAATAAGAACTGGGTTAAACCTCACATAGTATGGCACCACTTACAGCAGTACAGGTAATGTCTCTCTGGATACAGCTAGTCTAAACATTGTATAGTCTAATGTTACATTTGGTATATCTAGTCAGAGGTGTGGTGGGGGGTCACAGTTAGGAGCTGAGAGGTGTGGTGGTGGTGGGGGGGTCACAGTTAGGAGCTGAGAGGTGGTGGGGGGGGTCACAGTTAGGAGCTGAGAGGTGTGGTGGTGGTGGGGGGTCACAGTTAGGAGCTGAGAGGTGTGGTGGGGGGGGGGGGGGGGTCACAGTTATGAGCTGTGAGGTGTGGTGTGGTGGTGGTGGGGGGGTCACAGTTAGGAGCTGAGAGGTGGTGGGGGGGGTCACAGTTAGGAGCTGAGAGGTGTGGTGGTGGTGGGGGGTCACAGTTAGGAGCTGAGAGGTGTGGTGGGGGGGGGGGGGGGGGGTCACAGTTAGGAGCTGTGAGGTGTGGTGGTGGGGGGGGGGGGTCACAGTTAGGAGCTGAGAGGTGTGGTGGTGGGGGGGTCACTGTCACCATGGGGTAATTATGGGTAATTCTCAGGAAGATACATCCTTTGTTTGCTCTCTGAAAGCCCTCCGTTTCCTCTGCTGATGTGGAACAGGAAATAGCTGTAAAAACTCCAGGTCATTATCTCTCTGTCTGTGTTTCATCACCTTAAACACTCCAGAGGTGGAATACAAGAACCTGGCCCAGCCACGCCCCCGGCCACACCACCAGTCATGCCACCGGCCACACCCCCGGCCAAACCTCCACCAGCTGCTTCCTCTGGCCTGCATGCGGAGCAGAGAAGAGCAGAGAGGAACCAGGAAGTAAGTGTTTACCTGTCTCAGGTGTCAGGTGTCATCATGTTGTCATTTACCTGAACTGGGGAAGCAGGTGAACTTCCTGATTGGACAATCCCACTGTTGGAGCATGCTCTCTGCATGACACAATACACACACTCATTCACCAACACACACCAACACACACACACACACACACACACACACACACACACACACACACACACACACACACACACACACACACACACACACACACACACACACACACACACACACATTTAGACACAAACACAAGTACACACACTTGGAGACACACACACACGTCAACGATAGTTAATGTTATTGTATATTCCAGACATTATCAGTAATGACACTCCAAGGTTTAGATAATGTGTTTTATTGAGCATAATGACAGCACTTCTGTTTCTGTCATCAACTCTCACTGAATTGACAGATATTATATATTGTTTGCTATAATAATGAAGGCCTAAAATGCCTGTGTAATTTTACTGAAAATGATTCCCATTTCAACATCACAGTCTGCAGATGTTTTCCGGACCCTGATTAAGTCTAGTACTGGACTCAATGGAGAATCTCCGGGAAACTGGCCCAATCTATTTAGGAACCATTTATTGATGAATTCACCCTTAAACCTTGCTCTGTGGTCGCTGTACACAGTGAACAATGTATTTCTATGGGAAGTAGAGTTATATATGTGTGCTGAATGTGTGAATTTAATGTTGATTGTATGTTCAGCTTCTAGAGATCATTCTGGAAAAATAAAGTTAATCTACTTCTGTCTAACGCTACACTGTATTCTAGTCCAGGCTCATCCTATATAACTACTGCTGTCTAAGTCTATACTGTATTCTAGTCCAGGCTCATCCTATATAACTACTGCTGTCTAAGTCTATACTGTATTCTAGTCCAGGCTCATCCTATATAACTACTGCTGTCTAAGTCTATACTGTATTCTAGTCCAGGCTCATCCTATATAACTACAGCTGTCTAAGTCTATACTGTATTCTAGTCCAGGCTCATCCTATATAACTACTGCTGTCTAAGTCTATACTGTATTCTAGTCCAGGCTCATCCTATATAACTACTGCTGTCTAAGTCTACACTGTATTCTAGTCCAGGCTCATCCTATATAACTACTGCTGTCTAAGTCTACACTGTATTCTAGTCCAGGCTCATCCTATATAACTACTGCTGTATAAGTCTATACTGTATTCTAGTCCAGGATCATCCTATATAACTACTGCTGTATAAGTCTATACTGTATTCTAGTCCAGGCTCATCCTATATAACTACTGCTGTCTAAGTCTACACTGTATTCTAGTCCAGGCTCATCCTATATAACTACTGCTGTCTAAGTCTACACTGTATTCTAGTCCAGGCTCATCCTATATAACTACTGCTGTATAAGTCTATACTGTATTCTAGTCCAGGATCATCCTATATAACTACTGCTGTCTAAGTCTACACTGTATTCTAGTCCAGGATCATCCTATATAACTACTGCTGTACACATTTAAAGTTATTCTACTGCTGTCTAAGTCTGTACCGTACACTGTGTAAAGACACGATAATAAATATGAAAAGAAGAATGTGCTTTTGAAAAGTTTTTATTTTAGGAATCTTAGGTTACAAACACTGTGGCAAATTCAATACATTTCCCCATGTTACAGACAGCTGCATTCACTTCCTATATAAATACAATCACTTTATAGCAAAATACGTATTTGTTCAATAGATGTATAAATAACTTAAACATTTCATAATAATTTAACAATGACAATAACTTAAAAATGGAATAGATTCTCTGTTTAAATATATTCTCCAAAAAGCTTAATAAATATAGTATTATTATTGTGTCCAGCACAAGATGTAGAAAGTAAGGGCCACAATGCGGCTACAAATGAAATGCTCAAGACCCTGCACATTTGATGTGAACAGAATCATGATGCATTTGAAATACATTTCACCAGTTTGCATGTTTCTTAGTAACAACAATAAATAGATCAATAATAAATAAGCAATGCAAAATGAATACAAAAAAACACAATATCCTTATAGGATATAAGGTACAGAAACATAGCATGACTAAAATCTAGATGTACATCTCTATGTGATGGTATAGGATGTGTTGGATCTAGATGTACATCTCTATGTGATGATATAGGATGTGTTGGATCTAGATGTACATCTCTATGTGATGATACAGGATGTGTTGGATCTAGATGTACATCTATATGTGATGATATAGGATGTGTTGGATCTAGATGTACATCTCTCTGTGATGATATAGGATGTGTTGGATCTAGATGTGCATCTCTATGTGATGATATAGGATGTGTTGGATCTAGATGTACATCTCTATGTGATGATATAGGATGTGTTGGATCTAGATGTACATCTCTCTGTGATGATATAGATGTGTTGGATCTAGATGTACATCTCTATGTGATGATATAGGATGTGTTGGATCTAGATGTACATCTCTATGTGATGATACAGGATGTGTTGGATCTAGATGTGCATCTCTATGTGATGATATAGGATGTGTTGGATCTAGATGTACATCTCTATGTGATGATATAGGATGTGTTGGATCTAGATGTACATCTCTATGTGATGATATAGGATGTGTTGGATATAGATGTACATCTCTATGTGATGACATAGGATGTGTTGGATCTAGATGTACATCTCTATGTGATGATATAGATGTGTTGGATCTAGATGTACATCTATATGTGATGATATAGGATGTGTTGGATCTAGATGTACATCTCTATGTGATGATATAGGATGTATTTGAATCCTGTATTTGGATCTAGGCGTGCACACAGAAGTCTTTCAGGAAGGTGAAGAGGATGTCAATCTCTCCAATGGCTTTCTTTATCCCTTTCCCCTCCTCCATCTGAAACAAGAAACCAAAAACAATGGGGGTTTAGACAAAGATCACATTCAATCAAATGTTCAATGGATTCATTTTCACTTTGATTAATGCATTAACTCTTGTTCATAACTTTTGTTTATCATGTTTCTTTGTGACAAGTATGAAAATGATCAAGTCTGTACAGGTATAATGGAGAATTACCCCGGCCAACTTCTTGCGGAAAGCAATGCTGTGGTGGTGGTCATTGTAGTGTTTAATAGCCTAGAAGAAAGAGAGAGGAAATCAGTCCCTTTCTCTGAGTGATAAAAACACCATCTCTACACAATATCACCCCTCAGATCTCTGACAGAGACAGAGACAAACAGAGTGAAACATAGGAGTGTGTTGAAAAGGTAAAGAATGGATGAAGAGAGAAGGGGATGAAATAAAGGAGTGTAGGTAAAGCAAATGACGGAGAGGAGAACTTACACAGCCGTGTTCCTTCAGGTCTCTGCTGACTCGGGCCAGGTCTTCCTTCAGGGCAGGGAGTTTAGGATGATGCTTGTCCTGCTTCTCCTTAGTGGTCAGGATGTTACTCAGGTAGAAGTCCAGGATGTTAGCATGCAGGCAGCAGATGTCTCTGTGGTTCTGCCATTGGAGACGTCAGTTCAAAGTTCAGTTCAAAGGCATCAATTCATTAGTATGATATGATTCCTATTGCCTACAGCTGCATCAGGTGGTAGAAATAGAAAATACAACACTAAACTAAATACCATTTCACACCAAGCTGTAAAATAATGTAGGCTAGACATGGATTAACATGACATTACTCATAGGTTTAATAGACAGACCTTTTTAGTATCGATGTCTGGCATCAGTTTAGTGTCAGTATCAGTGTCAGAACTTTGCGCCTGTTGAAACAGACAGGAATGGTATTATTAGGCTTTTTAAAGTCATTATCATAATGAAATAAACCCGCATAAAATACAAAATAATAGGCTACTAGTTCTACAAATAGAATATATTTAGTTTAGTCCTACAATTATAAGCCATTATGGAATATGATAAAGTAACTTACATGTTGAGCCACCAGCTGTACCATGGTGTCGGTATCCGCGCTGTGCAGGGGGGCGCTGAGCGGGCGATGGATGGAGTGCGCCACGGATTCGCGCAGCAGACAGACGCTCATCACCACTACCACAGCGGCTACGAGTTGGACCGAACTGAACTTCATATTGGCTCCGGGAGATTTGTCTTTCTTCGTTTGAATAATAATGCGAAAATATCACAGTTCACCTGGAAAGAATAAATTACAGTCAGATATCTTGTTTTGATTTAGGTCAGCCTTATCTAATCCTATTTATAGACTACACGCTACAGGTGATCATAAATCTATTTTGCAAGAGAGACCTGTTGTAATACTACAACCAAGACCGTAGATTAAACTGCTTACCTTACGGGTTGGTTTGGTAGGTTGTCATGTTTTCTACCTGGTAGGGACAGTATTTATATTGTCTTGGAGGCCTTGGTGGAGGAGACGTCATTGTGGTTCCTTTCTCGGGTATCCTCCCTCCCTCCCACCCCAGCTTCCTTACCTGGGTTAACCAGGTCAACGTTATTACACCGAACTCAAAACTATACCGAAATGTACACAAAAATAACATAACAGTCAAAAAAAGGGAAGTTGATGTGTGAACAAAAAGATGACTTAAGATAAATACATGTGTGTTCCTAAATGAATCAGTCGTCAAAAAGAGAACTGATGGCCAAGGTTCTGGATGTTGTGTCTACGTCACCAAGTTCATTCATGTTTGGAATGATTGCGTCAGTTTTCTCCTCGGGTGGTTTAGGATGCTGGAACATCCGATAGAGCAGGTATTCCCAACCTGGGAGTACGACAAATAAAAATGTGATTCACATTTTAAAAATGTTTTTATTTATTTTTTATTAATGCTTCTCATTTTCAAACAGTCCATTTATATATTCCAACGGGACGATACATTTGGGTGAGTTTTTTTCCTCGACTGAGTAGCCTCGTTTCACTTCCAAAAAGAAAATTAAGCAATCTAGTGTTCAGCGAAACAACAACACAATGTCAAATACAGGAAGCCTAGTCAAATAATGAATATCCAATCAGTTAACCGTTACTCTATCGCGGGAATTCCACTAATGGTCCAAATGTAGCCAAACGTAGCTGCTGCTCATTCCGTTTGCTCCAAAATGGATAAATGGTCAAAAAAAAGTAAGGCCCACGTCCATAGAGACACATACCAGCTCTACTGGTAGTACTGCTACTACCAGCAGTACTACACCTGCTACTACCAGCAGTACTACACCTGCTACTACCAGCAGTACGACACCTGCTACTACCAGCAGTACTACACCTGCTACTACCAGCAGTACTACACCTGCTACTACCAGCAGTACTACACCTGCTACTACCAGCAGTACTACACCTGCTACTACCAGCAGTACTACACCTGCTACTACCAGCAGTACTACACCTGCTACTACCAGCAGCACTACACCTGCTACTACCAGCAGCACTACACCTGCTACTACCAGCAGTACTACACCTGCTACTACCAGCAGTACATCACCTGCTACTACCAGCAGTACTACACCTGCTACTACCAGCAGTACTACACCTGCTACTACCAGCAGCACTACACCTGCTACTACCAGCAGTACTACACCTGCTACTACCAGCAGTACATCACCTGCTACTACCAGCAGTACTACACCTGCTACTACCAGCAGCACTACACCTGCTACTACCAGCAGTACTACACCTGTTCAAACAACTTTCCTAATCCATCCTTAGGTATCCTAAAACATAAATAATCGGTACAATTTAAGACGGAATATACTGTGTTCAATAGCGGATAAAATCAAAGTGGAGCAAACAAAAGAGTCCACTTGGCTTGACTCTCATTCTGAATAGCCGTACTTCTTAATTTCTCAAAGGAAAAACATCAACCAATTTCTAATGACTGTTGACATCTAGTGGAAGCCATTGGAACTGTAACCAGATGCCTCAAAAATCTAGTTTACCACAGAAACCCAATTGAAAACACAGTGAACTCCATTTTTTTTCCTGGATGGTTTGTCCTCGGAGTTTCGCCTGCCAAATAAGTTATGTTATAGTCACAGACATGATTTTGACAGTTTTAGAAACTTTTGAGTGTTTTCTATCCAAATCTACCAATTATATGCATATCCTAGCCTCTCTGGGCTAGGCGGGACGAATTCGTCCCACCTACGTAACAGCCACTGGCAGCCTGTGGCGCGATTTTCAAAACCTTAAAAATCCTATTACTTCAATTTCTCAAACATATGACTATTTTACAGCTATTTAAAGACAAGACTCTCGTTAATCTAACCACACTGTCCGATTTCAAAAAGGCTTTACAACGAAAGCAAAACATTAGATTATGTCAGCAGAGTACCAAGCCAGAAATAATCAGACACCCATTTTTCAAGCCAGCATATAATGTCACCAAAACCCAGAAGACAGCTAAATGCAGCACTCACCTTTGATGATCTTCATCAGATGACAACCCTAGGACATTATGTTATACAATACATGCATGTTTTGTTCAATCAAGTTCATATTTATATCAAAAACCAGCTTTTTACATTAGCATGTGACGTTCAGAACTAGCATACCCCCCGCAAACTTCCGGGGAATTCGCTAACATTTTACTAAATTACTCACGATAAACGTTCACAAAAAGCATAACAATTATTTTAAGAATTATAGATACAGACCTCCTCTATGCACTCGATATGTCCGATTTTAAAATAGCTTTTTGGTGAAAGCACATTTTGCAATATTCTAAGTACATAGCCCAGGCATCACGGGCTCGCTATTTAGACACCCGGCAAGTTTAGCACTCACCATAATCATATTTACTATTATAAAAGTTTGATTACCTTTTGTTGTCTTCGTCAGAATGCACACCCAGGACTGCTACTTCAATAACAAATGTTGGTTTGGTCCAAAATAATCCATCGTTATATCCGAATAGCGGCGTTTTGTTCGTGCGTTCCAGACACTATCCGAAATAGTAAAGAAGTGTCGCGCGCATGGCGCAATTCGTGACAATAAAATTCAAAATATTCCATTACCGTACTTCGAAGCATGTCAACCGCTGTTTAAAATCAATTTTTACGCCATTTTTCTCGTAGAAAAGCGATAATATTCCGACAGGGAATCTCCTTTTCGGCAAACAGAGGAAAAAATCCCAAAGGCGGGGGCGGTCGGGTCACGCGCCTAAGCCCAGTGTCCCTTGATCGGCCACTTGAGAAAGGCGATAATGTGTTTCAGCCTGGGGCTGAAATGACGACATTCTGTTTTTTCCCGGGCTCTGAGCGCCTATGGACGACGTGGGAAGTGTCACGTTAGAGCAGAGATCCTTAGTAAATGATAGAGATGGAAAAGAAGTTCAAGAAATGGTCAGACAGGCCACTTCCTGTAAAGGAATCTCTCAGGTTTTGACCTGCCATTTGAGTTCTGTTATACTCACAGACACCATTCAAACAGTTTTAGAAAATTTAGGGTGTTTTCTATCCATATGTAATAAGTATATGCATATTCTAGTTACTGGGTAGGAGTGGTAACCAGATTAAATCGGGTATGTTTTTTATCCAGCCGTGTCAATACTGCCCCCTATCCTAAACAGGCTAGCTTCTGGGCCTAAGTAGCAGGCAGTTTACTTTGGGCACACTTTTCATCCGGATGTCAAAACACCGCCCCCTATCCCAAAGAACTTTTAACAAGGACAACACACAGGTCTTTCCATCATTGTAGGATTTTTGTGTGTAAATTAACTCAAGGTAATGGACAATGTTAAATGTGATATAGCGAAGCACCTGAGTGAGTTGGGTGCGCAATTACGCAGGTACTTTCCCGAAACGGATGACATAAACAACTGGATTCGTTATCTCTTTCATGCCCTGCCTCCAGTCCACTTACTGGTATCTGAACAAGAGAGCCTCATCGAAATTACAACAAGAGGTTCTGTGAAAATGTAATTAAATCAGAAGCCACTGCCAGATTTCTGGATTGGGCTGCGCTCAGAGTATCCTGCCTTGGCAAATCGCGCTGTTAAGACACTGATGCCCTTTGCAACCACGTACCTATGTGAGAGTGGATTCTCGGCCCTCATTAGCATGAAAACTAAATACAGGCACCGACTGTGTGTGGAAAATGATTTAAGACTGAGACTCTCTCCAATACAACCCAACATTGCAGAGTTATGTGCATCCTTTCAAGCACACCCTTCTCATTAACCTGTGGTGAGTTATTCACAATTTCCATTAAAAAATAAAGTTTTATATGTAAGATGGCTAAATAAAGAGCAAAATTATTGATTATTATTATATTATTATTATTCGTGCCCTGGTCCTATAAGAGCTCTTTGTCACTTCCCACGAGCTGGGTTGTGACATAAACTCATACTCATTCTTATGTTTAATAAATGTATCGTATAGTGTGTGTGTGTGTGGCAGGCTTACAATGATGGCAAAAAACAACATTTGAGAGTGCGCTGACCCTGGTGCTAGAGGGGGTACCCAGCTAGAGGTTGAATGTTTGAAGGGGTAAGGGACTATAAAACGTTTGGGAACCACTGCTCTAGAACAACCAAAAAGACTTAACTCAGAGGAGACCCGTGGAACCTCTAGTACCAACCAGTCTTAACTCAGAGGAGACCCGTGGAACCTCTAAGACCAACCAGTCTTAACTCAGAGGAGACCCGTGGAACCTCTAAGACCAACCAGTCTTAACTCAGAGGAGACCTGTGGAACCTCTAGTACCAACCAGTCTTAACTCAGAGGAGACCCGTGGAACCTCTAGTACCAACCAGTCTTAACTCAGAGGAGACCCGTGGAACCTCTAGTACCAACCAGTCTTAACTCAGAGGAGACCCGTGGAACCTCTAAGACCAACCAGTCTTAACTCAGAGGAGACCCGTGGAACCTCTAAGACCAACCAGTCTTAACTCAGAGGAGACCTGTGGAACCTCTAGTACCAACCAGTCTTAACTCAGAGGAGACCCGTGGAACCTCTAGTACCAACCAGTCTTAACTCAGAGGAGACCCGTGGAACCTCTAGTACCAACCAGTCTTAACTCAGAGGAGACCTGTGGAACCTCTAGTACCAACCAGTCTTAACTCAGAGGAGACCCGTGGAACCTCTAGTACCAACCAGTCTTAACTCAGAGGAGACCCGTGGAACCTCTAGTACCAACCAGTCTTAACTCAGAGGAGACCTGTGGAACCTCTAGTCCCAACCAGTCTTAACTCAGAGGAGACCCGTGGAACCTCTAGTACCAACCAGTCTTAACTCAGAGGAGACCCGTGGAACCTCTAGTACCAACCAGTCTTAACTCAGAGGAGATCCGTGGAACCTCTAGTACCAACCAGTCTTAACTCAGAGGAGACCCGTGGAACCTCTAGTACCAACCAGTCTTAACTCAGAGGAGACCCGTGGAACCTCTAGTACCAACCAGTCTTAACTCAGAGGAGACCCGTGGAACCTCTAGTACCAACCAGTCTTGAGAGTCTTATAGTTACTAGAAGTCTAATTTAGAAGCGATGTGAAGTAGTATGGGAGTTTCTGTAGAAGTGCTTTATATCGAAATAATAGCCAATGTTGGGCCCTTCTGGTAGTCAGAGTCTCCAAGCCAACAGAACTAGATAAGAGACAATGATGCGTACGGAAATTATCATCAGTTATGAAACAAAGTCTGTGTGGTAGACTGAATCTAGAGATTTTAACACAGAGGCTGAGTGGTAGACTGAATCTAGAGGTTTTAACACAGATGCTGAGCGGTAGACTGAATCTAGAGGTTTTAACACAGAGGCTGAGTGGTAGACTGAATCTGAATCTAGGCCGGAGGACAGGCGGGCCACTCGGGCTGGGCCGGAGGACAGGCGGGCCCCTCGGGCTGGGCCGGAGAGCAGGCGGCCACTCGGGCTGGGCCGGAGGACAGGCGGGCCACTCGGGCTGGGCCGGAGGACAGGCGGGCCACTCGGGCTGGGCCGGAGGACAGGCGGGCCACTCGGGCTGGGCCGGAGGACAGGCGGGCCACTCGGGCTGGGCCGGAGGACAGGCTGGCCACTCGAGCTGGGCCGGAGGACAGGCGGGGCACCCTGGCAGATCCGGGCAGGTGGGTTGCTCTGGCGACTCCCGACTGGCGGGCGGCTCTGGCGACTCCCGACTGGCGGGCGGCTCTGGCGACTCCCGACTGGCGGGCGGCTCTGGCGACTCCCGACTGGCGGGCGGCTCTGGCGACTCCCGACTGGCGGGCGGCTCTGGCGACTCCCGACTGGCGGGCGGCTCTGGCGACTCCCGACTGGCGGGCGGCTCTGGCGACTCCCGACTGGCGGGCAGCTCTGGCTACTCTTGACTGGCAGGCAGCTCTTGCGACTCTTGACTAGCGGGCAGCTCTGGTGACTCTTGACTGGCGGGCAGCTCTGGCAGCTCCTGAATGGCGAGGCTGGGCTGACGCACTAGACGCCTGATGCGTGGGGCTGGTACTGCACATGCCAGCCTGGAGACACGCACCTCCATGCTAGTGTGTATAGCGGGAAACACCGGACCGTAGAGGCGCACTGGCGGTCTTGAGCGCAGGGTTGGCATCACCCCTTCAGGCTCGATGCTCACTTCGCCCTGGCAAATGCGGGGCGCTGGTACAGGGTGGACTGGGCTGTGCGTGCATATAGGCGAGATAGTGCACACCTCAGCGAAACATGGCGCCAACAAAACCAATAAACAATAAGGGAGGGAAGGGAGGGTGGCTGCCGTCAACGACGGCGCTGTGCTACACTCTCCCTCCCCAACTCACCTATCCTGGAGGTGGCTCAGGTGCGGTACGTGGACCTTGCTCCACCTTCGGTATCGCTCACTTCGGCGTCGCCCACACCTGTTTATAGGACTCCCAATCAGAGGCAACTAGAACCACCTGCCTCCAATTGAGAGTCCAACAACCAATCTACACATAACACAAAAACCCCTGCCATGTCCTGACCAAAACTAATACAATTGCTCCCTCTGCTGGTCAGGACGTGACAGAGGCTGAGTGGTAGACTGAATATAGAGGTTTTAACACAGAGGCTGAGTGGTAGACTGAATCTAGAGGTTTTAACACAGAGGCTGAGTGGAAGACTGAATCTAGAGGTTTTAACACAGAGGCTGAGTGGTAGACTGAATCTAGAGGTTTTAACACAGAGGCTGAGTGGAAGACTGAATCTAGAGGTTTTAACACAGAGGCTGAGTGGTAGACTGAATCTAGAGGTTTTAATACAGAGGCTGAGCGGTAGATTGAATCTAGAGGTTTAAAAGGGCTAAATTGAGCAATTTAATTAATTACATTTCTCACCCTCGTGGCGATCCAGCTATGTTTTGGAAGGCTATTAAATCACTAAAAAGAAGCAGCCATTCTATTTAACTCCAGTACTATAACAGACAAAATGTCAATAACGGACACCTTTTACCAACATGTTATTACAGCAGGCCATTTACCTGAAAGGGGCAACAGCAGCAATAAGGACAACTCAGAAAAGACTGTTCAAGACACAAGCTCATCTCTAAAGCACGGTGATGTTCAGTCATAGACTTACCTGATACCTTAAATGGTGTCCCGCTGTTCTCTCTAAGGCAAGTCACTACTAGGGAGGTTCTGGATGTTCTGTCTTCATCAAGTCACTACTAGGGAGGTTCTGGATGTTCTGTCTTCATCAAGTCACTACTAGGGAAGTTCTGGATGTTCTGTCTTCATCAAGTCACTACTAGGGAAGTTCTGGATGTTCTGTCTTCATCAAGTCACTGCTAGGGAAGTTCTGGATGTTCTGTCTTCATCAAGTCACTACTAGGGAAGTTCTGGATGTTCTGTCTTCATCAAGTCACTACTAGGGAAGTTCTGGATGTTCTGTCTTCATCAAGTCACTACTAGGGAAGTTCTGGATGTTCTGTCTTCATCAAGTCACTACTAGGGAAGTTCTGGATGTTCTGTCTTCATCAAGTCACTACTAGGGAGGTTATGGATGTTCTGTCTTCATCAATTCACTACTAGGGAGGTTCTGGATGTTCTGTCTTCATCAAGTCACTACTAGGGAGGTTCTGGATGCTCTCATAGTTATTGATGTTAAAGAGTCCACTGGGCCAGACATGCTTGACCCGTGTATTCTACTGCTTGCTGGGCCAGACATGCATGACCCGTGTCTTCTACTGCTTGCTAGGCCAGACATGCTTGAGCCGTGTATTCTACTGCTTGCTGGGCCAGACATGCATGACCCGTGTCTTCTACGGCTTGCTGGGCCAGACATGCTTGACCCGTGTATTCTACTGCTTGCTGCACCTCATGTTGAAGTCAATATGCTGAAGGAGTTCAGTCTAATGTTCTTAACATAACCAAAGGAGTTCTCAATACAATCAATGCCCTTTACTGTTCACTATTCACATGAATAATGTTGGTTTGTCCCTGAATAATAACAACTGGGACCTACAGCTCAAGCAGCTAAGTTAGCTAGCTAGTTAACATGAGTCTATATCGAGGCTACAAATTAAACTTCAATCGTCTCAGGCCAGTGGCACAATATATGAATTCGTGGTTAGATCAGAATCGCCATCATAATCATTGTTCTGTACAGAGAATTAAGTCAAAACCACAAGTCCAAATCCCCATCTCCATCCATGGTTTAGGAAAGGGATGATTTAGCAAGCTAGCTACAGCAGGACATCAACACAAGCAGACCAAAGTCAGACACGTTTTGCTAGGACAAGCTAGCTACAGCAGGACATCAACACAAGCAGACCAAAGTCAGACACGTTTTGCTAGGACAAGCTAGCTACAGCAGGACATCACCACAAGCAGACCAGAGTCAGACACGTTTTGCTAGGACAACTGTTGAGTTCAGCTCAACACTGATTTACTAATTCTTTTATATCTTTTTTTTTATTAAGGGAGGCCATACGCTCGCTGGCATCAATCAATCAAACACTACGGCGGCAACATGTCATACTCCGTTTGACCAGACAGCATCAGATACATGGGCTACACATACTGAGACAGGGGGGCGCTGTTTCCCCTCGCTATGATGATTTCTTCGGTGAGATTTTGCCAATTTCGAATCGATGGAAAAATGATGAAAACACAGAGAGACGAAAGAGATTATGATTTAAAATGTTTTTATATATATTTGGGTAAGCCTGGCTTCCCTTAACATCGATGAATACACACCACTGCTAATATGTTTATCTGTGTATCTGATAAACATGCTCCATTGAAGAGATTAGGAATGAAAGATAGAGCCAACCTGTGGGTCACTCCTGAACATGATGAGTTATTTCAGCTAAGGAACAAAGCTTGGTCTGAAGACAGACAGTCAGACTGGTAGCTCTACTGACTGGCTCACCTTCAGACAACTTAGAAACACATGTACTACTTCCACTAGAATGGCTAAATAGAGCTATTTATGTTTATGACTCTCCTTTACTTTTTTAAGTGTTCTACTCTGCTCGCCATCACCTCGCTTAACCAGGTGTGCGTTTCTTTAGCCTCCAGATTAAAAAAGTCTCCAGTCATGTAAAATGACATAGAATTGTATGAAATGCGTTGATAAAAGGCCTTTTCCCGGATCCTAGGCTACTAAAAATGTTCCCCATGTGTAGAACTTCAGTAAGTGCCTCTACTCTTCTGCTCTTTGTCACTACGCAACTACGACGATATGCATGATGCTTTATTTTAGAGGAGATTTTTATTTCTCTTGCATTCCGCTACCTCAGAACTCCCCAGGTCACCCCCCCTCTCGTTCTCACTTTTTGTTACGGCCATTGGCGAAAATCTGATATCAACTTTGGAGGGGACAATTACATGAAATTTTCTCAAGAGCAATTCCTGAGGGGGACACCAAAAGTAGTGCTGTAACACATAGCCTACATTGTAAGATGGTAAATGTATATTGAGGAACCAAAGAAATAAGGTGTTTGCCGTACTCCTAACTACCGGTACCCAAAACTACACAACTACTCACAACAGCAATACCATTGCCTTTAACAAATCTTAGTTCAGTCACCAGTTTAAGTTGAGAGTGGGGGTATCCATGGCATTTTCCAATTATGTTCCTATTTTACAAGTCAAAAAAATGGAGAACCTTTCATAATGTTGCCAAACAAAGACTCAACAAACTTACCTGAGACTCCCTGTCTCTGCATATCTGTCCCCAACTCTGCTGTCTGTGTGCCATCTGTTGCCTGCTCTGCCTAATGACATCATTGTGAAACATTTCCATTAGAATTTCATTTCTTTCTTATGAACATTTTATCAACTAGTCTTTGAGATATTAGGGTACTAGAGTTCTTACTATGCGTTTTGGTGTTTTGAAAAGTACTCTGATGTCCGTCTTTTATTTTTCTGCCATTTTTCTACCTGGCTGGCTGGCTGGCTACACACACAGTGTGTAGGTTATTTACAGTAGGAGATGGGCTTCTATCATCTTCAATCATTCTATTTGGGCTTCGATCTAAAAGGTAGCTAGCAAATGTGAACCGGATTAAAATGACAAGAGTTGACAGCTGTGTGAGTTCACCATTTACACAACATATGCTGCTACCTTTTGTAATTTTAATAGTTTGTTTCATATTGGCTGGCTTCCAACAATAGCTGAATTTGCAAAGATAGCGAGCACCAATTCAGTTTCAGTGGTGTATGCTATAATCTTTGCTACCCGGGTTAAATAAAGGTGAAATAAAATAAATAAATAAAAGTTCACTTGCGACAATTTAGCTTTTGCAACGAGACCATTAAATATATTTAAGACAATGGTAGAAGAGAGTGTAGTTCTGTTCAGGTTGGACTTCAGTTTATCGCTAACCTTATCACAGGGACTTTGAAGCACTAACTTACATCATCTGCATGCTGATTCCATCTTTGACGACGCCACATAAATGGAATAGGTACTAGCTAGTTTAATAGTTAATATTTGCGCGCTAGCTCTGCATATTCAGCTAGTGTGTGTGCGCGATTGACTGGATTAACCTCACGTCAGTTACGTAGCAAGCTAAGGAACTGGCAGTGGATCAAACCATTGTGAGGCAATGGGTGGGGGGGTCGCAATATTTTGAAAATTAAAAACGCGCTATTAAGTGTCTATAATCAGCTCAATTGCTTTCATTGCGTATTATTAATATTATTTAAATTACATAGTTATGTTTCAGTGATATATTGGGGGGGGACAAATCATATTTTCCCAGGATGGGGGGGTCGTGTCCCCCCCGTCCCCCCCGGGACTTCCGCCCCTGGTTACGGCACCTCCCGATTTACACATTAACCACTGGACAAATCCAATCACTTATGAACCCAATGAGAAACAGCCGTTTGTGACGTGTAAACCAATCCATTCCATCCATCACTGCATCTTGTGATTTAATAGGTAATCAGCAATGTCTTGAACTAGGCACCCTATGTCCTTATAGCACAAAGTAGTGCACTCAAAGTAGTGCATTCAAAGTAGTGGTCAATGTAGTGCACTCAAAGTAGTGGTCAAAGTAGTGCACTCAAAGTAGTGCACTCAAAATAGTGCACTCAAAGTAGTGGTCAAAGTAGTGCACTCAAAGTAGTGGTCAAAGTAGTGCACTCAAAGTAGTGCACTCAAAATAGTGCACTCAAAGTAGTGGTCAAAGTAGTGCACTCAAAGTAGTGGTCAAAGAAGTGCACTCTGTAGGGAGTAAGGTGCCATTTGGAACGTCTCCTGTGAGAAAGTAGTGCTCAGATTTCAGCCTTGTGAATCTACTGGTATTAAACCATGTGAAACTAAAAGCTGATAGACTCATTATTAATATACTGGTATTCAACCATGTGAAACTAAAAGCTGATAGACTCATTATTAATATACTGGTATTCAACCATGTGAAACTAAAAGCTGATAGACTCATTATTAATATACTGGTATTCAACCATGTGAAACTAAAAGCTGATAGACTCATTATTAATATACTGGTATTCAACCATGTGAAACTAAAAGCTGATAGACTCATTATTAATATACTGGTATTCAACCATGTGAAACTAAAAGCTGATAGACTCATTATTAATATACTGGTATTCAACCATGTGAAACTAAAAGCTGATAGACTCATTATTAATATACTGGTATTCAACCATGTAAACTAAAAGCTGATAGACTCATTATTAAATACTGGTATTCAACCATGTCAAACTAAAAGCTGATAGACTCATTATTAATATACTGGTATTCAACCATGTGAAACTAAAAGCTGATAGACTCATTATTAATATACTGGTATTCAACCATGTGAAACTAAAAGCTGATAGACTCATTATTAATATACTGGTATTCAACCATGTGAAACTAAAAGCTGATAGACTCATTATTAATATACTGGTATTCAACCATGTGAAACTAAAAGCTGATAGACTCATTATTAATATACTGGTATTCAACCATGTGAAACTAAAAGCTGATAGACTCATTATTAATATACTGGTATTCAACCATGTGAAACTAAAAGCTGATAGACTCATTATTAATATACTGGTATTCAACCATGTGAAACTAAAAGCTGATAGACTCATTATTAATATACTGGTATTCAACCATGTGAAACTAAAAGCTGATAGACTCATTATTAATCTACTGGTATTCAACCATGTGAAACTAAAAGCTGATAGACTCATTATTAATATACTGGTATTCAACCATGTGAAACTAAAAGCTGATAGACTCATTATTAATCTACTGGTATTAAACCATGTGAAACTAAAAGCTGATAGACTCATTATTAATATACTGGTATTCAACCATGTGAAACTAAAAGCTGATAGACTCATTATTAATATACTGGTATTCAACCATGTGAAACTAAAAAGTGTCTCATTTGTTTGTATTTACTCCCCCTAGTGTTATTATTCTATACCTCACATCTGATTTGAGATGTGGAGGGAGAGAAAGAAAGAGAGAGGAAGAGAAAGAGAGAGAGAGAGACAGAGAGTGTGTGTGAGAGAGAGACAGAGAGTGTGAGGGAGAGAGAGCGAGAGAGAGACAGAGAGAGAAAGAGAGACAGAGAAAGGGACAAAGAGAGGGACAGAAACAAAGAGAGAGGGACAGAGAGAGAGACTGAGAGAGAGACTGGGAGAGAGAGCGAGAGAGAGAGTGAGAGTGAGAGAGTGAGAGAGAGTGAGAGAGAGTGAGAGAAAGAGTGAGAGATAGAGAGTGAGTGAGGGAGAGAGAGGGAGTGAGGGAGAGAGAGGTAGAGAAAGCGAAACAGAGAAAGAGGGACAGAGAGAGAGTGAGTGAGAGAGAGATAGAGAGAGAGATTGATTGATATAGAGAGAATGAGAGAGAGAGAGGTGGAGAGTAAGAGAGAGAGAGAAAGAGAGTGAGGGTGAGAGAGAGCGAGAGAGATAGAGAGTAGATAGATAGAGAGAGCGCTATAGAGGGAGGGAGAGAGATAGAGGGAGAGGAGGGAGAGAGTGAGAGAGAGAGAGGAGGGAGAGAGTGAGAGAGAGTGAGAGTAAGAGAGAGAGAGAAAGAGAGTGAGGGTGAGAGAGGGAGAGAGAGGGAGAGAGAGATAGAAAGTAGATAGATAGATAGAGAGAGAGCGCTATAGAGGGAGGGAGAGAGGGAGAGAGAGAGGAGGGAGAGAGTGAGAGAGAGAGAGAAAGAGAGAGAGATGACAAAATAAGACCAGATTAAAGAAGAACAGTAGATGACTTTGTGTTGCTGTATGAAATATAGAAGCCATTTCCACCACATACAGTAATAGATACGTAAGTCATGTCATGGAGCCATTCTATACATTATCCTACATAGTAATCTGCAGCTCTCCTCTGAGGAGACAGCACATGCTTAGTTAATAGTTACTGTATGAAATGGCTTAGAAAAGGAGTGCTGCTGAGGACCTGAGCTCCTCCATCCCACTCACTACCATCTGCCTGTGTGGCTCAGCTTGACTTCCTGGAAGGGGTCGGCCTCTGACACGACCATACCGATCTCAGACCACAAAACAACCCATTTTTCTCAGACCACAACCCTTGTTTAGGTGGGCTGCCTGAGATCAACTAGCATGCTTCTGCTACTGTTCTGGTGCACACGGCATGCAGGACACGGCAGGCCTTGCACTGTGGTCCCAGGGGCCAATACTGTTAAACATGCTGCACACTGACAGTTCTTGACTGGACTGTTAATAACACCCTGGGTAAGAACCATTGATGTGGAACTGAGTGTTACTGGCTGTCAACCACAGGTGACAACACTTTAGGTCAAATGAAAGGTGCTGTGACTTACTGTACATGATGGGATAAACTAACTATCTATTTAGTCACTTGTCACCTCACCAATCCTTTACTTTCCTCTAAGACGACCTCTGAACTGAGCATCTACTGGACTCACTCAGTAAGTCCTGAATCTACTGGACTCACTCAGTAACTCCTGAATCTACTGGACTCACTCAGTAACTCCTGAATCTACTGGACTCACTCAGTAACTCCTGTATCTACTGGACTCACTCAGTAACTCCTGAATCTACTGGACTCACTCAGTAACTCCTGAATCTACTGGACTCATTCAGTAACTCCTGAATCTACTGGACTCACTCAGTAACTCCTGAATCTACTGGACTCACTCAGTAACTCCTGAATCTACTGGACTCACTCAGTAACTCCTGAATCTACTGAACTCATTCAGTAACTCCTGCATCTACTGGACTCATTCAGTAACTCCTGAATCTACTGGACTCACTCAGTAACTCCTGAATCTACTGGACTCACTCAGTAACTCTACTGACAGGACAATATCATACCTACAGGACTGTACTGACAGGACAATATCATACCTACAGGACTGTACTGACAGGACAATATCATACCTACAGGACTGTACTGACAGGACAATATCATACCTACAGGACTGTACTGACAGGACAATATCATACCTACAGGACTGTACTGACAGGACAATATCATACCTACAGGACTGTACTGACAGGACAATAAACAAACTACATGCACAGCTGAAGCCTGGTATCCTGGTATCCTGCCACTGGTATCCTGCCACTGTTATCCTGCCACTGGTATCCTGCCACTGGTATCCTGGTATCCTGGTATCCTGCCACTGTTATCCTGCCACTGGTATCCTGCCACTGGTATCCTGCCACTGGTATCCTGGTATCCTGGTATCCTGCCACTGTTATCCTGCCACTGGTATCCTGCCACTGGTATCCTGCCACTGGTATCCTGCCACTGGTATCCTGCCACTGGTATCCTGCCTGCACTATCTGAGCATCATTCTGTTAGACTCAGTCAGACAGCAGCAAACCACAAACTGCTTTATGGAAATACTCTCCACCAACACGCATGCCACTATGTCAGCCTCAGAGCCAATCGGAAACATTTCTCCTTCTCTCAGAACTGACTGACTGACTGGAGGAAACAGTTCTCCTTCTATAATCAGTGACTGAATGACTGGAAGAAAGGCCCTACGTGGGTATCAGTTACATCAGCAGTACGATGACAAGTAATCCACTTTGTGGTTGGACAGAAATAACTTTTATCTCTCTCTGTCAAATGATCATTTATCACTTGGTAAAGAGTTTATCAAATCCATCCCAATAAACATTTTGACAAACCATTTTGGATAACAACATTGATTGATACCATTAATAAAGTATTGCCATTCCATTGTTTTCTATTATTCTATGATACAAATATTGTATTTCATTTATTCTATAAGATAAAGATAAAATAACAAAGATAAGATAACATAAGATAACATAGGATAAAGATAAGATAACATAAAGATAACATAGGATAAAGATAAGATAACATAAAGATAAGACAAATATGAAGATAAGATAACATAAAGATAAGATAACATAAGACAACATAAAGATAAGACAACATAAAGATAAGATAACATAAGACAAAGCTGAAGATAAGATAACATAAAGATAAGACAACATAAAGATAAGATAACATAAGACAAAGCTGAAGATAAGATAACATAAAGATAAGATAACATAAAGATAAGATAACATAAGACAAAGCTGAAGATAAGATTACATAAAGATAAGACAACATAAAGATAAGATAACATAAGATAAAGCTGAAGATAAGATAACATAAAGATAAGACAAATATGAAGATAAGATTACATAAAGATAAGATAACATAAGACAAATATGAAGATAAGATAACATAAAGATAAGATAACATAAGACAACATAAAGATAAGATAACATAAGACAACATAAAGATAAGATAACATAAAGATAATACAACATAAAGATAAGATAACATAAAGATAAAGCTGAAGATAAGATAACATAAAGATAAGACAAATATGAAGATAAGATAAGATAAGACAAAGCTGAAGATAAGATTACATAAAGATAAGATAACATAAGACAACATAAAGATAAGATAACATAAAGATAAGATAACATAAAGATAAGATAAGATAAGACAAAGCTGAAGATAAGATAACATTAAGATAACATAAAGATAAGATAACATAAGACAAAGCTGAAGATAAGATAACATAAAGATAAGACAACATAAAGATAAGATAACATAAGACAAAGCTGAAGATAAGATAACATAAACATAAGATAACATAAGATAAAGGTGAAGATAAGATTACATAACATGACATAAAGAAAAGATAAGATGACATGACATAAAGAATAGATTAGATAAAGATAAGATAAGATTACATAACATGACATAAAGATAAGATGACATGACATAAAGAATAGATTAGATAAACATAAGATAACATGACATAACATAAAGAATAGATTAGATTAGATAAAGATAAGAGATATACTTTCATTTTGGTAGAAATAGCTGAGTGCTACACATCATCATACTTCCTGTGGGGAATTCAGGAAGTGTAGCAGCCACAGTGAAACTTTTACCTTGGTAAGACAATGAACTGTGGTTTGGAAATAACTTTGCTGCTACACACCTTCAATTTCTAGTAATGCTTACAGCACGAAAACTCAGACTCTCGATGCATCCCAAATCTCACCATGTTCACTATATAGTTCACTACTTTTGACCAGGGCCCATAGGGTAGTGCATTATGTAGGGAATAGGGTGCCATTTGACCAGGGCCCATAGGGTAGTGCACTATGTAGGGAATAGGGTGCCATTTGACCAGGGCCCATAGGGTAGTGCACTATGTAGGGAATAGGGTGCCATTTGACCAGGGCCCATAGGGTAGTGCACTATGTAGGGAATAGGGAGGCATTTGGGATGTATTATTGTTGATGCAAATGTGCAATTTTTACAAGAACAACTCTCCTATATATCACACCAACTCAGCCCAGGTTTACTCCTATATATCACACCAACTCAGCCCAGGTTTACTCCTATATATCACACCAACTCAGCCCAGGTTTACTCCTATATATCACACCAACTCAGCCCAGGTTTACTCCTATATATCACACCAACTCAGCCCAGGTTACCTCCTATATATCACACCAACTCAGCCCAGGTTTACTCCTATATATCACACCAACTCAGCCCAGGTTTACTCCTATATATCACACCAACTCAGCCCAGGTTAACTCCTATATATCACACCAACTCAGCCCAGGTTTACTCCTATATATCACACCAACTCAGCCCAGGTTACCTCCTATATATCACACCAACTCAGCCCATGTTACCTCCTATATATCACACCAACTCAGCCCAGGTTTACTCCTATATATCACACCAACTCAGCCCAGGTTACCTCCTATATATCACACCAACTCAGCCCAGGTTTACTCCTATATATCACACCAACTCAGCCCAGGTTTACTCCTATATATCACACCATCTCAGCCCAGGTTACCTCCTATATATCACACCATCTCAGCCCAGGTTACCTCCTATATATCACACCATCTCAGCCCAGGTTACCTCCTATATATCACACCATCTCAGCCCAGGTTACCTCCTATATATCACACCAACTCAGCCCATGTTACCTCCTATATATCACACCATCTCAGCCCAGGTTACCTCCTATATATCACACCAACTCAGCCCAGGTTACCTCCTATATATCACACCATCTCAGCCCAGGTTACCTCCTATATATCACACCAACTCAGCCCAGGTTTACTCCTATATATCACACCAACTCAGCCCAGGTTACCTCCTATATATCACACCAACTCAGCCCAGGTTTACTCCTATATATCACACCAACTCAGCCCAGGTTACCTCCTATATATCACACCAACTCAGCCCAGGTTTACTCCTATATATCACACCAACTCAGCCCAGGTTACCTCCTATATATCACACCAACTCAGCCCAGGTTACCTCCTATATATCACACCATCTCAGCCCAGGTTACCTCCTATATATCACACCAACTCAGCACAGGTTACCTCCTATATATCACAACAACTCAGCCCAGGTTTACTCCTATATATCACACCAACTCAGCCCAGGTTACCTCCTATATATCACACCAACTCAGCACAGGTTACCTCCTATATATCACACCAACTCATATGTATTTTTCCAATGCAGTTCCTCTCTACACGTCATCCATAAGGCCACTGTGACCTCACAACATATAGAGTTTCTGTACAAATAGATCAATAAAGGTAGGATTGTATTGTATTGCAGATGTATTGGTCCTGAAAACGTTGTTAAGGCTGTTGTCAAAGTTATTTGAGGTAAAAGAGATGAGGCTGTTGAACAAGTGGATAAGTTCCAAATGGAACTCTATTCCCTTTTTAGTGCACTAATTTCATAGTCCATAGGGTAGTGCACTACTTTAGACCAGGGCCCATAGGGTAGTGCACTACTTTAGACCAGGTCCCATAGGGTAGTGCACTACTTTAGACCAGGCCCCAAAGGGTAGTGCACTACTTTAGACCAGGGCCCATAGGGTAGTGCACAACTTTAGACCAGGGCCCATTGGGTAGTGCACTACTTTAGACCAGGACCCATAGGGTAGTGCACAACTTTAGACCAGGGCCCATTGGGTAGTGCACTACTTTAGACCAGGACCCATAGGGTAGTGCACTACTTTAGACCAGGACCCATAGGGTAGTTCACTACTTTAGACCAGGGCCCATTGGGTAGTGCACTACTTTAGACCAGGACCCATAGGGTAGTGCACTATATAAGGATTAGGGTGCAGGCTTTGAGTGAAAGCAGTGTGTGTACTGAGCGGAATAGTGAGCGGGGGAGAAAAGTGTCTTTCTGTGCATCATGGTTGGAACCACAACTGGTTCCTAATATTTCCTACTCCACATCATCATAACTATCTAAAAGACTAACCACAGCTGGTTATTAGTAGTGCCTTCTCCATGTCATCAGCATTATCTATAGGACTAACCACAGCTGGTTATTAGTAGTGCCTTCTCCATGTCATCAGCATTATCTATAGGACTAACCACAGCTGGTTATTAGTAGTGCCTTCTCCATGTCATCAGCATTATCTATAGGACTAACCACAGCTGGTTATTAGTAGTGCCTTCTCCATGTCATCAGCATTATCTATAGGACTAACCACAGCTGGTTATTAGTAGTGCCTTCTCCATGTCATCAGCATTATCTATAGGACTAACCACAGCTGTTATTAGTAGTGCCTTCTCCATGTCATCAGCATTATCTATAGGACTAACCACAGCTGGTTATTAGTAGTGCCTTCTCCATGTCATCAGCATTATCTATAGGATTAACCACAGCTGGTTATTAGTAGTGCCTTCTCCATGTCATCAGCATTATCTATAGGACTAACCACAGCTGGTTATTAGTAGTGCCTTCTCCATGTCATCAGCATTATCTATAGGATTAACCACAGCTGGTTATTAGTAGTGCCTTCTCCATGTCATCAGCATTATCTATAGGACTAACCACAGCTGGTTATTAGTAGTGCCTTCTCCATGTCATCAGCATTATCTATAGGACTAACCACAGCTGGTTATTAGTAGTGCCTTCTCCATGTCATCAGCATTATCTATAGGACTAACCACAGCTGGTTATTAGTAGTGCCTTCTCCATGTCATCAGCATTATCTATAGGACTAACCACAGCTGGTTATTAGTAGTGCCTTCTCCATGTCATCAGCATTATCTATAGGACTAACCACAGCTGGTTATTAGTAGTGCCTTCTCCATGTCATCAGCATTATCTATAGGACTAACCACAGCTGGTTATTAGTAGTGCCTTCTCCATGTCATCAGCATTATCTATAGGACTAACCACAGCTGGTTATTAGTAGTGCCTTCTCCATGTCATCAGCATTATCTATAGGACTAACCACAGCTGGTTATTAGTAGTGCCTTCTCCATGTCATCAGCATTAATGTGTCTTCTGCAGTTAACCCAACCCCTCTGAATCAGAGAGGGGGGCTGCTTTAATCGACATCCAAGGCACCTGGGGAACAGTGGCTTAACTGCCGTGTTCAGGGAGGAATATTTAAACAACAACGTTTTTTGTCAGCTTGGAGATTCTATCCAGCAACCTTTCAGTTGCTGGTCCAACGCCTCTACCCTCTACCCCCCATAGGATTAACCACAGCTGGTTACTAGTAGTTCCTACTCCACATCATCAGCATTATCTATAGGATTAACCACAGCTGGTTACTAGTAGTTCCTACTCCACATCATCAGCATTATCTATAGGATTAACCACAGCTGGTTACTAGTAGTTCCTACTCCACATCATCAGCATTATCTATAGGATTAACCACAGCTGGTTACTAGTAGTTCCTACTCCACATCATCAGCATTATCTATAGGATTAACCACAGCTGGTTACTAGTAGTTCCTACTCCACATCATCAGCATTATCTATAGGATTAACCACAGCTGGTTACTAGTAGTTCCTACTCCACATCATCAGCATTATCTATAGGATTAACCACAGCTGGTTACTAGTAGTTCCTACTCCATGTCATCAGCATTATCTATAGGATTAACCACAGCTGGTTACTAGTAGTTCCTACTCCACATTATCAGCATTATCTATAGGATTAACCACAGCTGGTTACTAGTAGTTCCTACTCCACATCATCAGCATTATCTATAGGATTAACCACAGCTGGTTACTAGTAGTGCCTTCTCCACATCATCAGCATTATCTATAGGACTAACCACAGCTGGTTATTAGTAGTGCCTTCTCCATATCAGCAGCATTATCTATAGGATTAACCACAGCTGGTTACTAGTAGTTCCTACTCCATGTCATCAACATTATCTACAGGATTAACCACAGCTGGTTACTAGTAGTTCCTACTCAACGTCATCAGCATTATCTATAGGATTAACCACAGCTGGTTACTAGTAGTTCCTACTCCACATCATCAGCATTATCTATAGGATTAACCACAGCTGGTTACTAGTAGTTCCTACTCCACATCTTCAGCATTATCTATAGGATTAACCACAGCTGGTGACTAGTAGTTCCTACTCCACATCATCAGCATTATCTATAGGATTAACCACAGCTGGTTAGAAGTAGTTCCTACTCCACATCAGCAGCATTATCTATAGGATTAACCACAGCTGGTTACTAGTAGTTCCTACTCCACATCATCAGCATTATCTATAGGATTAACCACAGCTGGTCACTAGTAGTTCCTACTCCACATTATCAGCATTATCTATAGGATTAACCACAGCTGGTTACTAGTAGTTCCTACTCCACATCATCAGCATTATCTATAGGATTAACCACAGCTGGTTACTAGTAGTTCCTACTCCACATCATCAGCATTATCTATAGGATTAACCACAGCTGGTTACTAGTAGTTCCTACTCAACGTCATCAGCATTATCTATAGGATTAACCACAGCTGGTTACTAGTAGTTCCTACTCCACATCATCAGCATTATCTATAGGATTAACCACAGCTGGTTACTAGTAGTTCCTACTCCACATCATCAGCATTATCTATCGGATTAACCACAGCTGGTCACTAGCAGTTCCTACTCCACATTATCAGCATTATCTATAGGATTAACCACAGCTGGTTACTAGTAGTTCCTACTCCACATCATCAGCATTATCTATAGGATTAACCACAGCTGGTTACTAGTAGTTCCTACTCAACGTCATCAGCATTATCTATAGGATTAACCACAGCTGGTTACTAGTAGTTCCTACTCCACATCATCAGCATTATCTATAGGATTAACCACAGCTGGTTACTAGTAGTTCCTACTCCACATCATCAGCATTATCTATAGGATTAACCACAGCTGGTTACTAGTAGTTCCTATTCCACATCATCAGCATTATCTATAGGACTAACCACAGCTGGTTACTAGTAGTTCCTACTCCATGTCATCAGCATTATCTATAGGATTAACCACAACTGGTTACTATTCTATGATAAAAATATTGTATTTCATTTTATTCTATAAGGTAAAGATAAAATAACAATGATAAAATAACATGAAGATGAGATAACATGAAGATAAGACAAAGATAACATAACATGACGTGACATAAAGATGAGATAACATGAAGATGAGATAACATAGGATAAGATAACATGAAGATGAGATAACATAGGATAAGATAACATGAAGATGAGATAACATGAAGATGAGATAACATGCAGATAAAATAACATGAAGATGAGATAACATAGGATAAGATAACATGAAGATGAGATAACATAGGATAAGATAACATGAAGATAAAATAACATGAAGATGAGTTAACATAGGATAAGATAACATGAAGATGAGATAACATTGGATAAGATAACATGAAGATAAGATAATATGAAGATAAGACAAAGCTAACAAAATATGACGTGACATAAAGATGAGATAACTTCACATGACAAGACATGACATAAAGATAAGATAACATGACATAGCATACAGATACGATTAGATAAAGTTAAGAGATAAATGTCCATTTTGGTAGAAATAGCTGAGTGCTGCACAACACCTAACTTCCTGTGGGGAATTCAGAAATTCTAGCAGCCACAGAGACACTTTTACCTTGGTAAGACAATGAACTGTGGTTTGGAAATAACTTTGCTGCTAGACACCTTCAATTTCTAGTAATGCTTACAGCACGAAAACTCAGACTCTCGCTGTATCCCAAATCTCACCATGTTCACTATATAGTTCACTACTTTTGGCCAAGGCCCATAGCATAGTGCACTATGTAGGGAATAGGTTGCCTTTTGGGACGCCATATTGGTGATGTAAATTTGCAATTTTTACAAGAACTCTCCTACAGTGAGGGAAAAAAGTATTTGATTCCCTGCTGATTTTGTACGTTTGCCCACTGACAAAGAAATGATCAGTCTATAATTTTAATGGTAGGTTTATTTGAACAGTGAGAGACAGAATACAAAAACAAATCCAGAAAAACGCATGTCAAAAATGTTATAAATTGATTTGCATTTTAATGAGGGAAATAAGTATTTGACCCCCTCTCAATCAGAAAGATTTCTGGCTCCCAGGTGTCTTTTATACAGGTAACGAGCTGAGATTAGGAGCACACTCTTAAAGGGAGTGCTCCTAATCTCAGCTTGTTACCTGTATAAAAGACACCTGTCCACACAAGCAATCAATCAATTAGATTCCAAACTCTCCACCATGGCCAAGACCAAAGAGCTCTCCAAGGATGTCAGGGACAAGATTGTAGACCTACACAAGGCTGGAATGGGCTACAAGACCATCGCCAAGCAGCTTGGTGAGAAGGTGACAACAGTTGGTGCGATTATTCGCAAATGGAAGAAACACCAAAGAACTGTCAATCTCCCTCGGCCTGGGGCTCCATGCAAGATCTCACCTCGTGGAGTTGCAATGATCATGAGAACGGTGAGGAATCAGTCCAGAACTACGCGGGAGGATCTTGTCAATAATCTCAAGGCAGCTGGGACCATAGTCACCAAGAAAACAATTGGTAACACTACGCCGTGAAGGACTGAAATCCTGCAGCGCCCGCAAGGTCCCCCTGCTCAAGAAAGCACATATACATGCCCATCTGAAGTTTGCCAATGAATATTTGAATGATTCAGAGGACAACTGGGTGAAAGTGTTGTGGTCAGATGAGACCAAAATGGAGCTCTTTGGCATCAACTCAACTCGCCGTGTTTGGAGGAGGAGGAATGCTGCCTATGACCCCAAGAACACCATCCCCACCGTCAAACATGGAGGTGGAAACATTATGCTTTGGAGGTGTTTTTCTGCTAAGGGGACAGGACAACTTCACTGCATCAAAGGGACAATAGACGGGGCCATGTACCGTCAAATCTTGGGTGAGAACCTCCTTCCCTCGCCAGGGCATTGAAAATGGGTCGTGGATGGGTATTCCAGCATGACAATGACCCAAAACACACGGCCAAGGCAACAAAGGAGTGGCTGAAGAAGAAGCACATTAAGGTCCTGGAGTGGCCTAGCCAGTCTCCAGACCTTAATCCCATAGAAAATCTGTGGAGGGAGCTGAAGGTTCGAGTTGCCAAACGTCAGACTCGAAACCTTAATGACTTGGAGAATATCTGCAAAGAGGACTGGGACAAAATCCCCCTGAGATGTGTGCACACCTGGTGGCCAACTACAAGAAACTTCTGACCTCTGTGATTGCCAACAAGGGTTTTGCCACCAAGTACTAAGTCATGTTTTGCAGAGGGGTCAAACACTTATTTCCCTCATTAAAATGCAAATCAATTTATAACATTTATGACATGCATTTTTCTGGACTTTTTGTTGTTATTTTGTCTCTCACTGTTCAAATAAACCTACCATTAAAATGATAGACTGATCATTTCTTTGTCAGTGGGCAAACTTACAAAATCAGCTGGGGATCAAATACTTTTTCCCCCTCACTGCATATATCCCACCAACTCAGCTCAGGTTACCTCCTATATATCACACCAACTCAGCCCAGGTTACCTCCTATATATCACAACAACTCAGCCCAGGTTACCTCCTATATATCACACCAACCCCAGGTTGACTCATATATATTTTTGGTCATTTAGCAGACACTCTTAACCTACAGTAGTGAATACATACATTTTGTTATATTCCCATACTGGTCTCCCATGGGAATCAATCCCACAACCCTGGCTTTGTAAGCACCATGCTCTACCAACTGAGCCACACAGGACACTTGATAAGGAACAGGCCACTTCATATTCTCTTGTATTCCAAGCCCTTCATCATGCACTTTGTTTCACTTTGGCCAATGTAGTTCCTCTCTACACGTCATCCATAAGGCCACTGTGACCTCACAACATATAGAGTTTCTGTACAAATAGATCAATAAAGGGAGGATTGTATTGTATTGCAGATGTATTGGTCCTGAAAACGTTGTTAAGGCTGTTGTCAAAGTTATTTGAGGTAAAAGTGCTAGTAAAAGCACCCTATAGCTGAGTGTCTTTCTGTGCATCATGGTTGGAACCACAGCTGGTTACTAGTAGCTCCTACTCCACGTCATCAGCATTATCTATAGGATTAACCACAACTGGTTACTAGTAGTTCCTACTCCACATCATCAGCATTATCTATAGGATTAACCACAGCTGGTTACTAGTATTTCCTACTCCACATCATCAGCATTATCTATAGGATTAACCACAGCTGGTCACTAGTAGTTCCTACTCCACGTCAGCAGCATTATCTATAGGATTAACCACAGCTGGTTACTAGTAGTTCCTACTCCACATCATCAGCATTATCTATAGGATTAACCACAGCTGGTTACTAGTAGGTCCTACTCCACATCATCAGCATGATAATGATGGGTAGTGGAGGTGGTAGGTAATTAGACATGTCTCTGGGTAGTGGAGGTGGTAGGTATTTAGACATGTCTCTGGGTAGTGGAGGTGGTAGGTAATTAGACATGTCTCTGGGTAGTGGAGGTGGTAGGTATTTAGACATGTCTCTGGGTAGTGGAGGTGGTAGGTATTTAGACATGTCTCTGGGTAGTGGAGGTGGTAGGTATTTAGACATGTCTCTGGGTAGTGGAGGTGGTAGGTAATTAGACATGTCTCTGGGTAATGGAGGTGGTAGGTATTTAGACATGTCTCTGGGTAGTGGAGGTGGTAGGTAATTAGACATGTCTCTGGGTAGTGGAGGTGGTAGGTATTTAGACATGTCTCTGGGTAGTGGAGGTGGTAGGTATTTAGAAATGTCTCTGGTGGTTGAGCCACAGCTGGTTACTGTTAGTGCTCACGTTCCATGATTGTCTATCTATTCTACAGGGTTACAAAATATGGTTACCATATACAGTACATTTCCCATATAACATATACACAGTGCTGTAAAGTACTTAAGTAGAAATAATTTAAAGTACTACTTAACTTCAGGATCAGTGTCCCCCCGTGGACGGTTGAGCTAACGTAGGCTAATGCGATTAGCATGTTGTTGTGCGTAACCAGATCATTTCCCAGGACATAGATATATTGACAGAAAGCTTAAATTCTTGTTAATCTAACTGCACTGTCCAATTTACAGTAGCTATTACAGTGAAGTAATGGCATGCTATTGTTTGAGGAGAGTGCACAGTTTTGAAGTTATTAATAAACCAATTAGGCACATTTGGGCAGTCTTGATACAACAGATATGCAATGGTTCATTGGATCAGTCTAAAACTTTGCAAATACACTGCTGCCATCTAGTTGCCATAATCTAAATTGTGACTGGGTTGGAATAATACATTATGGCCTTTCTCTTGCATTTCAAAGATGATGGTACAACAACAAAAAATAGTTTTTTTCTTTGTATTATATTTTACCAGATCTAATGTGTTGTATTTGCCAACATTCCTCTCACATTTTCACAAACTTCAAAGTGTTTCCTTTCAAACGGTATCAAGAATATGCATATCCTTGCTTCAAGTCCTGAGCTACAGGCAGTTAGATTTGAGTAATTTTAGGTCGAAATTGATAAAAAAGTTGTTTTCATGCGTATCTGTACTTTACTATTTATATTTTTGATAACGTTTACCTTTAATTCACTACGTTCCTAAAGAAAATAATGTACTTTTTACTCTATACGTTTTTGTCATATCATTTTGAATGCTTAGCAGGACAGGAAAATGGTCCCATTCACGTACTTATCAAGAGAACATCCCTGGTCATCACTACTGAGGTATGACAATTGGGCACTTTTTCCACCAATGTATATACAGGATAACATACAGTACTGTACATTACATTATATAACATAGATCACATCAGTACATTACATTATATAACATAGATAACATACAGTACATTACATTATATAACATATATAACATAATGTCAGAGCATTTATCATTTTTAATAAAACGTCATTTCTTTTCCATTTTTTCCATTTCAGTCATCTATCAGACGCTCTTATCCAGAGAGACTTACATCATTGCATTCATATTAAGATAGCTAGGTGACAAAACAACCTATCACAATCGTAGCAAGTAGATTTTCCCTCAACAAAGTAGCCAGTGGTAGCAGGAAAAGACAAGGGCATTAGCTGAGAAGACAGATTGGCATACTCCTAATCACCAGCCTCTGACAACAGTATCTACACTCTTAGAAAAAAGGCTTCCAAAAGGGTTCTTCGGTTCTTTTCAACCCTTTGAGATCCATGTAGAACCCTTTATACAGAGGGTTCTACATGGAACTCAAAATGGTTCTACCTGCGACCAAAAACTGTTTTTCGAAAGGTTTCTCCATGAGGACAGCCGAAACACCCTTTTAGGTTCTAGATACCTGTCACCTTCTGACCATAGAAAGCTTTTATTTTCTATGGTAGAGTAGGTCAGAGCGTGACAGGGGGTTTTGTCTAGTTTATTTATTTCTATGTTGGTTCTAGTTTATTTTTTCTATGTTGGGGCTTTGTCTAGTTTCTGTATTTCTATGTGGGGTTCTAGTTTCTGTATTTCGATGTTTATTTGGGGGGATGATCTCCAATTAGAGGCAGCTGGTCATCGTTGTCTCTAATTGGGGATCATATTTAAGTTGTTGGTTTTCCCACTAGGTTTTGTGGGAGATTATTTTGAGTAAGTGTATGTTGCACCTCTTCGTCACGGTTTGTTGTTTTGTTCATTAGTTTATTTGTATGTCTTGCATAGTTTCACAGTTACAATAAAACACAGTAAAATGTGGAATGATACACACGCTGCGCTTTGGTCTCCATCATACGACAAACGTTACAGAATCTCCCACCACCAACGGACCAAGCAGCGTGGTCAGGAGGACTGGACCTGGGAGGAAATCCTGGATGGGGCAGGACCCTGGACAAGGCCCGGGGAGTATCGCCGTCCAAAGGAGGAGATTGAAGCAGCGAGAGCAGAACGCTGATATTACGAGGCGTTATACCATCAAGGCAAGCAGGCGGAGACAGCGAGAGAGGAACGGCGACAACACGAAGAACTAGCATGGCAACGACGGAAGCCCGAAAGGCAGCTCCCCCCAAAATGTTTTTTTGGGGGGGGACACGGGGAGTTTGGTGGAGTCAGGTTTGGGACCTGAGCCAACTCCTCGTGCTTACTGTGGAGAGCTGAGGGGTGAACCAGAGCCAGTCAGGGAGACAAGTGAGGAACTCGACGCAAGATTCCGGAGAGAGGTGTTGGCATTGAGAGCGCTGCAGAGCGGGCGTGCTGAGGAGCGTGACACCAGTCCGGTGTCATATGCACCAGTTTCACGCATCTGGCCTTCAGTGCACCTCCTGAGTCTGGTATGTCTTGTGTCTCCTCCACGCACTCGCTTGAGGGAGCGTGTGACCTGTCAGGCACCATGTTTTGCGGTGATATGCACGGTGTCTCCAGTGCGCATTCACAGCCCAGTGTGTCCTGTGCCAGCGCCCCGCACTTGCCGGGCTAAAGTGAGCATCCAGCCAGGACGGATTGTGCCAGCCCTACGCTTCAGACCTCCAGTGCGCCTCCACAGCCCAGTACGCCCTGTGCCTGCTCCTCATACTCGCCCTGAAGTGCCTGTCACCAGTCTGGCACCACCTGTGCCAGCCCCACGCATCAGGCCTCCAGTGCACCTGCCCAGTCCGGGGTGTCCTGTTCCTGCTCCCAGCACTCACCCTGAGGTGCGTGTTACCAGTCTGGCACCACCTGTGCCAACCCCACGCATCAGGCCTCCAGTGCACATTCCCAGTCCAGAGCTTCCGGCGACAGTTGCCAGTCCAGAGCTTCCGGCGACAGTTCCCAGTCCAGAGCGTCCGGCGACAGTTCCCAGTCCAGAGCTTCCGGCGACAGTTCCCAGTCCGGAGCCTCCTGAGGCGGCGGCCCACAGTCCGGAGCCTCCAGCGATATTCTGCAGTCCAGAGCCTCCGGCGATGATCCGCAGTCCGGTGACACGAAAGCGGAGGGATCAGCTGGCAGAGCGGGGGCTATGCCCCGAACCGGAGCCACCTCTTATGCTGGGGGATAAGCAGGATGAGAGGGTTCTTTGTCCTGCACCAGAACCGCCTCCGATGCAGGAGAATCCGCGGGATGAGAATGTTCTTTGTCCTGCACCAGAGCCGCCACCAACATTAGACACCCACCCTAACCCTTTTTTTGTTTAGGGTTTTGTGTTCAGGGTCCGCACTTTGGGGGGGGGGGGGGGGGGGTACTGTCACGTTCTGACCATAGAAAGCTTTTATTTTCTATGGTAGAGTAGGTCAGGGCGTGACAGGGGGTTTTGTCTACTTTATTTATTTCTATGTTGGTTCTAGTTTCTTTTTTCTATCTTGGGGGTTTGTCTAGTTTCTGTATTTCTATGTGGGTTTCTAGTTTCTGTATTTCTATGTTGTTTTTTGGGGGGATGATCTCCAATTAGAGGCAGCTGGTCATCGTTGTCTCTAATTGGGGATCATATTTAAGTTGTTGGTTTTCCCACTAGGTTTTGTGGGAGATTATTTTGAGTAAGTATATGTTGCACCTCTTCGTCACGGTTTGTTGTTGTGTTCATTAGTTTATTTGTATGTCTTGCATAGTTTCACAGTGACAATAAAATGTGGAAAGTTACACACGCTGTGCATTGGTCTCCATCATATGACAAACGTGACAATACCAACCTCTTTTTCTTCACGTCACTCACCAAACTGACTCACCCCGCTCCCCCACCCCCATAGTGGCCCTTCCAAAAAATCCCTCGAAAATGACCTGATCTGAGGTAGCTGGGGGGGTACTGAGGAAGAGTCACCCATTTAGGAGCAGAACACCTCTGATTTAAAGGAAACCTACCGAGAAGAGGAACCCACAAACCCCAAAACCTCCGTAACCTCTAACCATCATCGCTGTCTCCAGCAGACTCTGCTGCTGCACAGCTCTCTGTCTCACATATAAATAAACCCCAGAGAGACACCAGGCCACCATTACTGACTCACATTGACACTCCATCTACAGACGGGTACAGTCAACATAGACTCCACAGTTTAACTCTAAAAGGACTCCTTGAAAGACTTCTCAAAGACTTCGAAAGGCTTCTCAAGGGCATATTTTGATATATTTTACGAGGCTTTTGTTCTGTGGATTGAAAGAACGTGAGCCACTGTAACCAGGATAATAATATGAATTCAGCCCTGGATCTTGTTGTGGTAGTATGGTTGGGATTCTGCTCTGTTGTGGTTCTGGGACGCCCCCACCACTCTGGCTCTGGCCATGGGCCCAGCTTCGTGTCCAGAATCATAGAGGAGGACATCGAAACCCTGCAAGGCCCTTTGGTGAGTTACAATAGAAAGCCTTAAACCTGTTTAAACTGATTTCTCTGGTCCGTGGTCATGGATGTGTCCCAAATAGCACCTTATTCAGTTTATAGCACACTACTTTGGTCATATACCACAAACACCCGAGGTGCCTTCTTGCTATTATAAATAGTTTACCGATGTAAATTAGAACCATAAATAAGTCATTTTTTGTGATGTAGGGTCTGATATACCACATCTTTCAGCCAATCAGCATTCAGGGCTCGACCCACCCGGTTGATAATATGTTATAATGCCTAATGCATGTCGTACTATGACAGTCCTGTCCTGTACTACTGAGAGGTTCCCTTCTCCTGGCCTTCATCAGATGACAAACAACAAACTTACAGTCAATTTACAGACGTCTTGGGATTTTATCACTTCTTTATCTGGGTCTCAAAGTTTCATGCAAATGTTCAAAGCCCCCCAAGGGTTAGATGTGGGCTATGATGTTTACAGTTACAGTAGCCTAGTTCCCACCATCAGAGAGAACCATAGACTACAGTGAGGTCGCCCCCTAGGGGGAGGAGAGGGAAAGGTGGCCTGAGTTACATCATTTGATTATGATGGCGAAAGCAGTAAATTAAAGGGATGTATTTTCCAACTTCATGATGTACACATTTTAAAAAAGGCAAGAACTATATGATAAATTGTTCTTAAAACTCTGCTTGAGTCTGTGTACTAAATGACAAATGTACTCATTTTATTCAGGATCTGCTGGACACCAACTTGGTCAGCCAACCTGTCTTCCTAGAGCTCATGAGAGAGCTTGATGGCAAGTTTGAGGTAAATATCTCATATTCATTTCAGTTTTTCAACAAATGTTACTGAACTCAAAAAGTTCTGTACATAGTTGAATTTTTCAGTTTTAAAGCCAACATGATTTGTATATTCAACCTGCTGGCCCTGCTATTATAGATTCCACCTGCTGGCCCTGCTGCTGTATATTCAACCTGTTGGCCCTGCTATTATAGATTCAACCTGCTGGCCTTGCTATTATAGATTCAACATGCTGGCCCTGCTGCTGTATATTCTACATGCTGGCCCTGCTATTATAGATTCAACCTGCTGGCCCTGCTGTTGTAGATTCAACCTGATGGCTCTGTCAACCTCCTGGCCCTGCTGTTGTAGATTCAAACTGATGGCCCTGCTGTTGTAGATTCAACCTGCTGGCCTGCTATTTTAGATTCAAACTGCTGCCACTGCTATTGTAGATTCAAACTGCTGGCCCTGCTATTGTAGATTCAACCTCCTGGCCCTGCTATTGTAGATTCAACCTCCTGGCCCTGCTGTTGTAGATTCAAACTGATGGCCCTGCTGTTGTAGATTCAACCTGCTGGCCTGCTATTTTAGATTCAAACTGCTGCCACTGCTATTGTAGATTCAAACTGCTGGCCCTGCTATTGTAGATTCAACCTCCTGGCCCTGCCATTGTAGATTCAACCTGCTGGCCCTGCTATTGTAGATTCAACCTGCTGGCCCTGTCAACCTGCTGTCACATGTACTGAGGACGAACTCATTGTTAATGGTGTGCCTTTTTTCTCTCTTTCTCTCTCTCTCTCTTTCTCTCTCTCTCTGTCTCTCTCTCTTTCTCTCTCTCTGTCTGTCTCTCTTTCTCTCTCTCTATTCATCTCTCTCTCTGTCTTTCTCTCTCTCTCTCTCTCCCTCTCGCTCCTCTCCCCTTTTGTGGTCTTCTCTCCATTAGAAGCATGAACAGTGGCTGCTCCTGAATGCCACTCTGGACGTGTACCTAAACATCTTCTCCAACATGCTGAAGGAGAACTATCCAGAGGAAGTCAAGCAGGGCCTCAGCAGACTCCGTGGGAAGGTGGAGGATCTGAAGAGGAGCTACTACCAGGACAGACTGAAGATGAAGATACAGGCTCTGGCAGACATTAAGGTCAAAAGACTAAACTAAGATATTCACTTATTCTGTTTGCATCCCAAATGGCATCCTATTCCCTATATAGTGCACTACTTTTAACCAGAGCCCTATAGACAGTGCACTATATCGGGAATATGGTACCATATGGTACCAAAAAAATGAATTGTGTGTGAGAGAAAGAGAGAGTGAGAGAGAGATTGAGAGAAAGTGTGTGAGAGAGAGAGCGAGAGAGAGAGAGAGAGAGAGAGAGAGAGAGAGAGAGAGAGAGAGAGAGAGAGAGAGAGAGAGAGAGAGAGAGAGTAAATGTGTGCTTGTGTGTCTCATAGTTTTTAAAAAGTCCATTGTTGTCTGAATGCCGTCTTCCAAGTGTGGACACTCCACTGGTCAGGTCAAGATGATGACGTCTCTCTAAATGTATGTTGTGACTTCTGTTTAGACCAATGATGCTGTTGTCCAGAGGAAGGCTGTGAACGAGTTCAAAGAGGTCTACCAGAGAGCTTCCCAGCTGGGGACCTGTCTCCATCAGAGAGCCGAGATTGAAACACAGAGCTGATACCAGACAGAACCACCAACTGACTGATTGAAGACAGAGGGGACTACAGACTGTAATACATTAGGAAAGTGTGATGTCATTTCACTGCCGGTATCCACTTCAAGCGCAAAACCTGCAGAAATAAAAACGCAACCGAACACCTTCATAAAAGGGGTAACAGTCACTTTCCCAACGTTTACTTAACAACTGCCTCACAGCTTCCTCACCTACTGGTCACCACGCTTGTTCACGGTGCTATTTATTTAACTTAAACATAACTTAACATATTTATTATAAATTTAAGTGCAATGACATAATGTTAGTATTTATAGTAGTGAATATTTATCAACTTTGTATGAAGGGAATTTCCATTGGTCCTTATAACAGTGGTAATGTGGTACTATTTGATTTGATATCATAGTTCACAATCAATGGATCATATGTACTGTATTTATATCCTGGAAATAAATTCACCTTGAAAATATATCCTGTTACATGTCTTGAGTCTGGTTTTTAAAAATGTGTTTTTTATCCATTTTCCAATTAGGATTCTATGTTACTGAAGTGCTGTTCTTTCTTAATTCTCTTCGTCTTAATTAGTTATTTTCTATTTCTTGGTCATTTTAATAATGGATGTAGAAAGCATCCAGTTTATTTCCTGATGTGAATTAAATTATGCTGAGTCACATTATTTCAGATTGTGGTTCTGGAGCTGTAAAGGTCAGACCATTCATTTGATTGTGTCCTGAGATGAGTGTGTTGTAGGAACCTTTAACTCAGATCCCACATTTCCGTGTTGTCACCTGACGTGTATTGGGGTTGCGCGGCTGGTCTACACAGAAACCCCAACTTGTCGTCCTTTCTGAGGTGACAGAGTGACACCATCAATACTAGAGATGAACCATTTCTCTCTCATGGAAACTGACTAGTATCTGTTGAGTTCCAGTGTAAAGTTGACACATTCACCCACAAATGCCATTGATGAGATGGATATACCACTGAGTCATGCTGCCTTGGCTTCTCTGGGTTGTATTTATATGTGGGAGTGTCCTTCAACAGAGTGCAGCTCTGAAGACGACAGTTGGAGGTTACAGGGGTCAACATGGACTTATGATTGTAGAAGAGGATGATTAAAAAATACTACATTCATTACAATTTGTGTGAAAGTGATACAACTGAAAAAGCCTGGGTGTCACTAGAAACTAGCAACTAGCCTGAATAAGCAAAAGTGGTTCCTTGTTAAATCAAACCACATTCTTTCAATATCAATATTTGTTTGAAAGTGATGCCACTGTCCCACCTTTGAAAACGCCTGGGTGTCAATGAAAGATAGCATCAGCATCTATCTGTACTAGCATTAGCAACCAGCAACTATCGTCTACTGTAGCAACACAGAAGTCAACAGACAGGGCTCTGTTCTCTAGCAACACAGAAGTCAACAGACAGGGCTCTGTCCTCTAGCAACACAGAAGTCAACAGACAGGGCTCTGTCCTCTAGCAACACAGAAGTCAACAGACAGGGCTCTGTCCTCTAGCAACACAGAAGTCAACAGACAGGGCTCTGTTCTCTAGCAACACAGAAGTCAACAGACAGGGCTCTGTCCTCTAGCAACACAGAAGTCAACAGACAGGGCTCTGTCCTCTAGCAACACAGAAGTCAACAGACAGGGCTCTGTCCTCTAGCAACACAGAAGTCAACAGACAGGGCTCTGTCCTCTAGCAACACAGAAGTCAACAGACATGCATACCAACCTGAACTTTATTGCATCACCAAAGAACTTCCCCAGAATGTGTCAAAACTACCTGTTTCCTAGGGATTCCAACCCAAGACCCCATGCTCTGCTGCAAAAAGAAAGGTGTTAATGAGTGGCCGTGTGTTGGTGTGTGATTTAAAGGAAACTTCGCTCAGTCAGAGAACCCACAACCTCACACCTCTATCGTTTCTGCCTCTGCCTCAACTATATAAATACTTGTCTGTCTTAGCCTCAGCATCAGTCAGACAGACACAGAAGAACAAGACTTGGATAGTGTCAGATACAAGGCGGTCTCGTTAAGTCAACTCAAGTCAAGGCCTTTGACTGAAGTTACCGTACACCGATTGAGGACTATTGAGCTTTGAGGGAACTTCAGCGTGAGGTTGAGAGCCATGGATGTGTTATCAAGGGCTGTGATGTGTTTCTGCTTGATGGGCTGGATGACTTTAGGATGGAGTAATGCCGCTCAGTACACATCAATTAACATGAAGAGCAACATAGACAAACTGAAGGTCCACTATGTAAGTATCATACACATTATTAACTGGGGAAACAGGGGTTTAGACAGACAGACAGACAGACAGACAGACAGACAGACAGACAGACAGACAGACAGACAGACAGACAGACAGACAGACAGACAGACAGACAGACAGACAGACAGACAGACAGACAGACAGACAGACAGACAGACAGACAGACAGACAGACAGACAGACAGACTAGATAGATAGATAGATAGATAGATAGATAGATAGATAGATAGATAGATAGATAGATAGATAGATAGATAGATAGATAGATAGATAGATAGATAGATAGATAGATAGATAGATAGATAGATAGATAGATAGATAGATAGATAGATAGATAGATAGATAGATAGATAGATAGATAGATAGATAGATAGATAGATAGATAGATAGATAGATAGATAGATAGGCCTCAACTGACTGTGTTTGCATTAGCAAACTTTAGACTCCTCCTTCCTAATGGGAGACCAACAGTAGGACAGAACAGGGAGATCTCCTTCCTAATGGGAGACCAACAGTAGGACAGAACAGGGAGATCTCCTTCCTAATGGGAGACCAACAGTAGGACAGAACAGGGAGATCTCCTTCATAATGGGAGGCCAACAGTAGGACAGAACAGGGAGATCTCCTTCCTAATGGGAGGCCAACAGTAGGACAGAACAGGGAGATCTCCTTCCTAATGGGAGACCAACAGTAGGACAGAACAGGGAGATCTCCTTCCTAATGGGAGACCAACAGTAGGACAGAACAGGGAGATCTCCTTCCTAATGGGAGACCAACAGTAGGACAGAACAGGGAGATCTCCTTCCTAATGGGAGACCAACAGTAGGACAGAACAGGGAGATCTCCTTCCTAATGGGAGACCAACAGTAGGACAGAACAGGGAGATCTCCTTCCTAATGGGAGACCAACAGTAGGACAGAACAGGGAGATCTCCTTCCTAATGGGAGACCAACAGTAGGACAGAACAGGGAGAACATTGGATGTTGATGAGTTAGAGATAAAATGTTTGACTAAAACCAAGAGGAGTTCCACACTTCCTGCCCAAGCAGGAAAGACTTGTCAGTGAGACTGAAATGAATCTGAAAATGATGACATCATCATAACAGTGCATTTCCAGGTAGGCCCATAGACACCAGACTTGGCTCAAACACTTCCATCTGAGGTGAGCTTTAGCTTAGATGTAGTTTGGAGTTTGCACGTTTGGGACTACTCCATTGTTGCCATTGTACCTGGCAAACTAAATGATGTATTTTAAGTTATTTGACATATTTAGCCCAGGTCTGACAGACACTATACTTGTGATTAGGGGTAGAAGAGTCCACTATATGCAATAAACTGCAACAAGTTGAAGGAGAAAAGCAACATCACTGATTGTCATCATGTCTTGCTCTTTCAGAAGATCTCCAAGGACCAGCTGTTCAACGGAAAACCTGTTTTCCCCAAGGACACGTTTGAGGTAAGATATATAGTTACATTGTTATCCCTTTCAGGCTAATATCACCAATGTGGAACTACTGCTTACCCTCGGGCTAGGCTGGAGACAAAACTATGTTTTCTCCCTCCCTCCCTCCCTCCCTCCCTCCCTCCCTCCCTCCCTCCCTCCCTCCCTCCCTCCCTCCCTCCCTCCCTCCCTCCCTCCCTCCCTCCCTCCCTCATTCCTTCCTCCTTCCTTCCTTCCTTCCTTCCTTCCTTCCTTCCTTCCTTCCTTCCTTCCTTCCTTCCTTCCTTCCTTCCTTCCTTCCTTCCTTCCTTCCCTCCATCAGGACAGTGAGCGGAGGGTGTGGATGAGTGTGGTTCTGGACGTGTATCGGAGTATCTTCAACCAGATGCTGAACCAGACGGGGGACCAGGAAGTGAGGGAGAGGCTGGACCAGGTCAAGGGGAAGGTTCAGGAGACCCAGAAACACTACTTCCTGAAAAGGATACCTGAGCTGAGGACACACCTGCAGAACCTGTGGGCCATCGAGGTGAGCTCCTTCCACAGCATCAATCAATCAGTCAATCAGTAATTTAACCCTTTGGGCCGTGAAGGTGAGCTTCCTTCCATGGGGAAGAAGACCAACTTACTGTAGACCGGTCTGGTTTAGTCTACTTCCACACGTCTTCATTCAATCTATTATTTGTTTTGTTACTCTGCCTGTAAATGAAACAAGCCACACTCGTCTACAGGGACTAAAGTTATCAACATGCTGCCGTTCGGCTGCCACCCAGTCGAGTTTGGCTAACCGAACTGCAGCACGTTCATCAAGTATAGTCTACTGTATAGACACCATCATTATGACTGTAGTATAGTCTACTGTATAGACACCATCATTATGACTGTAGTATAGTCTACTGTATAGACACCATCATCATGACTGTAGTATAGTCTACTGTATAGACACCATCATTATGACTGTAGTATAGTCTACTGTATAGACACCGTCATTATGACTGTAGTATAGTCTACTGTATAGACACCATCATCATGACTGTAGTATAGTCTACTGTATAGACACCATCATTATGACTGTAGTATAGTCTACTGTATAGACACCGTCATTATGACTGTAGTATAGTCTACTGTATAGACACAATCATCATGACTGTAGTATAGTCTACTGTATAGACACCATCATCATGACTGTAGTATAGTCTACTGTATAGACACCATCATTATGACTGTAGTATAGTCTACTGTATAGACACCATCATTATGACTGTAGTATAGTCTACTGTATAGACACCATCATCATGACTGTAGTATAGTCTACTGTATAGACACCATCATCATGACTGTAGTATAGTCTACTGTATAGACACCGTCATTATGACTGTAGTATAGTCTACTGTATAGACACCATCATCATGACTGTAGTATAGTCTACTGTATAGACACCGTCATTATGACTGTAGTATAGTCTACTGTATAGACACCGTCATTATGACTGTAGTATAGTCTACTGTATAGACACCATCATCATGACTGTAGTATAGTCTACTGTATAGACACCATCATTATGACTGTAGTATAGTCTACTGTATAGACACCGTCATCATGACTGTAGTATAGTCTACTGTATAGACACCATCATCATGACTGTAGTATAGTCTACTGTATAGACACCGTCATCATGACTGTAGTATAGTCTACTGTATAGACACCATCATTATGACTGTAGTATAGTCTACTGTATAGACACCATCATCATGACTGTAGTATAGTCTACTGTATAGACACCATCATCATGACTGTAGTATAGTCTACTGTATAGACACCATCATCATGACTGTAGTATAGTCTACTGTATAGACACCATCATCATGACTGTAGTATAGTCTACTGTATAGACACCATCATTATGACTGTAGTATAGTCTACTGTATAGACACCATCATTATGACTGTAGTATAGTCTACTGTATAGACACCATCATCATGACTGTAGTATAGTCTACTGTATAGACACCATCATTATGACTGTAGTATAGTCTACTGTATAGACACCATCATTATGACTGTAGTATAGTCTACTGTATAGACACCATCATCATGACTGTAGTATAGTCTACTGTATAGACACCGTCATTATGACTGTAGTATAGTCTACTGTATAGACACCATCATCATGACTGTAGTATAGTCTACTGTATAGACACCATCATTATGACTGTAGTATAGTCTACTGTATAGACACCATCATTATGACTGTAGTATAGTCTACTGTATAGACACCATCATCATGACTGTAGTATAGTCTACTGTATAGACACCATCATTATGACTGTAGTATAGTCTACTGTATAGACACCATCATTATGACTGTAGTATAGTCTACTGTATAGACACCGTCATCATGACTGTAGTATAGTCTACTGTATAGACACCATCATCATGACTGTAGTATAGTCTACTGTATAGACACCATCATTATGACTGTAGTATAGTCTACTGTATAGACACCGTCATTATGACTGTAGTATAGTCTACTGTATAGACACCATCATCATGACTGTAGTATAGTCTACTGTATAGACACCATCATCATGACTGTAGTATAGTCTACTGTATAGACACCATCATCATGACTGTAGTATAGTCTACTGTATAGACACCATCATTATGACTGTAGTATAGTCTACTGTATAGACACCATCATCATGACTGTAGTATAGTCTACTGTATAGACACCATCATTATGACTGTAGTATAGTCTACTGTATAGACACCATCATTATGACTGTAGTATAGTCTACTGTATAGACACCATCATCATGACTGTAGTATAGTCTACTGTATAGACACCGTCATCATGACACCTGATGAACTAATTACCTGATTGTTAATGCCTGTATCTTCTGTCTCAGACCAGTAACACCACAGTCCAGGGGAAGGCTCTGTCCGAGTTCATTACCATCTACGAGAAAGCCTCCAAACTGGCCCTTAAGATCCATCTAAAGAAGGACAACCGCAGGAAGAGACGGCAAGCCCAGAGGCTCAAATCAAGCATCATGTAGATGACCAATCATGTCTACTGTGAAGGCTAGGTGTAGGGTGAAGTTACACCTGGAAGCTGATCTTGGGTCAGTTTAGCATTTCTCCCTCTAACGGTGAAGGTTAGGATTGTGGGAGGGGGAGCTGATTCTAGATCTGTGTGTACCAAGGGGAAACTTCCCTCCGGAGCCACAGTGGAGATACATATTGAAGCTACATACATCCTTGATACAAAACTCTATTTATTTTGTTAAGATATTTATTCTATTATTAAGTTATTTATCATTGTCAAAAGAGTATTTATTTTTCATGAATCAAAAGAAATCTATTTTGCTAATTCATATTTATTATTTATTAATTAGAAAATGCTTTTCTCTTGGAATATAAAGAGTTATTTCTTGCAGTTGAAGCAAGATCTGTAAGTTCTATGAGTGAATAAACTGACATTAAGAAAACAGTTCTGATGACTGATATTATCTATCCGCACGCACACACGCACACACACATGAGCACGCACGCACACACGCATGAGCACGCATGAGCATGAGCACGCATGAGCACGCACGCATGAGCACGCATGAGCACGCACGCACACACGCATGAGCACGCACGCACACACACATGAGCACGCATGAGCATGAGCAGGCATGAGCACGCACGCATGAGCACGCATGAGCACGCACGCACACACGCATGAGCACGCACGCACACACGCATGAGCACGCATGAGCATGAGCACGCATGAGCACGCACGCATGAGCACGCATGAGCACGCACGCACACACGCATGAGCACGCACGCATGAGCACGCATGAGCACGCATGAGCACGCACGCACACACGCATGAGCACGCATGAGCATGAGCACGCATGAGCACGCACGCATGAGCACGCATGAGCACGCACGCACACACGCATGAGCACGCATGAGCACGCACGCACGCATGAGCACGCATGAGCACGCACGCATGAGCACGCACGCACACACGCACGCATGAGCACACATGAGCACGCACGCACGCACGCATGAGCACGCATGAGCACGCACGCACGCACATATGAGGACGCACGCACGCACACACACATGAGCACGCACGCACACACGCATGAGCACGCACGCATGAGCACGCACGCACGCACGCATGAGGACGCACGCACGCACACACACATGAGCACGCACGCACACACGCATGAGCACGCATGAGCACGCACGCACACACGCATGAGCACGCACGCACACACGCATGAGCACGCATGCACGCACACATGCATGAACACGCACGCACACACGCATGAGCACGCATGCACCCACACACGTATGAACACGCACGCACACACGCACACACGCATGAGCACGCACGCACACACGCATGAGCACGCACGTACACACGCATGAGCACGCACGCACACACGCAGACACGCATGAGCACGCACGCACACACGCATGAGCACGCACGCAAGCACACACGCACGAGCACGCACGCACACACGCATGAGCACGCACACACACGCACACACGCATGAGCACGCACGTACACACGCATGAGCACACACGCACACACGCATGAGCACGCACGCAAGCACACACGCACGAGCACGCACGCACACACGCATGAGCACGCACGCACACACGCATGAGCACGCATGAGCACGCACGCACGCACGCTGAGCACGCACGCATGAGCACGCACGCATGAGCACGCACTCACACACGCACGCATGAGCACGCACGCACTTACGCATGAGCACGCACGCACACATGCACACGCACGCATGAGCACACATGAGCACGCACGCACGCACGCACGCATGAGCACGCATGAGCACGCATGCACGCACATATGAGGACGCACGCACACACACATGAGCACGCACGCACACACGCATGAGCACGCACGCATGAGCACGCACGCACGCATGAGGACGCACGCACACATGAGCACGCACGCACACACGCATGAGCACGCATGAGCACGCACGCACGCACACACGCATGAGCACGCATGCACGCACACACGCATGAACACGCACGCACACACGCACACACGCATGAGCACGCACGCACACACGCATGAGCACGCATGCACCCACACACGTATGAACACGCACGCACACACGCACACACGCATGAGCACGCACGCATGAGCACGCACGTACACACGCATGAGCACGCATGCACACACGCACACACGCATGAGCATGCACGCACACACGCATGAGCACGCACGCAAGCACACACGCACGAGCACGCACGCACGCACACACGCATGAGCACGCACACACACACACACGCACACACGCATGAGCACGCACGTACACACGCTTGAGCACGCACGCACACACGCACACACGCATGAGCACACACGCACACACGCATGAGCACGCACGCAAGCACACACGCACGAGCACGCACGCACACACGCATGAGTACGCACGCACACACGCATGAGCACGCACGCACGCATGAGCACGCACGCACACACGCATGAGCACGCACACACACACACGCATGAGCACGCACGCACGCACACACACACACACACACACACACAAATCTATGTATGGTGCTGTATGGAAATATCACACATTGGCGAACTGACTTTTATAATTGTTCTTGTATTGAAACCAAAACCCTCTCCTGCATGGGGCCCACACAACGGCTGTGGTCCAAATGGCATTCTATTCCCTATATAGTGCACTACTTTTGACCAGAGCCCTATGGGTCAAGCGTAGTGCTCTATATATGTAATGTGGTACCATTGGGTATCATGTCTGTGTGAGTTAAAAAAAACAGATGATTGAGTCAATGTAAAGAAATGTGTGAGAGATATGTTTACTGTTCATTTTAATTGTTTATTTCTCTTTTGTTTATTATCTACTTCACTTGCTTTGGAAATGTTTACATGTTTCCCATGCCAATAAAGACCTTAAATTGAAATTGAATTGAGAGAGAGAGAGAGAGAGAGAGAGAGAGAGAGAGAGAGAGAGAGAGAGACAGAGAGAGACAGAGAGAGACAGAGAGAGACAGAGAGAGAGAGACAGAGAGAGAGAGAGAGAGACAGAGAGAGAGAGACAGAGAGAGAGAGACAGAGAGAGAGAGAGAGAGAGACAGAGAGAGAGAGACAGAGAGAGAGAGAGACAGAGAGAGAGAGACAGAGAGAGAGAGAGAGAGAGAGAGAGACAGAGAGAGACAGAGAGAGACAGAGAGAGACAGAGAGAGACGAGAGAGAGAGAGACAGAGAGAGAGAGAGAGAGACAGAGAGAGAGAGACAGAGAGAGAGAGACAGAGAGAGAGAGAGAGAGAGACAGAGAGAGAGAGACAGAGAGAGAGAGAGACAGAGAGAGAGAGACAGAGAGAGAGAGAGAGAGAGAGAGAGAGAGAGAGAGAGAGAGAGAGAGAGAGAGAGAGAGATAGAGAGAGAGAGAGAATAAATGTGTGCTTGTGTGTCTCATAGTTTTTAAAAAGTCCATTGTTGTCTGAATGCCGTCTTCCAAGTGTGGACACTCCACTGGTCAGGTCAAGATGATGACGTCTCTCTAAATGTATGTTGTGACTTCTGTTTAGACCAATGATGCTGTTGTCCAGAGGAAGGCTGTGAACGAGTTCAAAGTGGTCTACCAGAGAGCTTCCCAGCTGGGGACCTGTCTCCATCCGAGAGCCGAGATTGAAACACAGAGCTGATACCAGACAGAACCACCAACTGACTGATTGAAGACAGAGGAGACTACAGACTGTAATACATTAGGAAAGTGTGATGTCATTTCACTGCCGGTATCCACTTCAAGCGCAAAACCTGCAGAAATAAAAACGCAACTGAACACTTTCATAAAAAGCATCATATATTACCTGAAATGGGCGTGTTTTCATGAATTGAATGATATCATCTTTAAGTGCAGTCAAAAACAGGAAAAGTGGATACCTGAAGAAAGGTGGAAACAGTCACTTTCCCAACGTTTACTTAACAACTGCCTCCCAGCTTCCTCACCTACTGGTCACCATGCTTGTTCACGGTGCTATTTATTTAACTTAAACATCATTTAACATATTTATTGTATATTTAAGTGCAATGTAATTTAATTATGTAATTATTTGTAGTAGTGAATATTAATCAACTTTGTATGAAGGGAATTTCCATTGGTCCTATGTAACGCCCTGGCCATAGAGAGGGGTTTTTGTTCTTTATTTTGGTTAGGCCAGGGTGTTACATTGGGTGGGTGTTCTATGTTCATTTTTCTATGTTTTTGTATTTCTTTGTTTTGGGCCGTGTGTGGCTCCTAATCAGGCACAGCTGTAGTTCGTTGTTGCTGATTGGGTGTCACACAATAGTAGCCTGTTTTTCCTTTGGGTTTTGTGGGTGATTGTTTTCTGTGTAGAGTTAATCCTGACAGGACTGTTTTGCTGTTGTCTTTTGTTTATTTTTGTAGTGTTCTCTTTTTCAATTAAAATTCTAAGGATGAACACATCCTCCGCTGCACCTTGGTCTAATTCTGACGACGGCCGTTACATCCTATAACAGTGGTAATGTAGTACTATTTGATTTGATATCATAGTTCACAATCAATGGATCATATGTACTGTATTTATATCCTGGAAATAAAATCACCCTGAAAATATATCCTGTTACATGTCTTGAGTCTGGTTTTTATTATGGATTCTATGTTACTGAAGTGCTGTTCTTTCTTAGTAGACCTACAGTTTTTCTTACAGTGAGTGATATTTCGTAGTTTTATTTCCCTGATGTGAATTGATTTGTGCTCAGTCACATTATTTCCGATTGCAGTTCCGGAACTGTAAAGACGTGAAATCATTCATTCGGTGTTGTCCCGGGGTTCTGGAACTATGACGGTGAGATCATTCATTCGGTGTTGTTCTGGAACTATGACGGTGAGATCATTCATTCGGTGTTGTCCCGGGGTTCTGGAATTGTAAAGGTGAGGTCATTCATTCGGTGGTGTCGCAGGATGAGTGTGTTGTAGGAACCTTTATTTCAGATCCAACCATTCCGTTTTGTCACCTGATGTGTTATGGGGTTGCGCGGCCGACCTACGCTGAAACCCCAACCTGTCACCCTTTCTGAGGTGACAGAGTGACACCCTCAACCCTAACCATTTCTCTCTCATGGAAACTGACAAGCGTCTATGCACTAGCAACTAGCAGCTAGCCTGAATAAGCAAAAGTGGTTCATGAAAATAAACAATTTTCAATAGATAGTTGAATCAAACCACATTCTTTCAACATCAATATTTGTCTGAATGTGATGCCGCTGTCCCCCCTTTGAAAAAGCCTGGGTGTCAATTAAAGTAGCATCAGCATCTATCTGTACTAGCATTAGCAAGCAGCAACTAGCATCTAGCAACACAGAAGTCTTCTAAGAAATGCTTTATGACAGTGTTACTCCTAAGTGACATGAGCGCCCAAGCCCCTTCCTGTTTCACACCACATGGGGCCCGTCTCTTCTGAGTGCTGATAAAGGATGCGTCTCAAATTACACCCCATTCCCTATATAGTGCACTACCTGGTCAAAAGTAGTGCACAAATTGGGAATAGGGTGCCATTTTAGGAAGCTAGCACACTGACTGGGGTGAGAGAGAGAGAGAGAGACAGTGAGAGAGAGAGAGAGACAGAGAGAGAGAGAGACAGAGAGAGAGAGAGACAGAGAGTTAGAGAGAGAAACAGAGAGTTAGAGAGAGAGAGAGAAACAGAGAGTTAGAGAGAGAGAGAGGGAGAGAGAGAGAAACAGAGAGTTAGAGAGAGGAAGAGAGAGACAGAGAGAGAAAGAGAGAGCGAGAGAGAGAGACAGTGAGACAGAGAGAGAGAGACAGCGAGAGAGAGAGAGGCATTCTCCACTGCTCTGCTATCTGTGCCTTTGTAATGCCAGCAGACACAATGAATGCACTTTGGCCTAGATAGCAATAAATACCAAGAATAAGTAGCTTTTCTTTCCCATTCACAATAAATAAACAATGAAGTGGTGAAATATGAACTATATGTAAACTATAGTTGATGATAAAATAGATAGGATATAGCTGGTTTACAGTCAATGCAAATCCTGCTCTGAATGAATGACGTTTTCTTGGGAATATTGATTAATTTTCTCTAAATACTGAAACGTCTATGTGCATTTACATCGTACACTATATATACAAAAGTACGTGGACAGCGTTTCAAATGAGTGGATTCGGCTATTTCAGCCACACCAGTTGCTGACAGGTGTATAAAATCTAGCACACGTGATCTCCATTGACAAACATTTGTAGTAGAATGGCCTTACTGAAGAGCTCAGTGACTTTCAACATGGCACCATCATAGGATGTCAACTTTCCAACAAGTCAGTTTGTCAAATTACTGCCCTGCTAGAGCTGCCCTGGTCAACTGGAAGTACTGTTATAGTGAAGTGGAAACGTCTAGGAGCAACAACGGCTAAGCCGCAAAGTGGTAGGCCACGCAAGCCCACAGAACAGGACCACCGAGTGCTGAGATGCAACACTCACCGAGTTCCAAACTGCTTCTGGGAGCAACGTCAGCACAATAACTGTTTGTCGGGAGCTTCATGAAATGGGTTTCCATGGCCAAGCAGCCACACACAAGCATAAGATCACCATGCGCAATGCCAAGCGTCAGCTGGAGTGGTGTAAAGCTCGCCAGCAGTGGAAACACGTTCTCTGGAGTGATGAATCATGCTTCACCATCTGGCAGTCCGACGGACGAATTTGAGTTTTGCGGATGCCAGGAGAACGCTACCTGTCTGAATGCATAGTGCCAACTGTAAAGTTTGATGGAGGAGGGATAATGGTCTGGGCCTGTTTTTCATGGTTCGGGCTAGGCCCCTTGTGAAGGGAAATCTTAACGCTACAGCATACAATGACATTCTAGACGATTCTGTGCTTCCAACTTTGTTTGGGGAAGTTCCTGTTTCAGCAAGACAATGCTTCCGTGCACAAAGCGAGCTCCATACAGAAATGGTTTTGTGTCGAGATTGGTGTGAAAGAACTCGACTGGCCTGCACAGAGCCCTGACATCAACCCCCTCGAACACCTTTGGGATGAATTGGAATGCCGACTGCGAGCCAGGCCTAACCTCCCCAACATCAGTGCTCGACCTCACTAATGCCCTTGTGGCTGAATGGAAGCAAGTCCCCGCAGCAATGTTCCAACATCTAGTGGAAAGCCTTCCCAGAAGAGTTATAGCAGCAAGGGGGGGGGACCAACTCCATATTAATGCCCATGATTTTAGAATGAGATGTGGGACGAGCAGGTGTCCACATCCTGTTGGTCATGTAGTCTATATGTATTGATATTATGACTATGTCTTCAACTTTCAGCTGTCTATAAAACCTATTAATTCACTGACGAAAGAGACATACACTGTATTCTTACAGAAACGAGGGATATATCCCAAATGGCACCCTATGGGCCCTGGTCTAAAGTAGTGCACTACCCCTATGGGCCCTGGTCTAAAGTAGTTCACTACCCTATTCACCCTGGTCTAAAGTAGTGCACTACCCCTATGGGCCCTGGTCTAAAGTAGTTCACTACCCTATTCACCCTGGTCTAAAGTAGTGCACTACCCTATGGTCCCTGGTCTAAAGTAGTGCACTACCCCTATGGGCCCTGGTCTAAAGTAGTGCACTACCCTATGGTCCCTGGTCTAAAGTCGTTCACTACCCTATTCACCCTGGTCTAAAGTAGTGCACTACCCCTATGGACCCTGGTCTAAAGTAGTGCACTACCCCTATGGGCCCTGGTCTAAAGTAGTACACTACTCCTATGGGCCCTGATCTAAAGTAGTACACTACTCCTATGGGCCCTGATCTAAAGTAGTGCACTACCCCCATGGGCCCTGGTCTAAAGTAGTTCACTACCCTATTCACGCTGGTCTAAAGTAGTGCACTACCCTATGGTCCCTGGTCTAAAGTAGTGCACTACCCCTATGGGCCCTGGTCTAAAGTAGTGCACTACCCTATGGGCCCTGGTCTAAAGTAGTGCACTACCCTATGGTCCCTGGTCTAAAGTAGTGCACTACCCTATGGGCCCTGGTCTAAAGTAGTGCACTACCCCTATGGGCCCTGGTCTAAAGTAGTGCACTACCCTATGGGCCCTGGTCTAAAGTAGTTCACTACCCTATTCACCCTGGTCTAAAGTAGTGCACTACCCCTATGGGCCCTGGTCTAAAGTAGTACACTACTCCTATGGGCCCTGATCTAAAGTAGTACACTACTCCAATGGGCCCTGATCTAAAGTAGTGCACCACCCCTATGGGCCCTGGTCTAAAGTAGTGCACTACCCCTATGGGCCCTGATCTAAAGTAGTGCACCTCATAGGGAATAGGGTGCCATTTGAGAGGCAGACCTACAATGATGAATGAGAAGTACACCTACAGAGACCAACAGAAGGTATATATCAGTAATGACAGTATCTAATAAGAGCATGATGGCATTGATGTTAGTTTCACTATTACATCAAACCATGCATCATTTACTACAAAGCCAGTCAGAGGAAACACCACAGTTTCATTAGTTGATCAGCTACAACCACTAATCACCAACCGCCAATCATGGCTCTGGTCAAAAGTAGCGTACTATGTAGGGGAATAGTGTGCCGTTTGGGACGCACACAAGCTCTTCACCTGTTCATGACTTCAACCCAAGATGACTTCAACCCAGACATCCCCCTCCCCACATACCTTCTCCTGATTTTCCTCCTCTTCCCCCTCATCATAGCCACATCACCAAAGAACTTCCCCAGAATGTGTCAAAACTACCTGTTTCCTAGGGATTCCAACCCAAGACCCCATGCTCTGCTGCAAAAACAAGGTGTTAATGAGTGGCCGTGTGTTGGTGTGTGATTTAAAGGAAACTTCGCTCAGTCAGAGAACCCACAACCTCACACCTCTATCGTTTCTGCCTCTGCCTCAACTATATAAATACTTGTCTGTCTTAGCCTCAGCATCAGTCAGACAGACACAGAAGAACAAGACTTGGATAGTGTCAGATACAAGGCGGTCTCGTTAAGTCAACTCAAGTCAAGGCCTTTGACTGAAGTTACCGTACACCGATTGAGGACTATTGAGCTTTGAGGGAACTTCAGCGTGAGGTTGAGAGCCATGGATGTGTTATTAAGGGCAGTGATGTGTTTCTGCTTGATGGGCTGGATGACTTTAGGATGGAGTAATGCCGCTCAGTACACATCAATTAACATGAAGAGCAACATAGACAAACTGAAGGTCCACTATGTAAGTATCATACACATTATTAACTGGGGAAACAGGGGTTTAGACAGACAGACAGACAGACAGACAGACAGACAGACAGACAGACAGACAGACAGACAGACAGACAGACAGACAGACAGACAGACAGACAGACAGACAGACAGACAGACAGACAGACAGACAGACAGACAGACAGACAGACAGACAGACAGACAGACAGACAGACAGACAGACAGACAGACAGACAGACAGACAGATAGATAGATAGATAGATAGATAGATAGATAGATAGATAGATAGATAGATAGATAGATAGATAGATAGATAGATAGATAGATAGATAGATAGATAGATAGATAGATAGATAGATAGATAGATAGATAGATAGATAGATAGATAGATAGATTGGCCTCTACTGACTGTGTTTGCATTAGCAAACTTTAGACTCCTCCTTCCTAATGGGAGACCAACAGTAGGACAGAACAGGGAGATCTCCTTCCTAATGGGAGACCAACAGTAGGACAGAACAGGGAGATCTCCTTCCTAATGGGAGGCCAACAGTAGGACAGAACAGGGAGATCTCCTTCCTAATGGGAGACCAACAGTAGGACAGAACAGGGAGATCTCCTTCCTAATGGGAGACCAACAGTAGGACAGAACAGGGAGATCTCCTTCCTAATGGGAGACCAACAGTAGGACAGAACAGGGAGATCTCCTTCCTAATGGGAGACCAACAGTAGGACAGAACAGGGAGATCTCCTTCCTAATGGGAGACCAACAGTAGGACAGAACAGGGAGATCTCCTTCCTAATGGGAGACCAACAGTAGGACAGAACAGGGAGATCTCCTTCCTAATGGGAGGCCAACAGTAGAACAGAACAGGGAGATCTCCTTCCTAATGGGAGACCAACAGTAGGACAGAACAGGGAGATCTCCTTCCTAATGGGAGACCAACAGTAGGACAGAACAGGGAGATCTCCTTCCTAATGGGAGACCAACAGTAGGACAGAACAGGGAGATCTCCTTCCTAATGGGAGACCAACAGTAGGACAGAACAGGGAGATCTCCTTCCTAATGGGAGGCCAACAGTAGGACAGAACAGGGAGAACATTGGATGTTGATGAGTTAGAGATAAAATGTTTGACTAAAACCAAGAGGAGTTCCACACTTCCTGCCCAAGCAGGAAAGACTTGTCAGTGAGACTGAAATGAATCTGAAAATGATGACATCATCATAACAGTGCATTTCCAGGTAGGCCCATAGACACCAGACCTGGCTCAAACACTTCCATCTGAGGTGAGCTTTAGCTTAGATGTAGTTTAGAGTTTGCACGTTTGGGACTACTCCATTGTTGCCATTGTACCTGACAAACTAAATGATGTATTTTAAGTTATTTGACATATTTAGCCCAGGTCTGACAGACTCTATACTTGTGATTAGGGGTAGAAGAGTCCACTATATGCAATAAACTGCAACAAGTTGAAGGAGAAAAGCAACATCACTGATTGTCATCATGTCTTGCTCTTTCAGAAGATCTCCAAGGACCAGCTGTTCAACGGAAAACCTGTTTTCCCCAAGGACACGTTTGAGGTAAGATATATAGTTACACATTGTTATCCCTTTCAGGCTAATATCACCAATGTGGAACTACTGCTTACCCTCGGGCTAGGCTGGAGACAAAACTACGTTTCAAGATATTAAAAATATTCTCCTCCCTCCCTCCCTCCCTCCCTCCCTCCCTCCCTCCCTCCCTCCCTCCCTCCCTCCCTCCCTCCCTCCCTCCCTCCCTCCCTCCCTCCCTCCCTCCCTCCCTCCCTCCCTCAGGACAGTGAGCGGAGGGTGTTAATGAGTGTGGTTCTGGACGTGTATCGGAGTATCTTCAGCCAGATGCTGAACCAGACGGTGGACCAGGAAGTGATTGAGAGTCTGAAATATGTCAAGGGGAAAATTCAGGATCTCCAGAAACACTACTTCCTGAAGAGGATACCTGAGCTGAGGACACACCTGCAGAACCTGTGGGCCATCGAGGTGAGCTTCCCTCCATGAAGTAGAACACAGATCTGGTATAGTCGACTTTCACATGGTCATCGCTTAATATGTTAGCAGATGAAGACACATAGCAATGACATGTACTTCTGCATATAAAAAAAAAATAATGAAATTAAGGATATGTGAATTAGAATGAAACATCCCATGGACTATGCAACATTTAAATCAGCAGCATTCTGGATTAATAATCCTTTAGCACTGTGCTACCATCATCATGACTGTAGTATAGTCTACTGTATAGACACCGTCATTATGACTGTAGTATAGTCTACTGTATAGACACCGTCATTATGACTGTAGTATAGTCTACTGTATAGACACCATCATCATGACTGTAGTATAGTCTACTGTATAGACACAATCATCATGACTGTAGTATAGTTTACTGTATAGACACCATCATCATGACTGTAGTATAGTCTACTGTATAGACACCATCATCATGACTGTAGTATAGTCTACTGTATAGACACCATCATTATGACTGTAGTATAGTCTACTGTATAGACACCATCATCATGACTGTAGTATAGTCTACTGTATAGACACCATCATCATGACTGTAGTATAGTCTACTGTATAGACACCATCATTATGACTGTAGTATAGTCTACTGTATAGACACCATCATCATGACTGTAGTATAGTCTACTGTATAGACACCGTCATTATGACTGTAGTATAGTCTACTGTATAGACACCGTCATTATGACTGTAGTATAGTCTACTGTATAGACACCATCATTATGACTGTAGTATAGTCTACTGTATAGACACCATCATTATGACTGTAGTATAGTCTACTGTATAGACACCGTCATTATGACTGTAGTATAGTCTACTGTATAGACACCGTCATTATGACTGTAGTATAGTCTACTGTATAGACACCGTCATTATGACTGTAGTATAGTCTACTGTATAGACACCATCATCATGACTGTAGTATAGTCTACTGTATAGACACCATCATTATGACTGTAGTATAGTCTACTGTATAGACACCGTCATTATGACTGTAGTATAGTCTACTGTATAGACACCGTCATTATGACTGTAGTATAGTCTACTGTATAGACACCATCATCATGACTGTAGTATAGTCTACTGTATAGACACCATCATTATGACTGTAGTATAGTCTACTGTATAGACACCATCATCATGACTGTAGTATAGTCTACTGTATAGACACCATCATCATGACTGTAGTATAGTCTACTGTATAGACACCGTCATTATGACTGTAGTATAGTCTACTGTATAGACACCATCATCATGACTGTAGTATAGTCTACTGTATAGACACCATCATCATGACTGTAGTATAGTCTACTGTATAGACACCGTCATTATGACTGTAGTATAGTCTACTGTATAGACACCATCATCATGACTGTAGTATAGTCTACTGTATAGACACAATCATCATGACTGTAGTATAGTTTACTGTATAGAAACCATCATTATGACTGTAGTATAGTCTACTGTATAGACACCGTCATTATGACTGTAGTATAGTCTACTGTATAGACACCATCATCATGACTGTAGTATAGTCTACTGTATAGACACCATCATTATGACTGTAGTATAGTCTACTGTATAGACACCGTCATTATGACTGTAGTATAGTCTACTGTATAGACACCATCATCATGACTGTAGTATAGTCTACTGTATAGACACCATCATCATGACTGTAGTATAGTCTACTGTATAGACACCATCATTATGACTGTAGTATAGTCTACTGTATAGACACCATCATCATGACTGTAGTATAGTCTACTGTATAGACACCATCATTATGACTGTAGTATAGTCTACTGTATAGACACCATCATCATGACTGTAGTATAGTCTACTGTATAGACACCATCATCATGACTGTAGTATAGTCTACTGTATAGACACCATCATCATGACTGTAGTATAGTCTACTGTATAGACACCATCATTATGACTGTAGTATAGTCTACTGTATAGACACCATCATCATGACTGTAGTATAGTCTACTGTATAGACACCATCATTATGACTGTAGTATAGTCTACTGTATAGACACCATCATTATGACTGTAGTATAGTCTACTGTATAGACACCATCATCATGACTGTAGTATAGTCTACTGTATAGACACCATCATCATGACTGTAGTATAGTCTACTGTATAGACACCATCATCATGACTGTAGTATAGTCTACTGTATAGACACCATCATCATGACTGTAGTATAGTCTACTGTATAGACACCATCATCATGACTGTAGTATAGTCTACTGTATAGACACCATCATCATGACTGTAGTATAGTCTACTGTATAGACACCATCATTATGACTGTAGTATAGTCTACTGTATAGACACCATCATCATGACTGTAGTATAGTCTACTGTATAGACACCATCATTATGACTGTAGTATAGTCTACTGTATAGACACCATCATCATGACTGTAGTATAGTCTACTGTATAGACACCATCATCATGACTGTAGTATAGTCTACTGTATAGACACCATCATCATGACTGTAGTATAGTTTACTGTATAGACACCATCATTATGACTGTAGTATAGTCTACTGTATAGACACCATCATCATGACTGTAGTATAGTCTACTGTATAGACACCATCATCATGACTGTAGTATAGTCTACTGTATAGACACCATCATCATGACTGTAGTATAGTCTACTGTATAGACACCATCGTCATGACTGTAGTATAGTATACTGTATAGACACCATCATCATGACTGTAGTATAGTCTACTGTATAGACACCGTCATTATGACTGTAGTATAGTCTACTGTATAGACACCATCATCATGACTGTAGTATAGTCTACTGTATAGACACCATCATCATGACTGTAGTATAGTCTACTGTATAGACACCGTCATCATGACTGTAGTATAGTCTACTGTATAGACACCATCATCATGACTGTAGTATAGTCTACTGTATAGACACCATCATCATGACTGTAGTATAGTCTACTGTATAGACACCATCATCATGACTGTAGTATAGTCTACTGTATAGACACCATCATTATGACTGTAGTATAGTCTACTGTATAGACACCATCATTATGACTGTAGTATAGTCTACTGTATAGACACCATCATCATGACTGTAGTATAGTCTACTGTATAGACACCATCATCATGACTGTAGTATAGTCTACTGTATAGACACCATCATTATGACTGTAGTATAGTCTACTGTATAGACACCATCATCATGACTGTAGTATAGTCTACTGTATAGACACAATCATCATGACTGTAGTATAGTCTACTGTATAGACACCATCATTATGACTGTAGTATAGTCTACTGTATAGACACCATCATTATGACTGTAGTATAGTTTACTGTATAGACACCGTCATCATGACTGTAGTATAGTCTACTGTATAGACACCATCATCATGACTGTAGTATAGTCTACTGTATAGACACCATCATCATGACTGTAGTATAGTCTACTGTATAGACACCATCATCATGACTGTAGTATAGTCTACTGTATAGACACCATCATCATGACTGTAGTATAGTCTACTGTATAGACACCATCATCATGACTGTAGTATAGTCTACTGTATAGACACCATCATCATGACTGTAGTATAGTCTACTGTATAGACACCATCATTATGACTGTAGTATAGTCTACTGTATAGACACCATCATTATGACTGTAGTATAGTTTACTGTATAGACACCGTCATCATGACTGTAGTATAGTCTACTGTATAGACACCATCATTATGACTGTAGTATAGTCTACTGTATAGACACCATCATCATGACTGTAGTATAGTCTACTGTATAGACACCATCATCATGACTGTAGTATAGTCTACTGTATAGACACCATCATCATGACTGTAGTATAGTCTACTGTATAGACACCATCATTATGACTGTAGTATAGTCTACTGTATAGACACCATCATCATGACTGTAGTATAGTCTACTGTATAGACACCATCATTATGACTGTAGTATAGTCTACTGTATAGACACCATCATCATGACTGTAGTATAGTCTACTGTATAGACACCATCATCATGACTGTAGTATAGTCTACTGTATAGACACCATCATCATGACTGTAGTATAGTCTACTGTATAGACACCATCATCATGACTGTAGTATAGTCTACTGTATAGACACCATCATCATGACTGTAGTATAGTCTACTGTATAGACACCATCATCATGACTGTAGTATAGTCTACTGTATAGACACCATCATTATGACTGTAGTATAGTCTACTGTATAGACACCATCATCATGACACCTGATGAACTAATTACCTGATTGTTAATGCCTGTATCTTCTGTCTCAGACCAGTAACACCACAGTCCAGGGGAAGGCTCTGTCCGAGTTCATTACCATCTACGAGAAAGCCTCCGAACTGGCCCATAAGAAGGACAACCGCAGGAATAGACGACAAGCCCAGAGGCTCAAATCAAGCATCATGTAGATGACCAATCATGTCTACTGTGAAGGCTAGGTGTAGGGTGAAGTTACACCTGGAAGCTGATCTTGGGTCAGTTTAGCATTTCTCCCTCTAACGGTGAAGGTTAGGATTGTGGGAGGGGGAGCTGATTCTAGATCTGTGTGTACCAAGGGGAAACTTCCCTCCGGAGCCACAGTGGAGATACATATTGAAGCTACATACATCCTTGATACAAAACTCTATTTATTTTGTTAAGATATTTATTCTATTATTAAGTTATTTATCATTGTCAAAAGAGTATTTATTTTTCATGAATCAAAAGAAATCTATTTTGCTAATTCATATTTATTATTTATTAATTAGAAAATGCTTTTCTCTTGGAATATAAAGAGTTATTTCTTGCAGTTGAAGCAAGATCTGTAAGTTCTATGAGTGAATAAACTGACATTAAGAAAACAGTTCTGGTGACTGATATTATCTATCCGCACGCACACACGCACACACACATGAGCACGCACGCACACACGCATGAGCACGCATGAGCATGAGCACGCATGAGCACGCACGCATGAGCACGCATGAGCACGCACGCACACACGCATGAGCACGCATGAGCATGAGCACGCATGAGCACGCACGCATGAGCACGCATGAGCACGCACGCACACACGCATGAGCACGCACGCACACACGCATGAGCACGCATGAGCATGAGCACGCATGAGCACGCACGCATGAGCACGCATGAGCACGCACGCACACACGCATGAGCACGCACGCACGCACGCATGAGCACGCATGAGCACGCATGAGCACGCACGCACACACGCATGAGCACGCATGAGCATGAGCACGCATGAGCACGCACGCATGAGCACGCATGAGCACGCACGCACACACGCATGAGCACGCATGAGCACGCACGCACGCATGAGCACGCATGAGCACGCACGCATGAGCACGCACGCACACACGCACGCATGAGCACACATGAGCACGCACGCACGCACGCATGAGCACGCATGAGCACGCACGCACGCACATATGAGGACGCACGCACGCACACACACATGAGCACGCACGCACACACGCATGAGCACGCATGAGCATGAGCACGCATGAGCACGCACGCATGAGCACGCATGAGCACGCACGCACACACGCATGAGCACGCACGCACACACGCATGAGCACGCACGCACACACGCATGAGCACGCATGAGCATGAGCACGCATGAGCACGCACGCATGAGCACGCATGAGCACGCACGCACACACGCATGAGCACGCACGCACACACGCATGAGCACGCATGAGCATGAGCACGCATGAGCACGCACGCATGAGCACGCATGAGCACGCACGCACACACGCATGAGCACGCACGCACGCACGCACGCATGAGCACGCATGAGCACGCATGAGCACGCACGCACACACGCATGAGCACGCATGAGCATGAGCACGCATGAGCACGCACGCATGAGCACGCATGAGCACGCACGCACACACGCATGAGCACGCATGAGCACGCACGCACGCATGAGCACGCATGAGCACGCACGCATGAGCACGCACGCACACACGCACGCATGAGCACACATGAGCACGCACGCACGCACGCATGAGCACGCATGAGCACGCACGCACGCACATATGAGGACGCACGCACACACGCATGAGCACGCACGCATGAGCACGCACGCACGCACGCATGAGGACGCACGCACGCACACACACATGAGCACGCACGCACACACGCATGAGCACGCATGAGCACGCACACACACACGCATGAGCACGCACGCACACACGCATGAGCACGCATGCACGCACACATGCATGAACACGCACGCACACACGCATGAGCACGCATGCACCCACACACGTATGAACACGCACGCACACACGCACACACGCATGAGCACGCACACACACACGCATGAGCACGCACGTACACACGCATGAGCACGCACGCACACACGCAGACACGCATGAGCACGCACGCACACACGCATGAGCACGCACGCAAGCACACACGCACGAGCACGCACGCACGCACACACGCATGAGCACGCACACACACGCACACACGCATGAGCACGCACGTACACACGCATGAGCACACACGCACACACGCATGAGCACGCACGCAAGCACACACGCACGAGCACGCACGCACACACGCATGAGCACGCACGCACGCACACACGCATGAGCACGCATGAGCACGCACGCACGCATGAGCACGCATGAGCACGCACGCATGAGCACGCACGCATGAGCACGCACTCACACACGCACGCATGAGCACGCACGCACTTACGCATGAGCACGCACGCACACATGCACACGCACGCATGAGCACACATGAGCACGCACGCACGCACGCACGCATGAGCACGCATGAGCACGCACGCACGCACATATGAGGACGCACGCACGCACACACACATGAGCACGCACGCACACACGCATGAGCACGCACGCATGAGCACGCACGCACGCATGAGGACGCACGCACACATGAGCACGCACGCACACACGCATGAGCACGCATGAGCACGCACGCACGCACACACGCATGAGCACGCATGCACGCACACATGCATGAACACGCACGCACACACGCACACACGCATGAGCACGCACGCACACACGCATGAGCACGCATGCACCCACACACGTATGAACACGCACGCACACACGCACACACGCATGAGCACGCACGCATGAGCACGCACGTACACACGCATGAGCACGCACGCACACACGCACACACGCATGAGCATGCACGCACACACGCATGAGCACGCACGCAAGCACACACGCACGAGCACGCACGCACGCACACACGCATGAGCACGCACACACACACACACGCACACACGCATGAGCACGCACGTACACACGCATGAGCACGCACGCACACACGCACACACGCATGAGCACACACGCACACACGCATGAGCACGCACGCAAGCACACACGCACGAGCACGCACGCACACACGCATGAGTACGCACGCACACACGCATGAGCACGCACGCACGCATGAGCACGCACGCACACACGCATGAGCACGCACACACACACACGCATGAGCACGCACGCACGCACACACACACACACACACACACACAAATCTATGTATGGTGCTGTATGGAAATATCACACATTGGCGAACTGACTTTTATAATTGTTCTTGTATTGAAACCAAAACCCTCTCCTGCATGGGGCCCACACAACGGCTGTGGTCCAAATGGCATTCTATTCCCTATATAGTGCACTACTTTTGACCAGAGCCCTATGGGTCAAGCGTAGTGCTCTATATATGTAATGTGGTACCATTGGGTATCATGTCTGTGTGAGTTAAGTGGGTAAAAAACAGATGATTGAGTCAATGTAAAGAAATGTGTGAGAGATATGTTTACTGTTCATTTTAATTGTTTATTTCTCTTTTGTTTATTATCTACTTCACTTGCTTTGGAAATGTTTACATGTTTCCCATGCCAATAAAGACCTTAAATTGAAATTGAATTGAGAGAGAGAGGAGAGAGAGAGAGAGAGAGAGAGAGAGAGAGAGAGAGAGAGACAGAGAGAGACAGAGAGAGACAGAGAGAGACAGAGAGAGACAGAGAGAGAGAGACAGAGAGAGAGAGAGAGAGACAGAGAGAGAGAGACAGAGAGAGAGAGACAGAGAGAGAGAGAGAGAGACAGAGAGAGAGAGACAGAGAGAGAGAGAGACAGAGAGAGAGAGACAGAGAGAGAGAGAGAGAGAGAGAGAGAGAGAGAGAGAGAGAGAGAGAGAGAGAGAGAGATAGAGAGAGAGAGAGAATAAATGTGTGCTTGTGTGTCTCATAGTTTTTAAAAAGTCCATTGTTGTCTGAATGCCGTCTTCCAAGTGTGGACACTCCACTGGTCAGGTCAAGATGATGACGTCTCTCTAAATGTATGTTGTGACTTCTGTTTAGACCAATGATGCTGTTGTCCAGAGGAAGGCTGTGAACGAGTTCAAAGTGGTCTACCAGAGAGCTTCCCAGCTGGGGACCTGTCTCCATCCGAGAGCCGAGATTGAAACACAGAGCTGATACCAGACAGAACCACCAACTGACTGATTGAAGACAGAGGAGACTACAGACTGTAATACATTAGGAAAGTGTGATGTCATTTCACTGCCGGTATCCACTTCAAGCGCAAAACCTGCAGAAATAAAAACGCAACTGAACACTTTCATAAAAAGCATCATATATTACCTGAAATGGGCGTGTTTTCATGAATTGAATGATATCATCTTTAAGTGCAGTCAAAAACAGGAAAAGTGGATACCTGAAGAAAGGTGGAAACAGTCACTTTCCCAACGTTTACTTAACAACTGCCTCCCAGCTTCCTCACCTACTGGTCACCATGCTTGTTCACGGTGCTATTTATTTAACTTAAACATCATTTAACATATTTATTGTATATTTAAGTGCAATATAATTTAATTATGTAATTATTTGTAGTAGTGAATATTAATCAACTTTGTATGAAGGGAATTTCCATTGGTCCTATGTAACGCCCTGGCCATAGAGAGGGGTTTTTGTTCTTTATTTTGGTTAGGCCAGGGTGTTACATTGGGTGGGTGTTCTATGTTCATTTTTCTATGTTTTTGTATTTCTTTGTTTTGGGCCGTGTGTGGCTCCTAATCAGGCACAGCTGTAGTTCGTTGTTGCTGATTGGGTGTCACACAATAGTAGCCTGTTTTTCCTTTGGGTTTTGTGGGTGATTGTTTTCTGTGTAGAGTTAATCCTGACAGGACTGTTTTGCTGTCGTCTTTTGTTTATTTTTGTAGTGTTCTCTTTTTCAATTAAAATTCTAAGGATGAACACATCCTCCGCTGCACCTTGGTCTAATTCTGACGACGGCCGTTACATCCTATAACAGTGGTAATGTAGTACTATTTGATTTGATATCATAGTTCACAATCAATGGATCATATGTACTGTATTTATATCCTGGAAATAAAATCACCCTGAAAATATATCCTGTTACATGTCTTGAGTCTGGTTTTTATTATGGATTCTATGTTACTGAAGTGCTGTTCTTTCTTAGTAGACCTACAGTTTTTCTTACAGTGAGTGATATTTGAGTATTGGGTTCATTTCGTAGTTTTATTTCCCTGATGTGAATTGATTTGTGCTCAGTCACATTATTTCCGATTGCAGTTCCGGAACTGTAAAGACGTGAAATCATTCATTCGGTGTTGTCCCGGGGTTCTGGAACTATGACGGTGAGATCATTCATTCGGTGTTGTTCTGGAACTATGACGGTGAGATCATTCATTCGGTGTTGTCCCGGGGTTCTGGAACTATGACGGTGAGATCATTCATTCGGTGTTGTCCCGGGGTTCTGGAATTGTAAAGGTGAGGTCATTCATTCGGTGGTGTCGCAGGATGAGTGTGTTGTAGGAACCTTTATTTCAGATCCAACCATTCCGTTTTGTCACCTGATGTGTTATGGGGTTGCGCGGCCGACCTACGCTGAAACCCCAACCTGTCACCCTTTCTGAGGTGACAGAGTGACACCCTCAACCCTAACCATTTCTCTCTCATGGAAACTGACAAGCGTCTATGCACTAGCAACTAGCAGCTAGCCTGAATAAGCAAAAGTGGTTCATGAAAATAAACAATTTTCAATAGATAGTTGAATCAAACCACATTCTTTCAACATCAATATTTGTCTGAATGTGATGCCGCTGTCCCCCCTTTGAAAAAGCCTGGGTGTCAATTAAAGTAGCATCAGCATCTATCTGTACTAGCATTAGCAAGCAGCAACTAGCATCTAGCAACACAGAAGTCTTCTAAGAAATGCTTTATGACAGTGTTACTCCTAAGTGACATGAGCGCCCAAGCCCCTTCCTGTTTCACACCACATGGGGCCCGTCTCTTCTGAGTGCTGATAAAGGATGCGTCTCAAATTACACCCCATTCCCTATATAGTGCACTACCTGGTCAAAAGTAGTGCACAAATTGGGAATAGGGTGCCATTTTAGGAAGCTAGCACACTGACTGGGGTGAGAGAGAGAGAGAGAGACAGTGAGGAGAGAGAGAGCAGAGACGAGAGAGAGAGAGAGACAGAGAGTTAGAGAGAGAAACAGAGAGTTAGAGAGAGAAACAGAGAGTTAGAGAGAGAGAGAGAAACAGAGAGTTAGAGAGAGAGAGAGGGAGAGAGAGAGAAACAGAGAGTTAGAGAGAGGAAGAGAGAGACAGAGAGAGAAAGAGAGAGCGAGAGAGAGAGACAGTGAGACAGAGAGAGAGACAGCGAGAGAGAGAGAGGCATTCTCCACTGCTCTGCTATCTGTGCCTTTGTAATGCCAGCAGACACAATGAATGCACTTTGGCCTAGATAGCAATAAATACCAAGAATAAGTAGCTTTTCTTTCCCATTCACAATAAATAAACAATGCAGTGGTGAAATATGAACTATATGTAAACTATAGTTGATGATAAAATAGATAGGATATAGCTGGTTTACAGTCAATGCAAATCCTGCTCTGAATGAATGACGTTTTCTTGGGAATATTGATTAATTTTCTCTAAATACTGAAACGTCTATGTGCATTTACATCGTACACTATATATACAAAAGTACGTGGACAGCGTTTCAAATTAGTGGATTCGGCTATTTCAGCCACACCAGTTGCTGACAGGTGTATAAAATCTAGCACACGTGATCTCCATTGACAAACATTTGTAGTAGAATGGCCTTACTGAAGAGCTCAGTGACTTTCAACATGGCACCATCATAGGATGTCAACTTTCCAACAAGTCAGTTTGTCAAATTACTGCCCTGCTAGAGCTGCCCTGGTCAACTGGAAGTACTGTTATAGTGAAGTGGAAACGTCTAGGAGCAACAACGGCTAAGCCGCAAAGTGGTAGGCCACGCAAGCCCACAGAACAGGACCACCGAGTGCTGAGATGCAACACTCACCGAGTTCCAAACTGCTTCTGGGAGCAACGTCAGCACAATAACTGTTTGTCGGGAGCTTCATGAAATGGGTTTCCATGGCCAAGCAGCCACACACAAGCATAAGATCACCATGCGCAATGCCAAGCGTCAGCTGGAGTGGTGTAAAGCTCGCCAGCAGTGGAAACACGTTCTCTGGAGTGATGAATCATGCTTCACCATCTGGCAGTCCGACGGACGAATTTGAGTTTTGCGGATGCCAGGAGAACGCTACCTGTCTGAATGCATAGTGCCAACTGTAAAGTTTGATGGAGGAGGGATAATGGTCTGGGCCTGTTTTTCATGGTTCGGGCTAGGCCCCTTGTGAAGGGAAATCTTAACACTACAGCATACAATGACATTCTAGACGATTCTGTGCTTCCAACTTTGTTTGGGGAAGTTCCTGTTTCAGCAAGACAATGCTTCTGTGCACAAAGCGAGCTCCATACAGAAATGGTTTTGTGTGGAGATTGGTGTGAAAGAACTCGACTGGCCTGCACAGAGCCCTGACATCAACCCCCTCGAACACCTTTGGGATGAATTGGAATGCCGACTGCGAGCCAGGCCTAACCTCCCCAACATCAGTGCTCGACCTCACTAATGCCCTTGTGGCTGAATGGAAGCAAGTCCCCGCAGCAATGTTCCAACATCTAGTGGAAAGCCTTCCCAGAAGAGTTATAGCAGCAAGGGGGGGGGACCAACTCCATATTAATGCCCATGATTTTAGAATGAGATGTGGGACGAGCAGGTGTCCACATCCTGTTGGTCATGTAGTCTATATGTATTGATATTATGACTATGTCTTCAACTTTCAGCTGTCTATAAAACCTATTCATTCACTGACGAAAGAGACATACACTGTATTCTTACAGAAACGAGGGATATATCCCAAATGGCACCCTATGGGCCCTGGTCTAAAGTAGTGCACTACCCCTATGGGCCCTGGTCTAAAGTAGTGCACTACCCTATGGGTCCTGGTCTAAAGTAGTTCACTACCCTATTCACCCTGGTCTAAAGTAGTGCACTACCCTATGGTCCCTGGTCTAAAGTAGTGCACTACCCCTATGGGCCCTGGTCTAAAGTAGTGCACTACCCTATGGGCCCTGGTCTAAAGTAGTGCACTACCCTATGGTCCCTGGTCTAAAGTCGTTCACTACCCTATTCACCCTGGTCTAAAGTAGTGCACTACCCCTATGGACCCTGGTCTAAAGTAGTGCACTACCCCTATGGACCCTGGTCTAAAGTAGTGCACTACCCCTATGGGCCCTGGTCTAAAGTAGTACACTACTCCTATGGGCCCTGATCTAAAGTAGTACACTACTCCTATGGGCCCTGATCTAAAGTAGTGCACTACCCTATGGTCCCTGGTCTAAAGTAGTGCACTACCCCCATGGGCCCTGGTCTAAAGTAGTTCACTACCCTATTCACCCTGGTCTAAAGTAGTGCACTACCCTATGGTCCCTGGTCTAAAGTAGTGCACTACCCCTATGGGCCCTGGTCTAAAGTAGTGCACTACCCTATGGGCCCTGGTCTAAAGTAATGCACTACCCTATGGTCCCTGGTCTAAAGTAGTGCACTACCCTATGGGCCCTGGTCTAAAGTAGTGCACTACCCCTATGGGCCCTGGTCTAAAGTAGTGCACTACCCTATGGGCCCTGGTCTAAAGTAGTTCACTACCCTATTCACCCTGGTCTAAAGTAGTGCACTACCCCTATGGGCCCTGGTCTAAAGTAGTACACTACTCCTATGGGCCCTGATCTAAAGTAGTACACTACTCCAATGGGCCCTGATCTAAAGTAGTGCACCACCCCTATGGGCCCTGGTCTAAAGTAGTGCACTACCCCTATGGGCCCTGATCTAAAGTAGTGCACCTCATAGGGAATAGGGTGCCATTTGAGAGGCAGACCTACAATGATGAATGAGAAGTACACCTACAGAGACCAACAGAAGGTATATATCAGTAATGACAGTATCTAATAAGAGCAAGATGGCATTGATGTTAGTTTCACTATTACATCAAACCATGCATCATTTACTACAAAGCCAGTCAGAGGAAACACCACAGTTTCATTAGTTGATCAGCTACAACCACTAATCACCAACCGCCAATCATGGCTCTGGTCAAAAGTAGCGTACTATGTAGGGGAATAGTGTGCCGTTTGGGACGCACACAAGCTCTTCACCTGTTCATGACTTCAACCCAAGATGACTTCAACCCAGACATCCCCCTCCCCACATACCTTCTCCTGATTTTCCTCCTCTTCCCCCTCATCATACCCACATCACCAAAGAACTTCCCCAGAATGTGTCAAAACTACCTGTTTCCTAGGGATTCCAACCCAAGACCCCATGCTCTGCTGCAAAAACAAGGTGTTAATGAGTGGCCGTGTGTTGGTGTGTGATTTAAAGGAAACTTCGCTCAGTCAGAGAACCCACAACCTCACACCTCTATCGTTTCTGCCTCTGCCTCAACTATATAAATACTTGTCTGTCTTAGCCTCAGCATCAGTCAGACAGACACAGAAGAACAAGACTTGGATAGTGTCAGATACAAGGCGGTCTCGTTAAGTCAACTCAAGTCAAGGCCTTTGACTGAAGTTACCGTACACCGATTGAGGACTATTGAGCTTTGAGGGAACTTCAGCGTGAGGTTGAGAGCCATGGATGTGTTATTAAGGGCAGTGATGTGTTTCTGCTTGATGGGCTGGATGACTTTAGGATGGAGTAATGCCGCTCAGTACACATCAATTAACATGAAGAGCAACATAGACAAACTGAAGGTCCACTATGTAAGTATCATACACATTATTAACTGGGGAAACAGGGGTTTAGACAGACAGACAGACAGACAGACAGACAGACAGACAGACAGACAGACAGACAGACAGACAGACAGACAGACAGACAGACAGACAGACAGACAGACAGACAGACAGACAGACAGACAGACAGACAGACAGACAGACAGACAGACAGACAGACAGACAGACAGATAGATAGATAGATAGATAGATAGATAGATAGATAGATAGATAGATAGATAGATAGATAGATAGATAGATAGATAGATAGATAGATAGATAGATAGATAGATAGATAGATAGATAGATTGGCCTCTACTGACTGTGTTTGCATTAGCAAACTTTAGACTCCTCCTTCCTAATGGGAGACCAACAGTAGGACAGAACAGGGAGATCTCCTTCCTAATGGGAGACCAACAGTAGGACAGAACAGGGAGATCTCCTTCCTAATGGGAGGCCAACAGTAGGACAGAACAGGGAGATCTCCTTCCTAATGGGAGACCAACAGTAGGACAGAACAGGGAGATCTCCTTCCTAATGGGAGACCAACAGTAGGACAGAACAGGGAGATCTCCTTCCTAATGGGAGACCAACAGTAGGACAGAACAGGGAGATCTCCTTCCTAATGGGAGACCAACAGTAGGACAGAACAGGGAGATCTCCTTCCTAATGGGAGACCAACAGTAGGACAGAACAGGGAGATCTCCTTCCTAATGGGAGACCAACAGTAGGACAGAACAGGGAGATCTCCTTCCTAATGGGAGGCCAACAGTAGAACAGAACAGGGAGATCTCCTTCCTAATGGGAGACCAACAGTAGGACAGAACAGGGAGATCTCCTTCCTAATGGGAGACCAACAGTAGGACAGAACAGGGAGATCTCCTTCCTAATGGGAGACCAACAGTAGGACAGAACAGGGAGATCTCCTTCCTAATGGGAGACCAACAGTAGGACAGAACAGGGAGAACATTGGATGTTGATGAGTTAGAGATAAAATGTTTGACTAAAACCAAGAGGAGTTCCACACTTCCTGCCCAAGCAGGAAAGACTTGTCAGTGAGACTGAAATGAATCTGAAAATGATGACATCATCATAACAGTGCATTTCCAGGTAGGCCCATAGACACCAGACCTGGCTCAAACACTTCCATCTGAGGTGAGCTTTAGCTTAGATGTAGTTTAGAGTTTGCACGTTTGGGACTACTCCATTGTTGCCATTGTACCTGACAAACTAAATGATGTATTTTAAGTTATTTGACATATTTAGCCCAGGTCTGACAGACTCTATACTTGTGATTAGGGGTAGAAGAGTCCACTATATGCAATAAACTGCAACAAGTTGAAGGAGAAAAGCAACATCACTGATTGTCATCATGTCTTGCTCTTTCAGAAGATCTCCAAGGACCAGCTGTTCAACGGAAAACCTGTTTTCCCCAAGGACACGTTTGAGGTAAGATATATAGTTACACATTGTTATCCCTTTCAGGCTAATATCACCAATGTGGAACTACTGCTTACCCTCGGGCTAGGCTGGAGACAAAACTACGTTTCAAGATATTAAAAATATTCTCCTCCCTCCCTCCCTCCCTCCCTCCCTCCCTCCCTCCCTCCCTCCCTCCCTCCCTCCCTCCCTCCCTCCCTCAGGACAGTGAGCGGAGGGTGTTAATGAGTGTGGTTCTGGACGTGTATCGGAGTATCTTCAGCCAGATGCTGAACCAGACGGTGGACCAGGAAGTGATTGAGAGTCTGAAATATGTCAAGGGGAAAATTCAGGATCTCCAGAAACACTACTTCCTGAAGAGGATACCTGAGCTGAGGACACACCTGCAGAACCTGTGGGCCATCGAGGTGAGCTTCCCTCCATGAAGTAGAACACAGATCTGGTATAGTCGACTTTCACATGGTCATCGCTTAATATGTTAGCAGATGAAGACACATAGCAATGACATGTACTTCTGCATATAAAAAAAAAATAATGATATTAAGGATATGTGAATTAGAATGAAACATCCCATGGACTATGCAACATTTAAATCAGCAGCATTCTGGATTAATAATCCTTTAGCACTGTGCTACCATCATCATGACTGTAGTATAGTCTACTGTATAGACACCATCATTATGACTGTAGTATAGTCTACTGTATAGACACCATCATCATGACTGTAGTATAGTCTACTGTATAGACACCATCATCATGACTGTAGTATAGTCTACTGTATAGACACCATCATTATGACTGTAGTATAGTCTACTGTATAGACACCATCATCATGACTGTAGTATAGTCTACTGTATAGACACCATCATTATGACTGTAGTATAGTCTACTGTATAGACACCATCATCATGACTGTAGTATAGTCTACTGTATAGACACCATCATCATGACTGTAGTATAGTCTACTGTATAGACACCGTCATTATGACTGTAGTATAGTCTACTGTATAGACACCATCATCATGACTGTAGTATAGTCTACTGTATAGACACCATCATTATGACTGTAGTATAGTCTACTGTATAGACACCATCATTATGACTGTAGTATAGTCTACTGTATAGACACCGTCATTATGACTGTAGTATAGTCTACTGTATAGACACCATCATCATGACTGTAGTATAGTCTACTGTATAGACACCATCATTATGACTGTAGTATAGTCTACTGTATAGACACCATCATCATGACTGTAGTATAGTCTACTGTATAGACACCATCATCATGACTGTAGTATAGTCTACTGTATAGACACCATCATCATGACTGTAGTATAGTCTACTGTATAGACACCATCATTATGACTGTAGTATAGTCTACTGTATAGACACCATCATTATGACTGTAGTATAGTCTACTGTATAGACACCATCATTATGACTGTAGTATAGTCTACTGTATAGACACCATCATTATGACTGTAGTATAGTCTACTGTATAGACACCATCATCATGACTGTAGTATAGTCTACTGTATAGACACCGTCATCATGACTGTAGTATAGTCTACTGTATAGACACCATCATCATGACTGTAGTATAGTCTACTGTATAGACACCATCATCATGACTGTAGTATAGTCTACTGTATAGACACCATCATCATGACTGTAGTATAGTCTACTGTATAGACACCATCATCATGACTGTAGTATAGTCTACTGTATAGACACCGTCATTATGACTGTAGTATAGTCTACTGTATAGACACCATCATCATGACTGTAGTATAGTCTACTGTATAGACACCATCATCATGACTGTAGTATAGTCTACTGTATAGACACCATCATCATGACTGTAGTATAGTCTACTGTATAGACACCATCATCATGACTGTAGTATAGTCTACTGTATAGACACCATCATTATGACTGTAGTATAGTCTACTGTATAGACACCGTCATTATGACTGTAGTATAGTCTACTGTATAGACACCATCATCATGACTGTAGTATAGTCTACTGTATAGACACCATCATCATGACTGTAGTATAGTCTACTGTATAGACACCATCATCATGACTGTAGTATAGTCTACTGTATAGACACCATCATCATGACTGTAGTATAGTCTACTGTATAGACACCGTCATCATGACTGTAGTATAGTCTACTGTATAGACACCATCATCATGACTGTAGTATAGTCTACTGTATAGACACCATCATCATGACTGTAGTATAGTCTACTGTATAGACACCATCATTATGACTGTAGTATAGTCTACTGTATAGACACCATCATCATGACTGTAGTATAGTCTACTGTATAGACACCATCATCATGACTGTAGTATAGTCTACTGTATAGACACCATCATTATGACTGTAGTATAGTCTACTGTATAGACACCATCATCATGACTGTAGTATAGTCTACTGTATAGACACCATCATTATGACTGTAGTATAGTCTACTGTATAGACACCATCATCATGACTGTAGTATAGTCTACTGTATAGACACCATCATCATGACTGTAGTATAGTCTACTGTATAGACACCATCATCATGACTGTAGTATAGTCTACTGTATAGACACCATCATCATGACTGTAGTATAGTCTACTGTATAGACACCATCATTATGACTGTAGTATAGTCTACTGTATAGACACCATCATTATGACTGTAGTATAGTCTACTGTATAGACACCATCATTATGACTGTAGTATAGTCTACTGTATAGACACCGTCATCATGACTGTAGTATAGTCTACTGTATAGACACCATCATCATGACTGTAGTATAGTCTACTGTATAGACACCATCATTATGACTGTAGTATAGTCTACTGTATAGACACCATCATTATGACTGTAGTATAGTCTACTGTATAGACACCATCATCATGACTGTAGTATAGTCTACTGTATAGACACCATCATCATGACTGTAGTATAGTCTACTGTATAGACACCATCATTATGACTGTAGTATAGTCTACTGTATAGACACCGTCATCATGACACCTGATGAACTAATTACCTGATCGTTAATGCCTGTATCTTCTGTCTCAGACCAGTAACACCACAGTCCAGGGGAAGGCTCTGTCCGAGTTCATTACCATCTACGAGAAAGCCTCCAAACTGGCCCTTAAGATCCATCTAAAGAAGGACAACCGCAGGAAGAGACGGCAAGCCCAGAGGCTCAAATCACACATCATGTAGATGACCAACCGTGTCTAGTGTGAAGGCTAGGTGTAGGGTGAAGTTACACCTGGAAGCTGATCTTGGGTCAGTTTAGCATTTCTCCCTCTAACGGTGAAGGTTAGGATTGTGGGAGGGGGAGCTGATTCTAGATCTGTGTGTACCAAGGGGAAACTTCCCTCCGGAGCCACAGTGGAGATACATATTGAAGTTACATATTTCCTTGATACAAAATGCCTCAACTGGCCATCTATTTATATAATGTATTTATTTAATCTATGAAATCATGCACAATACTCAATGGTATATTATCATTGTTAAGAGTATCTATTTTTCTTGAATCAATAAATGTTATTAATTTATATTTATTATTCATTATCTAGAAAATGTTTTTTTTATAAATAGTTATTTATTGCAGATTATGCAGGATCTGTAAAATCTATGACTGAATAAATGGACACTGAGGAAACAATTCTGATGACTGATATTATCTATCTACACACACACACACACACACACACACACACACACACACACACACACACACACACACACACACACACACACACACACACACACACACACACACACACACACACACACACACACACACACACACACACACACACAAATCTATGTATGGTGCTGTATGGAAATATCACACATTGGCGGACTGACTTTTATAATTGTTCTTGTATTGAAACCAAAACCCTCCCCTGCATGGGGCCCACACAACGGCTGGGGCCCACACAACGGCCGTGTCCCAAATGGGCGGCCCATAGGGTCCTGGCCAAAGGTAGTGCACTCTATAGGGGCTAGGCTGCGATTTGGGATGCCCACAAGATAACACCACAAGCCGTCCGTCCTCAGAAACAGGAATAAACCAAATACACTAACCTAAACACTTGTGTTTATAGGGTTAAGATCAACCCTTACTGTTGAAGTCTGAAGTTTACAGTCATTAGAGTCATTAAAATTTGTTTTCCAACCACTCCACAAATGTCTTGTTAACACACTAAGGTTTGGCAAGTCGGTAAGGACATCTACTTTGTGCATGACACAAGTCATTTTTCAAACAATTGTTTACAGACAGATTATTTAACTTATAACTCACTGTATCACAATTCCAGTGGGTCAGAAGTTTACATACACTAAGTTGACTGTGCCTTTAAACAGCTTGGAAAATTCCAGAAATTATGTCATAGCTTTAGAAGCTTCTGATATGCTAATTGACATCATTTGAGTCAATTGGAGGTGTACCTGTGGATGTATTTCAAGGCCTACCTTCAAACTCAGTGCCTCTTTGCTTGACATCATGGGAAAATCAAAAGAAATCAGACAAGACTTCAGAAAAAAATTGTAGACCAGAAGTCTGGTTCATCCTTGGGAGCAATTTCCAAACGCCTGAAGGTACCGCGTTCATCTGTACAAACAATAGTACACAAGTATAAACACCATGGGACCACGCAGCCATCATACCGCTCAGGAAGGAGACGTGTTCTGTCTCCTAGAGATGAACGTCCTTTGGTGCGAAAAGTGCAAATCAATCACAGAACAACAGCAAAAGACCTTGTGAAGATGCTGGAGGAAACAGGTACAAAAGTATCTATATCCACAGTAAAACGAGTTCTATATCGACCTAACCTGAAAGGCCGCTCAGCAAGGAAGAAGCCACTGCTCCAAAACCGCCATAAAAATGCCAGACTACGGTTTGCAACTGCACATGGGGACAAAGATCGTACTTTTTGGAGAAATGTCCTCTGCTCTGATGAAACAAAAATAGAACTGTTTGGCCATAATGACCATAGTCATTTTTGGAGGAGAAAAGGGGAGACTTCCATGCCGAAGAACACCATCCCAACCGTGAAGCACGGGGGTGGCAGCATCATGTTGTGGGGGTGCTTTGCTGCAGGAGGGACTGGTGCACTTCACAAAATAGATGGCATCATGAGGTAGAAAAATTATGTGGATATATTGAAGCAACATCTCAAGACATCAGTCAGGAAGTTAAAGCTTGGTCGCAAATGGGTCTTCCAAATGGACAATGACCCCTAGCATACTTCCAAAGTTGTGGCAAAATGGCTTAAGGACAACAAAGTCAAGATATTGGAGTGGCCATCATGAAGCCCTGACATCAATCCTATAAAAAATGTGTGGACAGAACTGAAAAAGCATGTCGAGCAAGGAGATCTACAAACCTGACTCTGTTACACCAGCTCTGTCAGGAGGAATGGGCCAAAATTCACCCAACGTATTGTGGGAAGCTTGTGGAAGGCTACCCAAAACGTTTGACCCAAGTTAAACAATTTAAAGGCAATGCTACCAAATACTAATTGAGTGTATGTTAACTTCTGACCCAATGGGAATGTGATGAAAAATAAAAGCTGAAATAAATCATTCTCTCTACTATTATTCTGACATTTCACATTCTTAAAATAAAGTGGTGATCCTAACTGACCTGAAACAGGGAATGTTTACTAGGATTAAATGTCAGCAATTGTGAAAAAAACTGAGTTGAAATGTATTTGGCTAAGATGAATGTAAAATTCCGACTTCAACTGTATGTGTGTCTGTCTTGTGTGAATTCTGATGTCATATTGCTGTTATATGTTTACTTTACACATCTTATCCAACTTGACACAACTTGCCAGTTTTTTTCTAGGAACATTAAAGTAATTCTATTCTAAAAATAGACAAACTCACAAACAAATCACCTAAGAATAGACTTATAAATAGACATGACTGCTCAGCTAAGATGCCAAACATCCACTAGGGACTTCCCCCCTGCAGAGATAGAGGTATAATTGACCCTTTGCTAAGCTCCGCCCACCTTGGTTACTGTTGCAACCTCGGACAACATTTTCCCGGGAAGCCCAATTCCCCCTTCTAAACAATGCTGAAATCCCCTCACAGTGATCTCAAACTGTGTTTCCAGTACACAATCAGGGTTGGGTAGTAACCACTCTCAGAGCTATGGATGCAAGGACTGACCATCCATGATATCAAAAGTATTGTTTAAGCATGTTTTGAGGCTATACAGTGTTTGTTTACATTTACAATGTTTACGAACATTGGAGAAAAACAAGCTTATATTTTGGGTTCTGATGGGGTACGACAGTTGAACTAAGCCCATGAGGCATTTATAAGTTATATTCTTCAAGAATCAATGGATATATATATAATTTATAAATACAGAAATGGATGCTGCAACTACAGATTTCCTCTTTAAGTCAATCAGAATGTGTGATTTGTGAACAGCCATCCTCAACAACCACAATCCGTAAGGCGCAAATAGCGAAATGAGAGAGCAGCAGTGTGATTCACATCAACGTGCTATGTAGATATCAATAATAAGTGATCGTCGTAGACTTCACCGCTGCTTTCATCCTTACCTCCAAGTGTTTATTCAAGTTGGATAATCTTTGGATGCCGACAGCAACCGCACCATTGGAAGAGATTAAATTAAAAACAGACTACTTCTTGCTAATCAGGAAACTCTTGGGTGGTGGACTGTTATTACAATTGCTTCATGGGAACCTGGTAAAATTATGTTTGTAGCCTAGTGTAGCTAGCCACTGAATGGCTCAGAATTCACTGTTAGCATGCAGTCAAAACTATAACCACTTTTGGAGCTAACTAGCACTCTGAAATCATATTCTGATGTTGACATCAGATGGGAGTTGGATTCATAACATTGCTAACTTAGCTAGCTAACATACTGTGCATTTTGAGAAAACTATTTATATTAAGTGGCTAGCTACCTAGTGTTAGCAACGTTTGGTGGTCAGTGAGACCGAGAGCTAGCTAACCAGCTGAGCTAGCAAACAATATATCAAAAGTATAATTTCAGATTCGACAGGCTATGCATTACAGGAATCACAGTAGCAAGTACTCCTGGTGCACTGTTAAATCATTTAGCCATTTAAACATGTATTTCTTAAAGAAAACTCTCAATTTTTGCCATAGCCCTGACAGGCTTTCATTCATTTAAACAGTCCCCATCCTCCCTTATAGACTTCAACAGTGTTTGTCATACAGACAGTCCCCATCCTCCCATATAGACTTCAACAGTGTTTGTCATGTAGACAGTCCCATCCTCCCATATAGACTTCAACAGTGTTTGTCATGTAGACAGTCCCCATCCTCCCATATAGACTTCAACAGTGTTTGTCATGTAGACAGTCCCCATCCTCCCATATAGACTTCAACAGTGTTTGTCATGTAGACAGTCCCATCCTCCCATATAGACTTCAACAGTGTTTGTCATGCAGACAGTCCCCATCCTCCCATATAGACTGCAACAGTGTTTGTCATGCAGACAGTCCCCATCCTCCCATATAGACTTCAACAGTGTTTGTCATGCAGACAGTCCCCATCCTCCCATATAGACTTCAACAGTGTTTGTCATGCAGACAGTCCCCATCCTCCCATGTAGACTTCAACATTGTTTGTCATGCAGACAGTCCCCATCCTCCCATATAGACATCAACAGTGTTTGTCATGCAGACAGTCCCCATCCTCCCATATAGACTTCAACAGTGTTTGTCATGCAGACAGTCCCCATCCTCCCATATAGACTTCAACAGTGTTTGTCATGCAGACAGTCCCCATCCTCCCATATAGACTTCAAAAGTGTTTGTCATGCAGACAGTCCCCATCCTCCCACATAGACTTCAACCGTGTTTGTCATGCAGACAGTCCCCATCCTCCCATATAGACTTCAACAGTGTTTGTCATGCAGACAGTCCCCATCCTCCTATATAGACTTCAACAGTGTTTATCATGCAGACAGTCCCCATCCTCCCATATAGACTTCAACAGTGTTTGTCATGCAGACAGTCCCCATCCTCCCATATAGACTTCAACAGTGTTTATCATGCAGACAGTCCCCATCCTCCCATATAGACTTCAACAGTGTTTGTCATGCAGACAGTCCCCGTCCTCCCATATAGACTTCAACAGTGTTTGTCATGCAGACTGTCCCCATCCTCCCCTATAGACTTCAACAGTGTTTGTCAGGCAGACAGTCCCCATCCTCCCATATAGACTTCAACAGTGTTTGTCATGCAGACAGTCCCCATCCTCCCATATAGACTTCAACAGTGTTTGTCATGCAGACAGTCCCATCCTCCCATATAGACTTCAACAGTGTTTGTCATGCAGACAGTCCCATCCTCCTCTATAGACTTCAACAGTGTTTGTCATGCAGACAGTCCCCATCCTCCCATATAGACTTCAACAGTGTTTGTCATGCAGACAGTCCCATCTTCCCATATAGCCTTCAACAGTGTTTGTCATGCAGACAGTCCCCATCCTCCCATATAGACTTCAACAGTGTTTGTCATGCAGACAGTCCCCATCCTCCCATATAGACATCAACAGTGTTTGTCATGCAGACAGTCCCCATCCTCCCATATAGACTTCAACAGTGTTTGTCATGCAGACAGTCCCCATCCTCCCATATAGACTTCAACAGTGTTTGTCATGCAGACAGTCCCCATCCTCCCATATAGACTTCAACAGTGTTTGTCATGCAGACAGTCCCCGTCCTCCCATATAGACTTCAACAGTGTTTGTCATGCAGACTGTCCCCATCCTCCCCTATAGACTTCAACAGTGTTTGTCAGGCAGACAGTCCCCTTCCTCCCATATAGACTTCAACAGTGTTTGTCATGCAGACAGTCCCCATCCTCCCATATAGACTTCAACAGTGTTTGTCATGCAGACAGTCCCCATCCTCCCATATAGACTTCAACAGTGTTTGTCATGCAGACAGTCCCCATCCTCCCATATAGACTTCAACAGTGTTTGTCATGCAGACAGTCCCCATCCTCCCCTATAGACTTCAACAGTGTTTGTCAGGCAGACAGTCCCCATCCTCCCATATAGACTTCAACAGTGTTTGTCATGCAGACAGTCCCCATCCTCCCATATAGACTTCAACAGTGTTTGTCATGTAGACAGTCCCATCCTCCCATATAGACTTCAACAGTGTTTGTCATGCAGACAGTCCCCATCCTCCCATATAGACTTTAACAGTGTTTGTCATGTAGACAGTCCCATCCTCCCATATAGACTTCAACAGTGTTTGTCATGTAGACAGTCCCATCCTCCCCTATAGACTTCAACAGTGTTTGTCATGCAGACAGTCCCCATCCTCCCATATAGACTTCAACAGTGTTTGTCATGCAGACAGTCCCCATCCTCCCATATAGACTTCAACAGTGTTTGTCATGTAGACAGTCCCCGTCATCCCATATAGACTTCAACAGTGTTTGTCATTTTTATTTATTTATTTATTTATTTATTTTATTTCACCTTTATTTAACCAGGTAGGCAAGTTGAGAACAAGTTCTCATTTACAATTGCGACCTGGCCAAGATAAAGCAAAGCAGTTATACAACAACACAGAGTTACACATGGAGTAAAACAAACTTACAGTCAATAATACAGTAGAAAAATAAGTCTATATACAATGTGAGCAAATGAGGTGAGATAAGGGAGGTAAAGGCAAAAAAGGCCATGGTGGCAAAGTAAATACAATATAGCAAGTAAAACATTGGAATGGTAGATTTGTAGTGGAAGAAAGTGCAAAGTAGAAATATAAATAATGGGGTGGTGCTTAAAGCTAGTGAGGGAGATGTGTTTCCAGTTTCAGAGATTTTTGTAGTTCGTTCCAGTCATTGGCAGCAGAGAACTGGAAGGAGAGACGGCCGAAGGAGGAATTGGCTTTAGGGGTGACCAGAGAGATATACCTGCTGGAGCGCGTGCTACAGGTGGGTGCTGCTATGGTGACCAGTGAGCTGAGATAAGGGGGGACTTTACCTAGCAGGGTCTTGTAGATGACCTGGAGCCAGTGGGTTTGGCGACGAGTATGAAGCGAGGGCCAGCCAACGAGAGCGTACAGGTCGCAGTGGTGGGTAGTATATGGGGCTTTGGTGACAAAACGGATGGCACTGTGATAGACCAGTGCAGACCAGATAGTCCCCATCCTCCCATATATACTCCAACAGTGTTTGTCATACAGATTAACAGACACAGCTAAGGTCAGGTTACCTGCCACTGCTTTATGTTACGTTCCCAAATGGCACCCTATTCCCTATATAGTGCACTACTACAGGGCCCATAGGACTCTGGGCAAAAGTTGTGCACTTTATAGGGAATAAGGTGCCATTTAGAATGCAGGGAGGGCAGACAGGGCAGGCAGACAGGGGAACAGACAGGGCAGACAGACAGGGCAGACAGACAGGGCAGACAGACAGGGCAGACAGGGGAACAGACAGGGCAGACAGGGCAGGCAGACAGGGGAACAGACAGGGCAGACAGGGCAGGCAGACAGGGGAACAGACAGGGCAGACAGACAGGGCAGACAGGGAGGACAAAGGGAACAGACAGGGAGGGCAGACAGACAGGGCAGACAGGGGAACAGACAGGGCAGACAGTGCAGACAGACAGGGGAACAGACAGGGCAGACAGACAGGGCAGACAGACAGGGAAGACAGGGAGGACAAAGGGAACAGACAGGGAGGGCAGACAGACAGGGCAGACAGGGGATCTGACAGGGCAGACAGACAGGGCAGACAGGGGGACAGACAGGGCAGACAGACAGGGCAGACAGACAGGGCAGACAGGGAGGACAAAGGGAACAGACAGGGAGGGCAGACAGACAGGGAAGACAGACAGGGCAGACAGGGGAACAGACAGGGCAGACAGGGAGGGCACACAGACAGGGCAGACAGGGAGGACAAAGGGAACAGACAGGGAGGGCAAATCAAATCAAATTTTATTGGTCACATACACATGGTTAGCAGATGTTAATGCGAGTGTAGCAAAATGCTTGTGTAGACAGGGAAGACAGGAAAGACAGGGTAGGTAGATAGGCAGGCAGGCAGGCAGGCAGGCAGGCAGGCAGGCAGGCAGGCAGGCAGGCAGGCAGGCAGGCAGGCAGGCAGGCAGGCAGGCAGGCGGGCGGGCGGGCAGGCAGGCAGGGAGGAGCTTGTCCCTTCACACTTGGTGTGGTTACAGACCAAAGCAGGTCCAACAACTCTTTTTGTGAAGTTTGGAAATACAATCAGATGAGCCCGAGAAAGGATAATGATCTAGCAGAGGACCGGTTTTGTTTGTACACACACACACACACACACACACACACACACACACACACACACACACACACACACACACACACACACACACACACACACACACACACACACACTACACATACACACACACACACACACACATACACATACACATACACACACACACACATACACATACACATACACACACATACACTAAAATCATACAGAGGTAAAATACAACTCCATGAGAGGGTAATTCTGTTCCCTCGTTGCTTTAGTCATTGAAGTTAACCAGAGAAGAAGGATGGTTTATTACATACACTGTTTCATGAATCCCAGGCCCATCATTCGGGGGACACACCTAAATCCATCGCTCATATTACGAGGTGTGCTGTGATTTGTTTCGTCAACACAATGTGGAGCTGGGATTTTCCTGTAATTGTTGTATGATGCTAATGATAGTCTAGTCACTGTGGACGTAAAGCCTTTATATACAATACCAGGAAGTAGATGAATAAACCACACCTGAGCTGCGTTTCAAACTCATAAAAGACACATCCTCATCCACTTAACCTCGTGTTATGCTCTTGGGCGAATCACCGCGGCTATGTTTCTCATTGTCACGTCCTGACCAGTAAAGGGGGTTATTTGTTATTGTAGTTTGGTCAGGGCGTGACAGGGGGCGTTTGTTTTATGTGTTTCGGGGTTTTTGGTTTATGTTCTATGTTAGTATATTTCTATGTTTATTCTAGTGTGTCTATTTCTATGTTTAAGTTTCTTGGGTTGACCTTCAATTGGAGGCAGCTGTTCCTCGTTGCCTCTAATTGAAGGTCCTATTTAGTAGGGGTGTTTTTTCCTGTGTTCTGTGGGTGGGTGTTTCCTGTTTTGTGTATGTTGCACCTGACGGGACTGTTTACGGTCGTTTTGTTGTTGTTTGTTTGATTTTGAGTTAAATAAAAGTAAATATGAGCACGTCACACGCCGCGTCTTGGTCCCCATTAGACGACAGTCGTTACACTCATCGAACCAAATGATTAGCCAAGCAAGGGAAGATTGCAATGTAAGCCCCTCAGCATTCGCTTTTTAGTCTTGTGTGCGAGTGTACAATTATGTTCACTTCGGGGCCTGAAACGCCCCATAATTCAATTCATGATGATTGTACATCAGCTAAGAAAAGTTAACCAAAACTTAAAACCTCAACGTCAATATGGAGTCAACATACAAGTGTAAGTAAGAGGCTGAAAATACAATTGTCGCGGGACGAACGAGTGACGATTTTCCGGGCAAAGGCGGTCCATTTATAATTTATTCCTTCCCCCCTCGCCCCTCTTCCCTTGCCCCTCGCCCTGCAAGTGTAAACTCGTCAGATGTCACGGAACATCATCAGAAGTGTCCACTTAATTTGAGGGCTGAGGGGATAGGGTGTGTCTGTTAAGTGTTTGGAATGCAGCCCAAAGGTCTGTACAGTAGCAGCAAGTAGATTAATAAACCACACAAAAGGACTGTACCAGGAAGTAGATTAATAAACCACACAAAAGGACTGTACCAGGAAGTAGATTAATAAACAACACAAAAGGACTGTACCAGGAAGTAGATTAATAAACAACACAAAAGGACTGTACCAGGAAGTAGATTAATAAACCACACAAAAGGACTGTACCAGGAAGTAGATTAATAAACAACACAAAAGGACTGTACCAGGAAGTAGATTAATAAACCACACAAAAGGACTGTACCAGGAAGTAGATTAATAAACCACACAAAAGGACTGTACCGGGAAGTAGATTAATAAACCACACAAAAGGACTGTACCAGGAAGTAGATTAATAAACCACACAAAAAGACTGTACCAGCAAGTAGTTTAATAAACCATACAAAAGGGAAATACAGGAAGAGCCACTGATACACTGAGATGAGAAAGTTATTATATTGTACATTACAATGATATAACAGCCCTCAAAAGATATATAATGTTTAGGTGATATTGTGACAACATATAAGACCAACTAGCATCATGTCCAGGGGGTGTACTGTACATCAAGCTGTCTCACTACAGAAACAGGAGATAGACTAGTGTCCTGTCCAGGGGGTGTACTGTACATCAAGCTGCCTCACTACAGAAACAGGAGATAGACTAGTGTCCTGTCCAGGGGGTGTACTGGTACATCAAGCTGTCTCACTACAGAAACAGGAGATAGACTAGTGTCCTGTCCAGGGGGTGTACTGGTACATCAAGCTGTCTCACTACAGAAACAGGAGATAGACTAGTGTCCTGTCCAGGGGGTGTACTGTACATCAAGCTGCCTCACTACAGAAACAGGAGATAGACTAGTGTCCTGTCCAGGGGGTGTACTGGTACATCAAGCTGTCTCACTACAGAAACAGGAGATAGACTAGTGTCCTGTCCAGGGGGTGTACTGGTACATCAAGCTGTCTCACTACAGAAACAGGAGATAGACTAGTGTCCTGTCCAGGGGGTGTACTGTACATCAAGCTGTCTCACTACAGAAACAGGAGATAGACTAGTGTCCTGTCCAGGGGGTGTACTGTACATCAAGCTGCCTCACTACAGAAACAGGAGATAGACTAGTGTCCTGTCCAGGGGGTGTACTGGTACATCAAGCTGTCTCACTACAGAAACAGGAGATAGACTAGTGTCCTGTCCAGGGGGTGTACTGTACATCAAGCTGTCTCACTACAGAAACAGGAGATAGACTAGTGTCCTGTCCAGGGGGTGTACTGTACATCAAGCTGTCTCACTACAGAAACAGGAGATAGACTAGTGTCCTGTCCAGGGGGTGTACTGTACATCAAGCTGCCTCACTACAGAAACAGGAGATAGACTAGTGTCCTGTCCAGGGGGTGTACTGGTACATCAAGCTGTCTCACTACAGAAACAGGAGATAGACTAGTGTCCTGTCCAGGGGGTGTACTGTACATCAAGCTGTCTCACTACAGAAACAGGAGATAGACTAGTGTCCTGTCCAGGGGGTGTACTGTACATCAAGCTGTCTCACTACAGAAACAGGAGATAGACTAGTGTCCTGTCCAGGGGGTGTACTGGTACATCAAGCTGTCTCACTACAGAAACAGGAGATAGACTAGTGTCCTGTCCAGGGGGTGTACTGTACATCAAGCTGTCTCACTACAGAAACAGGAGATAGACTAGTGTCCTGTCCAGGGGGTGTACTGTACATCAAGCTGTCTCACTACAGAAACAGGAGATAGACTAGTGTCCTGTCCAGGGGGTGTACTGTACATCAAGCTGCCTCACTACAGAAACAGGAGATAGACTAGTGTCCTGTCCAGGGGGTGTACTGGTACATCAAGCTGTCTCACTACAGAAACAGGAGATAGACTAGTGTCCTGTCCAGGGGGTGTACTGGTACATCAAGCTGTCTCACTACAGAAACAGGAGATAGACTAGTGTCCTGTCCAGGGG
>NC_138307.1:82839118-82939118 GCF_965601325.2 Salmo salar | reverse complement strand
GCCCCTGTGGATCCTGGCTGTGGAGAGTGGACACCCTGGCCCCTGTGGATCCTGGCTGTGGAGAGTGTACACCCTGGCCCTGTGGATCCTGGCCGTGGAGAGTGGACACCCTGGCCCTGTGGATCCTGGCTGTGGAGGGTGGACACCCTGGCCCTGTGGATCCTGGCCGTGGAGAGTGGACACCCTGGCCCCTGTGGATCCTGGCTGTGGAGGGTGGACACCCTGGCCCTGTGGATCCTGGCCATGGAGAGTGAGCACCCTGGCCCCTGTGGATCCTGGCCGTGGAGAGTGGACACCCTGGCCCTGTGGATCCTGGCTGTGGAGAGTGGACACCCTGGCCCTGTGGATCCTGGCCGTGGAGAGTGGACACCCTGGCCCCTGTGGATCCTGGCCGTGGAGAGTGAGAACCCTGGCCCTATCAATCCTGGCCGTGGAGAGTGGACACCCTGGCCCCTGTGGATCCTGGCCGTGGAGAGTGGACACCCTGGCCCCTGTGGATCCTGGCCGTGGAGAGTGGACACCCTGGCCCCTGTGGATCCTGGCCGTGGAGAGTGGACACCCTGGCCCCTGTGGATCCTGGCCATGGAGAGTGGACACCCTGGCCCCTGTGGATCCTGGCCATGGAGAGTGGACACCCTGGCCCCTGTGGATCCTGGCTGTGGAGAGTGGACACCCTGGCCCCTGTGGATCCTGGCCGTGGAGAGTGGACACCCTGGCCCCTGTGGATCCTGGCCATGGAGAGTGGACACCGTGGCCCCTGTGGATCCTGGCCATGGAGAGTGGACACCCTGGCCCCTGTGGATCCTGGCCGTGGAGAGTGGACACCCTGGCCCCTGGGTGCTGTTCAGACCTGAGCCCTAGGACCATGCCTCACGACTACCTGGCCTGATGACTCCTTGCTGTCCCCAGTCCACCTGGTCGTGCTGCTGCTCCAGTTTCAACTGTTCTGCCTGCGGCCATGGAACCCTGACCTGTTCACCGGACGTGCTACCTTGTCCCGGACCTGCTGTTTTCGACTCTCTCTCTCTACCGCACCTGCTGTCACTAACTCTGAATGATCGGCTATGAAAAGCCAACTGACATTTTCTCCTGAGGTGCTGACCTGTTGCACCCTCTACAACCAGTATTTTACCCTGCTGGCCATCTATGAACGTTTGAACATCTTGGCCATGTACTGTTATAATCTCCACCCGGCACAGCCAGAAGAGGACTGGCCAGCCCTCAGAGCCTGGTTTCTCTCTAGGTTTCTAATCTCTACCTAGTACAGCCAGAAGAGGACTGGCCACCCCTCAGAGCCTGGTTCCTCTCTAGGTTTCTAATCTCTACCTGGTACAGTCAGAAGAGGACAGGCCTCCCCTCAGAGCCTGGTTTCTCTCTAGGTTTCTTCCTAGGTTCCTGCCTTTCTAGGGAGTTTTTCCTAGCCACCGTGCTTCTACATCTGCATTGCTTGCTGTTTGGGGTTTTAGGCTGGGTTTCTGTACAGCACTTTGTGACATCGTCTGATGTAAAAAGGGCTTTATAAATACATTTGATTGATTGATTGATTGGATCCTGGCCGTGGAGAGTGGACACCCTGGCCCCTGTGGATCCCGGCCGTGGAGAGTGGACACCCTGGCCCCTGTGGATCCCGGCCGTGGACAGTTCAATAAGGACAACTTCCTATCAATGTGAGCAGCCATTGCTGCATTGGAATCCACCGTTGTACACATTTTATTTTTAGCTGTCTCCACTGGCGTTCTGACAAGTGCAATTCAGAGTTATCTCACACTCTTATCCAGAGACACTTCCAGTAGCGAGTCACTACATTTTTTTGTACTTTTTCATTCAAAGAAGCATCACTATTGGATCTAATGGCAACATTTTGGTCCAATAAGCACAGAGATTATAATGATGTCTTTCCCCCTAGAACTCAACCACCCCCCCGGGGCATTCCCACAGCACACGCGGAAAACATTCACGGATTTCACAACACACTGTGTGCCCTCAGTCCCCTACTCCACCAGTACCACATATTTACAATACAAAATCTATGTGTGCGTGTGTGTATAGTGCATATGTTATTGTATGTGTGTGTATGCACAGTCCCTGTGGTTACATAAGGTGCATTTTTATCTGGTTTTTGAAATCTAATTTTACTGCTTGCATCAGTTACTTGAGTTGGAATAGAGTTCCATGTAGTCATGGCTCTATGTAGTACTGTGCAACTCACATAGTCTGTTCTGGACTTGGGGACTGTGAAGAGACCTTTGGTGGCATGTCTTGTGGGGTATGCATGGGTGTCCGAGCTGTGTGCCAGTAGTTTAAACAGACAGCTCAGTGCATTCAACATGTCAATACCTCTCATAAATACAAGTAGTGATGAAGTACATCTCTCCTTCACCTTGAGCCGGAAGATAACATGCATATTATTAATGTCAACTCTCTGTGTACATCGTGCCAGACATACTGCCCTGTTCTGAGCCAATTGCAATTTTCCTAAGTACCTTTTTTGTGGCACCTGACCACATGACTGTACAGTCCAGGTGCGACTAAACCAGGGCCTGTAGGTCCTGCCATGTTGATAGTGTTGTTAAGAAGACAGAGCTTTATTATAGACAGACTTCTCCCCATCTTAGCTACTGAACAGTAGTCCAGGTGCGACTAAACCAGGGCCTGTAGGACATGCCATGTTGATAGTGTTGTTAAGAAGACAGCGCTTTATTATAGACAGACTTCTCCCCATCTTAGCTACTGAACAGTAGTCCAGGTGCGACTAAACCAGGGCCTGTAGGACATGCCATGTTGATAGTGTTGTTAAGAAGACAGCGCTTTATTATAGACAGACTTCTCCCCATCTTAGCTACTGAACAGTAGTCCAGGTGCGACTAAACCAGGGCCTGTAGGACATGCCATGTTGATAGTGTTGTTAAGAAGACAGCGCTTTATTATAGACAGACTTCTCCCCATCTTAGCTACTGAACAGTAGTCCAGGTCCGACTAAACCAGGGCCTGTAGGACATGCCATGTTGATAGTGTTGTTAAGAAGACAGCGCTTTATTATAGACAGACTTCTCCCCATCTTAGCTACTGAACAGTAGTCCAGGTGCGACTAAACCAGGGCCTGTAGGACATGCCATGTTGATAGTGTTGTTAAGAAGACAGCGCTTTATTATAGACAGACTTCTCCCCATCTTAGCTACTGAACAGTAGTCCAGGTGCGACTAAACCAGGGCCTGTAGGACATGCCATGTTGATAGTGTTGTTAAGAAGACAGCGCTTTATTATAGACAGACTTCTCCCCATCTTACCTACTGTTGTATCAGCATGTTGTGACCATGACAGTTTACAATCCAGGTTTACTCCAAGCAGTTTAGTCACCTCAACTTTAGTTGAGGTTTAGGGTTTAGTGAATTATTTGTCCCAAATACAATGCTTTTAGTTTTAGAAATATTTAGGACTAACTTATTCCTTGCCACCCACTTTGAAACTAACTGCAGCTCTATGTTAAGTGCTGCAGTCATTTCAGTTGCTGTGGTAGCTGACGTGTATAGTGTTGAGTTGAAAAGAAACATGCCAAATACATTAAAAGGAACAGAGACAAATGAACATGGATTAGGCCATGACTAGACTAAACTAGACTAATTTGATTGGATTAGAAACAGTGTGGTCTTAGTCATTTCAGTAAGGGGCCAACCATGGCCTAAAAAGAAACAGACAAACTGGATTTAATCAAAGCTAGTGGCATGTCGTTAGTAAAGATTGAAAAAAGTGAGGGCCCTAGACAGCTGCCCTGGGGAATTCCTGATTCTACATGGATTATGTTGGGGAGGCTTCCATTAAAGAACACCCTCTGTGTTCTGTTAGACAGGTAACTCTTTATCCACAATAAAGCAGAGGGTGTAAAGCCATAACACATACGTTTTTCCAGTATCAGATTATGTTCGATAATGTCAAAAACCACACTGACGTCTAACAAAACAGCCCCACAATCTTTTTTTATCATCAATTTCACTCAGCCAATCATCAGTCATTTGTGTAAGTGCTGTGCTTGTTGAATGTACTTTCCTATAAGCGTGCTGAAAGTCTTTTGTCAATTTGTTAACTGTAAAATAGCATTGTATCTGGTCAAATGTTTCCCAAAAGTTTACTAAGGGTTGGAAACAGGCTGATTGGTGGGCTATTTGAGCCAGTAAAGGGGGCGTTACTATTCTTAGGTAGAGGAATTACTTTTTGTTCCCTCCAGGCCTGAGGGCAAACACTTTCTAGTAGGCTTACATTTAAAATATGGCAAATAGGAGTGGCAATATCGGCAGCTATTATCCTCAGTCATTTTCCATCCAAGTTGTCAGACCCGTGTGGCTTGTCATTGTTGATAGACAACAATAATATTTTCACCTCTTCCACGCTCACTTCACGGAATTCAAAATTACAATGCTTGTCTTTCATAATTTGGTCAGTTATACTTGGATGTGTAGTGTCAACGTTTGTTGCTGGCATGTCATGCCTAAGTTTGCTTATCTTGCCAATGAAAAAAATCCTTAAAGTTGGTTATATCAGTCAGTTTTGTGATGAATGAGGCATCTGATTCAATGAATGATGGAGCCCAGTTTGGATTTAACTGTTTTTACAGTCATGTTCTTAATGGGTGCATGCTTATTAGTAACTGGAATAAACAATTTCATAAATGTATCAAGTGCAGCGTCTGTTGGCTCCTCATTACACACCACGGACCAACACCACGGACCGTCTGTTGGCTCCTCATTACACACCACGGACCAACACCACGGACCGTCTGTTGGCTCCTCATTACACACCACGGACCGTCTGTTGGCTCCTCATTACACACCACGGACCAACACCACGGACCGTCTGTTGGCTCCTCATTACACACCACGGACCGTCTGTTGGCTCCTCATTACACACCACGGACCAACACCACGGACCGTCTGTTGGCTCCTCATTACACACCACGGACCAACACCACGGACCGTCTGTTGGCTCCTCATTACACACCACGGACCAACACCACGGACCGTCTGTTGGCTCCTCATTACACACCACGGACCGTCTGTTGGCTCCTCATTACACACCACGGACCAACACCACGGACCGTCTGTTGGCTCCTCATTACACACCACGGACCGTCTGTTGGCTCCTCATTACACACCACGGACCAACACCACGGACCGTCTGTTGGCTCCTCATTACACACCACGGACCGTCTGTTGGCTCCTCATTACACACCACGGACCAACACCACGGACCGTCTGTTGGCTCCTCATTACACACCACGGACCAACACCACGGACCGTCTGTTGGCTCCTCATTACACACCACGGACCGTCTGTTGGCTCCTCATTACACACCACGGACCAACACCACGGACCGTCTGTTGGTAGAGTGCAGCGGCGGTGTCGTACAACTGGACACTGAGCAGCCATCCATCCTTTGATGACTCACTGTTATGGTGGAGTCATGGGAAAGTGTAACACACTGCAGTCTTAGGTTACAATTTCAGCTCCTGAATATTTTAAATGTGCTGATTAATTACAATAGGTCGAGGATGTCAGTTGGAATCCGTTGGAAGCTAGGAGGACTGGTGAAGCTGGCACCCCGGGGTGGGTGGAGTCAGTGAGGATGCATGATGACTGGATGGTCCCCTTTCTGGCTGGTGAGGCTGGCATGGCTGGTGAGGCTGGCATGGCTGGCATGGCTGGCGAGGCTGGCGAGGCTGGCATGGCTGGTGAGGCTGGCATGGCTGGCATGGCTGGTCAGTAGTGTGTGTGTGTGTGTATATTTTCATTTCCCTAGGTGGCAGTGGATGGATGGTAGACTTGAAGCTGACGGGGTGTATAATCAGTAGAAGATACTCGGGCCGCTCATTGTTCAGAGGAGTGATATTCTCTGTGTGTGTGTGTGTGTGTGTGTGTGTGTGTGTGTGTGTGTGTGTGTGTGTGTGTGTGTGTGTGTGTGTGTGTGTGTGTGTGTGTGTGTGTGTGTGTGTGTGTGTGTGTGTGTGTGTGTGTGTGTGCCTTCCATACCTCCAGAAGACAATGGTGTTGAACAGATGGAAGACTACATGGAATTTTCCAGGAGCAGATCAATGCATGTCCATTCACACCTACTGATAAGTATTGCTGTATCCTGCCATTGCATTGCATTCAATTCATTGCACTTACCACTCTTATTGCTATGCTAGAGCATAATAACTATGAGTATTGGCAAGTAGAGCTGACAGTCAAGTCTATAGTGTCTAGATTTTGCATGCTGCTTCCTGTGCTTTGAGCAGGGGTCCTACTGTGGTTTCCAGGGTGGCTAAGCTGGTGCCTGAACTAAACTAAGGCATCTTCATTGGACAGCATGTAGAGTAGAGTCTCTCTGCACAGACATAGAATACAAGACTAAGATACATTAAGACCGAGACTTGTACATTTTGACGTGAACAAGATTAGTACAGCACATCATAAAGACAATATAAAAGGTATATAATACATCATAAAGACAATATAAAGGAATATAATACATCATAAAGACAATATAAAGGAATATAATACATCATAAAGACAATATAAAGGAATATAATACATCATAAAGACAATATAAAAGGTAGAAAATACACCATAAAGACAATATAAAGGAATATAATACATCATAAACACAATATAAAGGTATATAATACATCATAAAGACAATATAAATGAATATAAAACATCATAAAGACAATATAAAGGAACATAATACATCATAAAGACAATATAAAGGAATATAATACATCATAAAGACAATATAAAGGAATATAATACATCATAAAGACAATATAAAGGAATATAATACACCGAACAGGAAGTTGTTCTTAACAGACATGCCTAGTTAAATAAAGGTAAAAAAAATGAAAAGAGTAGGGTGCTTTTGGCTTACCCTTTGACAGCCTATCAGAACACACTCTGTGGCTTCCTACATGTTTAACAACAGGTTTTAGGCCCTTATTAGGATTACATAACAGATATCAACGAACAAAATCACAATGTTGTGTGTTGATCAGTTGATTGTAACTTCCTTATGGTAATGTGGCCATGACGACGGCACTAGAAGGCATTCCAGTGGTCTACTTCAGAGTCAACATCAAGTCCATAATGCCAACAACCACCTGGTCTACTTTAGAGCCAACATCAAGTCCATAATGCCAACAACCACCTGGTCTACTTTAGAGCCAACAACAACCTGGTCTACTTTAGAGCCAACAACAACCTGGTCTACTTTAGAGTCAACAACAACCTGGTCTACTTTAGAGTCAACATCAAGTCCATAATGCCAACAACAACCTGGTCTACTTTAGAGTCAACAACAACCTGGTCTACTTTAGAGACAACAACAACCTGGTCTACTTTAGAGTCAACATCAACCTGATCTACTTTAGAGTCAACATCAACCTGATCTACTTTAGAGTCAACAACAACCTGGTCTACTTTAGAGTCAACAACAACCTGATCTACTTTAGAGACAACAACAACAACCTGGTCTACTTTAGAGACAACAACAACCTGGTCTACTTTAGAGTCAACAACAACCTGGTCTACTTTAGAGACAACAACAACCTGGTCAACTTTAGAGTCAACATCAACCTGATCTACTTTAGAGTCAACAACAACCTGATCTACTTTAGAGACAACAACAACAACCTGGTCTACTTTAGAGTCAACATCAACCTGGTCTACTTTAGAGTCAACATCAACCTGATCTACTTTATAGCCAACAACAACCTGGTCTACTTTAGAGTCAACATCAACCTGGTCTACTTTAGAGTCAACATCAACCTGGTCTACTTCAGAGTCAACATCAACCTGGTCTACTTTAGAGTCAACATCAACCTGATCTTAGAGACAACTTTAGAGACAACAACAACAACCTGGTCTACTGTAGAGTCAACAACAACCTGGTCTACTTTAGAGTCAACAACAACCTGATTTACTTTAGAGACAACAACAACAACCTGGTCTACTTTAGAGTCAACATCAACCTGGTCTACTTTAGAGCCAACATCAAGTCCATAATGCCAACAACAACCTGTTCTACTTTAGAGTCAACATCAAGTCCATAATGCCAACAACAACCTGGTCTACTTTAGAGTCAACATCAACCTGGTCTACTTTAGAGTCAACATCAACCTGATCTACTTTAGAGCCAACATCAACCTGGTCTACTTTAGAGTCAACAACAACCTGATCTACTTTAGAGCCAACAACAACCTGGTCTACTTTAGAGCCAACAACAACCTGGTCTACTTTAGAGTCAACAACAACCTGGTCTACTTTAGAGTCAACAACAACCTGGTCTACTTTAGAGTCAACAACAACCTGGTCTACTTTAGAGTCAACAACAACCTGATCTACTTTAGAGCCAACATCAACCTGGTCTACTTTAGAGCCAACATCAAGTCCATAATGCCAACAACAACCTGATCTACTTTAGAGTCAACATCAAGTTCATACTGCCAACAACAACCTGTTCTACTTTAGAGTCAACATCAAGTCCATAATGCCAACAACAACCTGGTCTACTTTAGAGCCAACAACAACCTGGTCTACTTTAGAGCCAACAACAACCTGGTCTACTTTAGAGCCAACAACAACCTGGTCTACTTTAGAGTCAACAACAACCTGGTCTACTTTAGAGTCAACAACAACCTGATCTACTTTAGAGTCAACAACAACCTGGTCTACTTTAGAGTCAACATCAACCTGATCTACTTTAGAGTCAACATCAAGTCCATAATGCCAACATATATATATATGTAACACATCATAAAGACAATATAAAGGTATATAATATATCATAAAGACAATATAAAGGAATATAATATATCATAAAGACAATATAAAGGTATATAATATATCATAAAGACAATATAAAGGTATATAATATATCATAAAGATAATATAAAGATGTATAATACATCATAAAGACAATACAGAGGTATATAATACACCAGACAATATAAAGGTATATAATACACCAGACAATATAAAGGTAAATATTACATCATGAAGACAATATAAAGGTTTATAATATACCAGACAATATAAATGTATATATTACAGTAAGGAATAGTCCAGTCTGGTCTACGTGGCCACCGAGTGGCGCAGCGGTCTAAGGCACTGTATCTCCGTGCTAGAGATGTCATTACAGACCCTGGTTCGATTCCAGGCTGTATCACCACCGGCTGTTATTGGGAGTCCCATAGGACGGAGCACAATTGGCCCAGTGTCGTCCGGGTTTGGCCTGGGTAGACCGTCTTTGTAAGTAGGAATTTGTTCTTAACTGACTTGCCTGGTTAAAAGACTACGGTGCTTATAGCCTCTCCTTTGACAGCCTATCAGAACACACTCTGTGGCTTCCTACATGTTTAACAACAGGTTTTAGGCCCTTATTAGGATTACATAACAGATATCAACGAACAAAATCACAACGTTGTGTGTTGATCAGTTGATTGTAACTTCCTTACGGTAATGTGGCCATGACGACGGCACTAGAAGCCATTCCAATGGTCTACTTTAGAGCCAACATCAAGTCCATAATGCCAACAACCACCTGGTCTACTTTAGAGCCAACATCAAGTCCATAATGCCAACAACCACCTGGTCTACTTTAGAGTCAACATCAAGTCCATAATGCCAACAACCACCTGGTCTACTTCAGAGTCAACATCAAGTCCATAATGCCAACAACAACCTGGTCTACTTTAGAGTCAACAACAACCTGGTCTACTTTAGAGACAACAACAACCTGGTCTACTTTAGAGTCAACATTAACCTGGTCTACTTTAGAGTCAACAACAACCTGGTCTACTTTAGAGTCAACATCAACCTGGTCTACTTCAGAGTCAACATCAACCTGATCTACTTTAGAGCCAACATCAACCTGGTCTACTTTAGAGTCAACAACAACCTGGTCTACTTTAGAGTCAACAACAACCTGATCTACTTTAGAGCCAACATCAAGTCCATAATGTCAACAACAACCTGGTCTACTTTAGAGCCAACATCAACCTGGTCTACTTTAGAGTCAACAACAACCTGGTCTACTTTAGAGTCAACATCAACCTGGTCTACTTTAGAGTCAACATCAACCTGGTCTACTTTAGAGTCAACAACAACCTGGTCTACTTTAGAGTCAACATCAAGTCCGTAATGTCAACAACAACCTGGTCTACTTTAGAGTCAACAACAACCTGGTCTACTTTAGAGTCAACATCAACCTGGTCTACTTTAGAGTCAACAACAACCTGGTCTACTTCAGAGTCAACATCAAGTCCATAATGTCAACAACAACCTGGTCTACTTTAGAGCCAACAACAACCTGGTCTACTTTAGAGTCAACATCAACCTGGTCTACTTTAGAGTCAACAACAACCTGATCTACTTTAGAGTCAACAACAACCTGGTCTACTTTAGAGTCAATATCAACCTGGTCTACTTTAGAGTCAACAACAACCTGGTCTACTTTAGAGCCAACAACAACCTGGTCTACTTTAGAGCCAACAACAACCTGGTCTACTTTAGAGTCAACAACAACCTGGTCTACTTTAGAGTCAACATCAACCTGGTCTACTTTAGAGACAACAACAACCTGATCTACTTCAGAGTCAACATCAACCTGGTCTACTTTAGAGCCAACAACAACCTGGTCTACTTTAGAGTCAACAACAACCTGGTCTACTTTAGAGTCAACATCAACCTGGTCTACTTTAGAGTCAACATCAACCTGATCTACTTTAGAGCCAACATCAACCTGGTCTACTTTAGAGTCAACAACAACAACCTGGTCTACTTTAGAGTCAACATCAACCTGGTCTACTTTAGAGTCAACATCAACCTGGTCTACTTTAGAGCCAACATCAACCTGGTCTACTTTAGAGTCAACATCAACCTGGTCTACTTTAGAGTCAACATCAACCTGGTCTACTTTAGAGCCAACATCAACCTGATCTACTTTAGAGTCAACATCAACCTGGTCTACTTTAGAGTCAACAACAACAACCTGGTCTACTTTAGAGTCAACATCAACCTGGTCTACTTTAGAGACAACATCAACCTGGTGTACTTTAGAGACAACAACAACCTGGTCTACTTTAGAGTCAACATCAACCTGGTCTACTTTAGAGTCAACATCAACCTGGTCTACTTTAGAGCCAACAACAACAACCTGGTCTACTTTAGAGTCAATAACAACCTGGTCTACTTTAGAGCCAACATCAACCTGGTCTACTTTAGAGTCAACATCAACCTGGTCTACTTTAGAGCCAACAACAACAACCTGGTCTACTTTAGAGTCAATAACAACCTGGTCTACTTTAGAGCCAACATCAACCTGGTCTACTTTAGAGCCAACATCAAGTCCATAATGCCAACAACAACCTGTTGTCAGAGTAGTTGCCACCTCAGAAGTGGACAGCTATGTGGCTGTATAGGAACATTAAAACTAGGCCAACTGACGCATGTGAGTCACTCTAAAAGCCCCCCCCCCCCCCCCCACTTCATTCTCATAGGAAAGTAGACTAAGTGTCCACAACCCTACAGCTTGTTACCACCACATCTTTCTGCTACACCAGCACAGCTTTAAGACCCGGCTGACGTTATGACTGAGTCATCACTGTCTCTGAGGCTGAACAGGTCGAGCATCAATGTTTCTGTCTCTGAACAGGCCGAGCAGGCCACCAACATCACTGTCTCTGTCTCTGTCTCTGTCTCTGAGGCTGAACAGGTCGAGCAGGCCACCAACATCACTGTCTCTGTCTCTGAGGCTGAACAGGTCGAGCAGGCCACCAACATCACTGTTTCTGTCTCTGAGGCTGAACAGGCCACCAACATCACTGTCTCTGTCTCTGAGGCTGAACAGGCCACCAACATCACTGTCTCTGTCTCTGAGGCTGAACCGGCCACCAACATCACTGTCTCTGTCTCTGAGGCTGAACCGGCCACCAACATCACTGTCTCTGTCTCTGAGGCTGAACCGGCCGAGCAGGCCACCAACATCACTGTCTCTGTCTCTGAGGCTGAACAGGTCGAGCAGGCCACCAGCATCACTGTCTCTGTCTCTGAGGCTGAACCGGCCACCAACATCACTGTCTCTGTCTCTGAGGCTGAACAGGTCGAGCAGGCCACCAACATCACTGTCTCTGTCTCTGAGGCTGAACAGGCCACCAACATCACTGTCTCTGTCTCTGAGGCTGAACAGGCCACCAACATCACTGTCTCTGTCTCTGAGGCTGAACAGGTCGAGCAGGCCACCAGCATCAATGTTTCTGTCTCTGAGGCTGAACAGGCCACTAACACCACTGTCTCTGTCTCTGAGGCTGAACAGGCCACTAACACCACTGTCTCTGTCTCTGAGGCTGAACAGGCTGAACAGGCCACTAACATCACTGTCTCTGTCTCTGAGGCTGAATAGGCCGAGCAGGCCACCAACATCTAAACACCGCCCGAGTTAGATCTAATCGTTCTTCTCACCACAATATCCACAATCAATTATCAATCAATCAATATCTGGCCATGATATTTCACTCAGGTGTTTGCATTGTAAACAGTTATGGGTGTGTGCTGATGGTGCAACTATTTTCTTGTTTCATTACAACTATTTGCTGAAGAAAAGCACGTTACTTGTGGTTTCATCACCAAATAGAATCTAGGACGTCGCATTCAAACCAAACACCTTCAAATGTCATGACCTGGTTAAATCATCCTCAAGTCCACACCTTTCACTTGTTTCATGTTGTAACTGTAACCCTGATACGTGAAGACATGGTAAACATACATATACTATCTGTTATGATGCGCAATGTAATTCTTTAGTGTTGTCCTGAACTGTATAGAGTACAGCTTCTCAGGACCAGGAGACCAGAGGGATCCACAGGAATTAATAAAGGATAGAAATCTGCCCACCTCAGGTTTCAAGGGACAGCACTGACCAACAAGGATTCTGTCATCAGGTTGCACATTCCAGAGAACAGAATGACAACATGCAGGGAGGGAGGGAGGGAGGGAGGGGGGAGGGAGGGAGGGAGGGAGGGAGGGAGGGAGGGAGGGAGGGAAGGAGGGTGTGTGCACGTTTAGATATGTGTGTGTGTGTGTGTAATGTTACATCATCAGGAGGAGCTCTGGCAGCATATAAAGGTTAGTGACTGTAGAGAGGAATGCCAGAGCCTTCACCTGCAGAGAACAGAACAGACGTGACTGACTCACCTGCTGAGAGGAGGAAGAAGGGAATAATTTGCTCAGTCAGTCTTTCAAATCAGTCAGTTAGTAGAGTAGGAAACTCAGTGAGTCGATTGTACATCAGAGATTCAGAGATTCAGATCCTGTATGTACTGTAGGTCAGATATTTGGCAGGTCATTTGAATCAGGTGATTCAAACAGAGATTGAACGAACCAGGTGACCAGGTGATTCAGACAGAGACAAGGTGAGCAGTTGATCCAGTTGAAGCAGGTACCAGTTGAAGCAGGTACCAGGTGAACCAGTATAAGTATGTCCAGTTTGTCCAGTGTGGTCCAGTTCTCTCTGCTGCTGGTCCTCCTTCTGGCTGTTACGGGTCAGGACTGTGCTACTGCCCGGGTCCAGAGGGAGGCCCGGTCCAGGGCCCGGTCCAGGGCCCGATCCAGGGCCAGGTCAGGCTGTATGAAGGACGGTGTCTCTCATTGTGTGGACCTGGCCAAACTGCAGGAGCTGATCCAGGAAGTCCAGAAAGACTTCGTAAGTACCGACCAACTGTAATTACAAATACTGTCTTCATTAGTACACTACTGTATATCTCTCTATATATATACACTGTATTCATCAGTAGACTACTGTATATCTCTCTATACTGTATATACTGTCTTCATCAGTAGACTACTGTATATCTCTCTCTATATACTGTCTTCATCAGTAGACTACTGTATATCTCTCTATATATACTGTCTTCATCAGTAGACTACTGTATATCTCTCTATACTGTATATACTGTCTTCATCAGTAGACTACTGTATATCTCTCTATATATACTGTCTTCATCAGTAGACTACTGTATATCTCTCTATATATACTGTCTTCATCAGTAGACTACTGTATATCTCTCTATACTGTATATACTGTCTTCATCAGTAGACTACTGTATATCTCTCTATATATACTGTCTTCATCAGTAGACTACCGTATATCTCTCTATATACAGTTGAAGTCGGAAGTTTACATACACCTTAGCCAAATACATTCAAACTCAGTTTTTCACAATTCCTGATATTTAATCAGAGTAAAAGTTCCCTGTCTTAGGTCAGTTAGGATCACCACTTTATGTTAAAAATGTGAAATGTCAGAATAATAGTAGAGAGAATGATTTATTTCAGCTTTTATTTCTTTCATCACATTCCCACTGGGTCAGAAGTTTACATACACTCAATTAGTATTTGGTAGCACTGCCTTTAAATTGTTTAACTTGGGTCAAACATTTCGGGTAGCCTTCCACAAGCTTCCCACAATAAGTTGGGTGAATTTTGGTCCATTCCTCCTGACGGAGCTGGTGTAACTGAGTCAGGTTTGTAGGCCTCCTTGCTTTCACATGCTTTTTCAGTTCTGCCCACACATTTTCTATAGGATTGAGGTCAGGGCTTTGTGATGGCCGCTCCAATACCTTGACTTTGTTGTCCTTAAGCCATTTTGCCACCACTTTGGAAGTATGCTTGGAGTCATTGGCCAATTGGAAGACCCATTTGCGACCAAGCTTTAACTTCCTGACTGATGTCTTGAGATGTTGCTTCAATATATCCACATCATTTTTCTTCCTCGAGATGCCATCTATTTTGTGAATTGCACAAGTCCCTCCTGCAGCAAAGTACCCCCACAACATGATGCTGCCACCCCCGTGTTTCACGGTTGGGATGGTGTTCTTCGGCTTGCAAGCCTTCCCTTTTTCCTCCAAACATAACGATGGTCATCATGGCCAAACAGTTCTATTTTTGTTTCATCAGACCAGAGGACATTTCTCCAAAAAGTACAATCTTTGTCCCCATGTGCAGTTGCAAACTGTAGTCTGTCTTTTGACGGTTTTGGAGCAGTGGCTTCTTCCTTGCTGAGCGGCCTTTCAAGTTATGTCGATATAGGACTCGTTTTACTGTGGATATAGATACTTTGTACCCGTTTCCTCCAGCATCTTCACAAGGTCCTTTGCTGTTGTTCTGGGATTGATTTGCACTTTTTGCACCAAAGAACGTTCATCTCTAGGAGACAGAACGCATCTCCTTCCTGAGCAGTATGACGGCTCCATGGTCCCATGGTGTTTATACTTGCGTACTATTGTTTGTACAGATGAACGTGGTACCTTCAGGCATTTGGAAATTGCTCCCAAGGATGAACCAGACTTGTGGAGGTCTACAATTTTTTTTCTGAGGTCTTGGCTGATTCCTTTTGATTTTCCATGATGTCAAGCAAAGAGGCACTGAGTTTGAAGGTAGGCCTTGAAATACATCCACAGGTACACCTCCAATTGACTCAAATGATGTCAATTAGCATATCAGAAGCTTCTAAAACCATGACATCATTTTCTGGAATTTTCCAAGCTGTTTAAAGGCACAGTCAACTTAGTGTATGTAAACTTCTGACCTACTGGAATTGTGATACAGTGAATCATAAGTGAAATAATCTGTCTGTAAACAATTGTTGGAAAAATGACTTGTGTCATGCACAGAGTAGATTTCCTAATTGACCTGCCAACTGTATACTGTCTTCATCAGCAGACTACTGTATATCTCTCTATATATACTGTCTTCATTAGTACACTACTGTATATATATATCTCTCTCTCTCTATATACTGTCTTCACTAGTACACTACTGTATATAGCTCCTCCGCTCTCTCCACTGGCTTCCAGTTGAAGCTCGCATCCGCTACAAGACCATGGTGATTGCCTACGGAGCTGTGAAGGGAACGGCACCTCCATACCTTCAGGCTCTGATCAGGCCCTACACCCAAACAAGGGCACTGCGTTCATCCACCTCTGGCCTGCTGGCCCCCCTACCTCTGAGGAAGCACAGTTCCCGCTCAGCCCAGTCAAAACTGTTCGCTGCTCTGGCACCCCAATGGTGGAACAAGCTCCCTCACGACGCCAGGACAGCGGAGTCAATCACCACCTTCCGGAGACACCTGAAACCCCACCACTTTAAGGAATACCTGGGATAGGATAAAGTAATCCTTCTAACCCCCCCCCCCCCCCCCCCTTAAAAGATTTAGATGCACTATTGTAAAGTGGTTGTTCCACTGGATATCATAAGGTGAATGCACCAATTTGTAAGTCGCTCTGGATAAGAGCGTCTGCTAAATGACTTAAATGTAAATGTAAATGTAATCTCTATATATACACTGTCTTCATTAGTTCACTACTGTATATATCTCTATATATACTGTCGTCATTAGTACACTACTGTATATCTCTCTATATATACTGTATTCTCTACATCAGGACCTCTCCCCCAAAGACAATGTAGTCCAGCAGGTATATTGCACTGGTCATCCCCAAAGCCAACACTCCCTTTGGCCACCTTTCCTTCCAGTTCTCTGCTGCCAATGACTGGAACGAATTGCAAAAATCACTGAAGTTGGAGACTTATATCTCCCTCACTAACTTTAAGCATCAGCTGTCAGAACAGCTTACCGATCGCTGCGCTGTACATAGCCCATCTGTAAATAGCCCATCCAACCAACTACCTACCTCATCCCCATATTTGTTTTTCTGCTCTTTTGCACACCAGTATTTCTACTTGCACATCCTCAACTGCACATCTATCACTCCAGTGTAATTTGCTAAATTGTAATTACTTCGCCACTATTGGCCTATTTATTGCCTTACCTCCTTACTCCATTTGCACACACTGTATACAGATTTTTCTATTGTGTTATTGACTGAACGTTTGTTTATGTGTAACTCTGTGTTGTTTGTGTCGCACTGCTTTTCTTTATCTTGGCCAGGTCGCAGTTGTAAATGAGAACTTGTTCTCAACTGGCCTACCTGGTTAAATAAAGGTGAAATAAACATTAAATAAACAGTATCACACCATAGTTATTACACTGCACTGACAGAAACAGTGTAGTAGGAACACTGTAATGTAAACTGTTACCCAATGTAGCCACATGCGTTTGAAAATGCTCTTGGTCACTTGATGTCTAAATGTTAAACCTGGAGGAATAATGTGATTACTGTATAACTGGAAATACACGTCTGTATAACAGCAACACAACTTTACTGAAGCGTTGTATGGCAAAATGTGTAATGTGTCAGGATCAGTGTCAGATGTCGCAGTCCTCCACAATGGATCCTGCCGTTCTGACACCATTCAGTGTGTCCCTGTGGCTTGTGACGCACTTCAATGCATTGAAATATCATCTATGGACAGGGCTTGGAACTTGAGTTTTGAGTGGTAAAATCATGGGTACGCTAACCAGAGATAGATTCTATTTTGATGGGTCATTACACTCCCAATGGCTAACCAGAGATAGATTATATTTTGATGGGTCATTACACTCCCAATGGCTAACCAGAGATAGATTCTATTTTGATGGGTCATGTATGAATGAGTCTGTATAGAAGATTGACATTCTGTACCTGTCGTTTCCTTCACTAGACAAACACGTCTCATGATGGCAGGATCCTGTTAAAGACAGTCATCTTTGACAAGATCAAGAAGCACAAGAAGGTAAGGACTGACACAGAAGAGGACAGGCCTCCCCTCAGAGCCTGGTTCCTCTCTAGGTTTCTAATCTCTACCTGGTACAGCCAGAAGAGGACAGGCCTCCCCTCAGAGCCTGGTTCCTCTCTAGGTTTCTAATCTCTACCTGGTACAGCCAGAAGAGGACAGGCCACCCCTCAGAGCCCGGTTGTTCTCTAGGTTCCTGACTTGTATTGAGTTTTGCCACTGTGCGTTTGCCTCTGCATAGCTTGCTCTTTGGGGTTTTAGAATGGGTTTCTGTAAAGCACTTTGACATCGGCTGATGTGAAAAGGGCTTTAAAAAAGACATTTGATTGATTGGTTTATTGGTGCAAGCTCTGGGATCATGCATGAGTCTGAGACGAATGAGTGCAATGAAGAAGTTCCATCAACACCATGTCCATCGTGCTCGACCTCGGCAGCACATTTACTAACACAATGTCCATTCTCCTGTTCTCTCCCATGTCCAGTACCACGGCTGTGTCCTGCTCAAAATCCTGGACTTTTATCGGGAAGTTCTCCAGAGACAAGACAGAAATTATCTTGACCTTGGGGGCCTGCTGGATGAAGTGAAGAAATGCGTTCACCCAGTAAGTGTCTCAAACATTATAACTGCCTCCCAAATGGCACCCTATTCCCTACATAGTGCACTACTTTTGAGCAGGGTCCATAGGGCTCTGGTTAAAAGTAGTGCACTATATATGAAATAGGGTGCCATTTTTGGGACACTTCCTATGTGAATGCATGAACCATCTCTCTGTGAAGGTAGAGACTCAAACACAGACAGGATTTCCTGTGGCCCTTCTTGTGTTTCAGTGATTATGTTACCCTGTACTGAAAACCCAGCTAATGTCTGTAGAAGACTCTCACACTAATCTGTCAAAGCAATTTGTGACAACAGCTGACAAAGTTCAAGCTTTTTAAATAGATATGATTGTTTGATTGGCTGATTGATTGATTGCAGAAAAAGATCTGTGAAAAGCTGTACCAGGAAGCTGCTGGGAAGCCAGTGAATGAGGTGAACACGACTGCGCTGACAATCAAACACAAAGCACATAAACATACACAACTGCAATAAACAACCACACGGGACACGTCAGCATGAGGTAATGAACGACAACCTAATCTTTCTAATTTATTGTGTTTATTGTCCAGTCTAAGATAGAGGAAGATTTGGAGCTGCTGTCGAAGGATGCAGCCATTCTGCAACTGCAGAGACTGAAGGCAGCCAGTAAAAAGGTGGGGTTCCACGTTACCTCTTAATCTATAGTGATCACACATCAATAACACTCAAGATAGGTTACAGAACATCACTGTGTGTTACAGCTAGACTGTGCAAGCATGTGTCATTGACTGGCCTTAATAGCTTGTTTCTAGGTTCCTCAATCAATCCATTTTATTTTAGAAAGCCCTTTTTTTACATCAGAAGTACTGTTGCCACAAAGGGCTCTACAGTTACCCAGCCTAAACCTAAAGAGCTCTATAGTTACCCAGCCTAAACCTAAAGAGCTATACAGTTACCCAGCCTAAACCTAAAGGGCTCTACAGTTACCCAGCCTAAACCTAAAGGGCTCTACAGTTACCCAGCCTAAACCTAAAGAGCTCTACAGTTACCCAGCCTAAACCTAAAGGGCTATACAGTTACCCAGCCTAAACCTAAAGGGCTCTACAGTTACCCAGCCTAAACCTAAAGAGCTCTACAGTTACCCAGCCTAAACCTAAAGAGCTCTACAGTTACCCAGCCTAAACCTAAAGGGTTCTATAGTTACCCAGCCTAAACCTAAAGAGCTCTACAGTTACCCAGCCTAAACCTAAAGAGCTCTACTGTTACCCAGCCTAAACCTAAAGAGCTCTATAGTTACCCAGCCTAAACCTAAAGGGTTCTACAGTTACCCAGCCTAAACCTAAAGAGCTCTACAGTTACCCAGCCTAAACCTAAAAGAGCTCTATAGTTACCCAGCCTAAACCTAAAGAGCTCTACAGTTACCCAGCCTAAACCTAAAGGGTTCTATAGTTACCCAGCCTAAACCTAAAGGGTTCTATAGTTACCCAGCCTAAACCTAAAGAGCTATACAGTTACCCAGCCTAAACCTAAAGGGTTCTATAGTTACCCAGCCTAAACCTAAAGAGCTCTACAGTTACCCAGCCTAAACCTAAAGGGTTCTATAGTTACCCAGCCTAAACCTAAAAGAGCTCTACAGTTACCCAGCCTAAACCTAAAGGGTTCTATAGTTACCCAGCCTAAACCTAAAGAGCTGTATAGTTACCCAGCCTAAACCTAAAGAGCTCTACAGTTACCCAGCCTAAACCTAAAGGGCTATACAGTTACCCAGCCTAAACCTAAAGAGCTCTACAGTTACCCAGCCTAAACCTAAAGGGTTCTATAGTTACCCAGCCTAAACCTAAAGAGCTCTACAGTTACCCAGCCTAAACCTAAAGGGTTCTATAGTTACCCAGCCTAAACCTAAAAGAGCTCTACAGTTACCCAGCCTAAACCTAAAGAGCTCTACAGTTACCCAGCCTAAACCTAAAGAGCTATACAGTTACCCAGCCTAAACCTAAAGGGTTCTATAGTTACCCAGCCTAAACCTAAAGAGCTCTACAGTTACCCAGCCTAAACCTAAAGAGCTCTATAGTTACCCAGCCTAAACCTAAAGGGTTCTATAGTTACCCAGCCTAAACCTAAAGAGCTCTACAGTTACCCAGCCTAAACCTAAAGGGCTCTACAGTTACCCAGCCTAAACCTAAAGAGCTCTATAGTTACCCAGCCTAAACCTAAAGGGTTCTATAGTTACCCAGCCTAAACCTAAAGAGCTCTACAGTTACCCAGCCTAAACCTAAAGAGCTCTACAGTTACCCAGCCTAAACCTAAAGAGCTGTATAGTTACCCAGCCTAAACCTAAAGAGCTCTACAGTTACCCAGCCTAAACCTAAAGGGTTCTATAGTTACCCAGCCTAAACCTAAAGAGCTCTATAGTTACCCAGCCTAAACCTAAAGAGCTCTACTGTTACCCAGCCTAAACCTAAAGAGCTCTACAGTTACCCAGCCTAAACCTAAAGAGCTCTACTGTTACCCAGCCTAAACCTAAAGGGCTATACAGTTACCCAGCCTAAACCTAAAGAGCTCTACAGTTACCCAGCCTAAACCTAAAGAGCTATACAGTTACCCAGCCTAAACCTAAAAGAGCAAGCGAAGCAGAAGCCCAGACAGGTTCCTCCAGCTAACATCATGTCGTCTGTTCCCTCTATGGTTGTGCAGGTGGTTGAGCTGTCCGAGAGGGCGACTCTGGACAAGGCCATGGGAGAGCTACAGGGTCTGGAGGACTACATCCAGGGGAGGGGCCTCCGCAGGAGCTGAGGAAGTAATCAGACCGCCAGTAACTACATACACACAGTCATGCGTTACCGTGACTACATATACACAGCCCTGGGTTACTGTGACTACATTTACCGTCTTGATGTCACATTTACTGGTTTTACCCTCTTTAGCTGTATTTGCTTGTAGCCATATTCCCTTAGACATGTTCTGACATGTTCCATGTTGTTTGTGTATTTCTTCATCTACTTTGGATTACTGTCAACAATTTGATTGACTTAGAATTTTGAACTTGTCCAATATTCAGTTGGGGAGAATATTTGCGTCCTCTGTTACTGGTACTACATGTTCTGTTACTGCTAGTACTACATGTTCTGTTACAACTAGTACTACATGTTCTGTTACTACTAGTACTACATGTTCTGTTACTGCTAGTACTACATGTTCTGTTACTGCTAGTACTACATGTTCTGTTACTGCTAGTACTACATGTTCTGTTACTGCTAGTACTACATGTTCTGTTACTGCTAGTACTACATGTTCTGTTACTGCTAGTACTACATGTTATATTACTGCTAGTACTACATGTTCTGTTACTGCTAGTACTACATGTTATGTTACTGCTAGTACTACATGTTATATTACTGCTAGTACTACATGTTATATTACTGCTAGTACTACATGTTCTGTTACTACTAGTACTACATGTTCTGTTACTGCTAGTACTACATGTTATATTACTACTAGTACTACATGTTCTGTTACTGCTAGTACTACATGTTATATTACTGCTAGTACTACATGTTATATTACTACTAGTACTACATGTTATATTACTGCTAGTACTACATGTTCTGTTACTACTAGTACTACATGTTCTGTTACTGCTAGTACTACATGTTATATTACTACTAGTACTACATGTTATATTACTGCTAGTACTACATGTTCTGTTTCTGCTAGTACTACATGTTCTGTTACTACTAGTACTACATGTTCTGTTACTGCTAGTACTACATGTTCTGTTACTGCTAGTACTACATGTTATATTACTACTAGTACTACATGTTCTGTTACTGCTAGTACTACATGTTATATTACTGCTAGTACTACATGTTCTGTTACTGCTAGTACTACATGTTCTGTTTCTGCTAGTACTACATGTTATATTACTGCTAGTACTACATGTTATATTACTGCTAGTACTACATGTTCTGTTACTGCTAGTACTACATGTTATATTACTGCTAGTACTACATGTTATATTACTGCTAGTACTACATGTTCTGTTACTGCTAGTACTACATGTTCTGTTACTGCTAGTACTACATGTTCTGTTACTGCTAGTACTACATGTTCTGTTACTACTAGTACTACATGTTCTTTTACTACTAGTACTACATGTTCTGTTCCTGCTAGTACTACATGTTATATTACTGCTAGTACTACATGTTCTTGTGTACTGTGTATATTCCATATGCTTCTCTGGAGTGTTGCTCTGCTACAGGACTATATTACTTCATTTGAAGTAAAGCCAGAGCACATGAGAAAACATGTTTTCTCCAGATATCTGTACTTTCAGTGAAAGGTCTAATCTGTGACAGTGAATGCAGGCATTAAACTATAGATTTATCACGCCAGCATATCAATTGATGTTTTTTTAGTTTTTTTCGATGAAAACCCTGTCTGTAAAAAACCCCACACTGAGGCCAATGAATGTATTACTTCTGTATTTTAACCTGTGTATCAATAAAAGAGATGCCTGCAACACCTGACTCAGTACGGCTCAGTATCCTAGAACCTAGTGGAAAACCCCTCTCCTGTGGACCGGTGTACAGAGAGGGAGAGACTGGGAAGGAGGGGTACTTCAGTTTGTACTCACAGATTCTAGAAATCAGTTTGTATGTGAAATTCTACCTAAGGAGTAGGACTGGTATCTACACTGGAACCAATCTACTATTCTAAACGGGATGAAGCTACGTAAGAACTAGGACTGGTATTCAAGGACAAAGATTCCAATTCAGGGCGGAGGCCTGATGGAAGTTCCGGAGTGGAGTTTCCCTGGTTTTTCCCCCTTTGTTATTTCTATTCATAGGTTGCACCTCCGTGTCATGCCATTGTTATGAACGTTATAGTGCGATAGTGGTGGCCTAAAGTTGTGATAAGCCCAGTCATTCTGGACGGAGCAATGAAGCCCAGTCATTCTGGACAGAGCAATGAAGCCCAGTCATTCTGGACAGAGCAATGAAGCCCAGTCATTCTGGACGGAGCAATGAAGCCGAGTCATTCTGGACAGAGCAATGAAGCCCAGTCATTCTGGACGGAGCAATGAAGCCCAGTCATTCTGGACGGAGCAATGAAGCCCAGTCATTCTGGACGGAGCAATGAAGCCCAGTCAGTCTGGACAGAGCAAGGAAGCCCAGTCATTCTGGACAGAGCAATGAAGCCCAGTCAGTCTGGACAGAGCAATGAAGCCCAGTCAGTCTGGACAGAGCAATGAAGCCCAGTCATTCTGGACAGAGCAATGAAGCCCAGTCATTCTGGACGGAGCAATGAAGCCCAGTCATTCTGGACGGAGCAATGAAGCCCAGTCAGTCTGGACAGAGCAATGAAGCCCAGTCAGTCTGGACAAAATAATGAAGCACCGTCATTCATTGGTGAAGTTGTCAAATATTTAGTAGGAAACAACTTTGCCTGCATTATCATGTCGTCAAATTTACTTTAGACAGATGGCAATGTTGTCATAAGCTAGCAACTTTAGTCTAAAATAGCTAGCAATGCTAACGTTAGCTAGTAAAAATCCAGTGTCCTCCCCTCAATCTTAGCTAGCTAGCTAACTTTATACTGCATTTTATTTATCTCCTGTTGAATAGCATTGTATTGCCAAGCCACTGTAATGCAGTTTTGATGAAATCTTCATCAGCGCTCATTGACGATGCATTGAAGTAGAACGCTCAGTCGGGCATCAGTCCAAAAACGAACGTTCAAAACAATATAGTGAGGAAATATACAACCCATGAATTATTCAGGTCACTGCTCCTGTAGACTGTGTTTACAGGCTGCGGACTGGTTCAATATCAATATTGACTCGGGCAGTGGATTGTACTGTACAGTGAGTCTGCCATCTACAGTACAGAGCAGGAGAATCAGTCACAGCCAGGCAACAGAGTTAGAGCTCAAAAAGACTTCAAATGAGGACATGAAAAGGATCTGTTTAGTTTGTCCTTGTGTGTGTGTGTGTGTGTGTGTGTGTGTGTGTGTGTGTGTGTGTGTGTGTCCGTGCATTGGGTTTGTGTGTGTGTGTGTGTGTGTGTCCGTGTGTGTGTCCGTGTGTGTGTGTGTGTGTGTGTGTGTGTGTGTGTGTGTGTGTGTGTGTGTGTGTGTGTGTCCGTGTGTGTGTGTGTGTGTGTGTGTGTGTGTGTGTGTGTCCGTGCATTGGGTTTGTGTGTGTGTGTGTGTGTCCGTGTGTGTGTCCGTGTGTGTGTCCGTGTGTGTGTGTGTGTGTGTGTGTGTGTGTGTGTCCGTGTGTGTGTGTCCGTGTGTGTGTGTGTGTGTGTGTGTGTGTGTGTGTGTGTGTGTGTGTGTGTGTGTGTGTGTGTGTGTGTGTGTGTCCACAGGGAACTGGTGAAAACCAACCTAACAAGATGGAACAATGCATGAAGATATTATTTAACTGAGGTCAATGGGCAGGTCCACAGGGAACTGGTGGAAACCAATCTAACAAGATGGAACGATGCATGAAGATATTAATTACTAACTGTAACACTGATCACACTGCTCTCACAGGTATTGAGGTCACACGTACAGTACACATGGTGAAGACTTCACGTTGGTGCTGCGCTGGCTATTGTGGCCTACATCACCAAACTTCCTGTTGTCAATGATAAACAACAGAATCACCAAACTCAAGTCCTGTTGTCAATGAGAAACAACAGTATAGAACGTGGCAGAATTGTGAAAAGTGATGGATCAGTGGAATTTCTAAATGTCCAGGCCAGTCCCCTTCTGGTTGTACCAGGTAGAGATTAGAAACCTAGTGAGGAACCAGGCTCTGAGGGGTGGCCTGTCCTCTTCTGGTTGTACCAGGTAGAGATTAGAAACCTAGAGAGGAACCAGGCTCTGAGGGGTGGCCTGTCCCCTTCTGGCTGTACCAGGTAGAGATTAGAAACCTAGAGAGGAACCAGGCTCTGAGGGGTGGCCAGTCCTCTTCTGGCTGTACCAGGTAGAGATTAGAAACCTAGAGAGGAACCAGGCTCTGAGGGGTGGCCAGTCCTCTTCTGGCTGTACCAGATAGAGATTAGAAACCTAGAGAGGAACCAGGCTCTGAGGGGTGGCCAGTCCCCTTCTGGTTGTACCAGGTAGTGATTAGAAACCTAGAGAGGAACCAGGCTCTGAGGGGTGGCCTGTCCTCTTCTGGTTGTACCAGGTAGAGATTAGAAACCTAGAGAGGAACCAGGCTCTGAGGGGTGGCCTGTCCCCTTCTGGCTGTACCAGGTAGAGATTAGAAACCTAGAGAAGAACCAGGCTCTGAGGGGTGGCCAGTCCTCTTCTGGTTGTACCAGGTAGAGATTAGAAACCTAGAGAGGAACCTGGCTCTGAGGGGTGGCCTGTCCTCTTCTGGCTTTTTCCAGATAGAGATAAGAAGAGTACATGGCCATTAAGGGCAGATCGTTCTTCAAGATGTTCAAATGTTCATAGATTACCAGCAGGGCCCAAAATGTATCACAGTGGTTATAGAGGGTGCAACAGGTCAGCCCCTCAGGAGTAAATGTCAGTTGGCGTTTTGTGGTAACCTGAGTGATGGGTTAGTTCTCGATGGAGTTTCCGATACGGCCGCAAGGTACTCTACGTTGTAAGAGGGACTCAACACATTCTATAGCCAGAGGACTCCTGATATCTCCAGGAGTGATAAGTATCATTTTTTGGGGTCTTTATCTGTTGTGGTCCAGTACTGTCTTTTTGCTAGTTAGGGCCATCTACTTTAAGTGCTGTCTGTCTTCCCAGTAGTCTGCATGGTGTGTGAACTGATGACTGCTCATCATTTGCAGATAGTTGTTGACACATCAACCAGGATTAAGGGGAAGGGCAATTTGTGACTGGTTTTGGTAATCAGTGGCTGTATTGGAGGGGGAGTGGTTTCACCTCTCCAAGGCAATTAGCAATTAGTATAGGGAGGTGTGCTCTCTCCCTCTGCAAGGCAATCAGCAATTAGTACAGGGAGGTGTGCTCTCTCTCCCTCTGCTAGGCAATCAGCAATTAGTACAGGGAGATGTGCTCTCTCCCTCTGCTAGGCAATCAGCAATTAGTACAGGGAGGTGTGTTCTCTCCCTCTGCTAGGCAATCAGCAATTAGTACAGGGAGGTGTGCTCTCTCTCCCTCTGCTAGGCAATCAGCAATTAGTACAGGGAGGTGTGCTCTCTCCCTCTGCTAGGCAATCAGCAATTAGTACAGGGAGGTGTGCTCTCTCCCTCTGCAAGGCAATCAGCAATTAGTACAGGGAGGTGTGCTCTCTCCCTCTGCTAGGCAATCAGCAATTAGTACAGGGAGGTGTGCTCTCTCCCTCTGCAAGGCAATCAGCAATTAGTACAGGGAGGTGTGCTCTCTCCCTCTGCTAGGCAATTAGCAATTAGTACAGGGAGGTGTGTTCTCTCCCTCTGCTAGGCAATCAGCAATTAGTATAGGGAGGTGTGCTCTCTCCCTCTGCTAGGCAATCAGCAATTAGTACAGGGAGGTGTGCTCTCTCCCTCTGCTAGGCAATCAGCAATTAGTACAGGGAGGTGTGCTCTCTCCCTCTGCTAGGCAATCAGCAATTAGTACAGGGAGGTGTGCTCTCTCCCTCTGCTAGGCAATTAGCAATTAGTGTTAGTTCTTCAGTCTCCCCTGGTTTCTCAGAGGAAGCTGTAAGCGGCGGTCGCGTCAGTGGCGGTTTTGTAGCAAAACTAAGACCGTCGCCGAAACAAAGACAGTTCTGCCGACTTGTTCTGCGGGGTTATTCAACGAAAGAGAGGAGGGCTTCGCACCACTCTCTCATTTGAGTATCTTACCAAGTTGTTTACCGATTATGTAATTTTGCTCTTTTTTAGCTTTGTCATCTATGTGTGTGTTTTCTATACCTGTTCGCACCTCTCCCTGTAGGCTTTACAGACGCTCCCCGCCCCTTTGCTGCAACCCTTCTAATGTAGTGTAACCTGGGAGCACAACCCATGTGCAATTCCGGGTCTCTGGCAGCATTTGAAACTGCCGATCTGCGGTCAAGAATGCTGAGTTCATCTCAGCCTATGCTGCCCTTCAGTCCCTAAACGTCTTGTCCCTGACAGAGACATGGATCAGCCCAGAGAACACTCCTACTCCAGCTGCTGTTTCTTCATCTGACTGTTTTCTCTCATAGACCGAGAGCATCTGGGCATCGCGGTGGTGGCACAGGCTACTCATTTCTCCTAAGTGGAGATTTTCTCTTTTCTCCCTCTCTCACGAAGAGGCATCCCTTGTTTTGCGTTTTAGCAGTAAGCAATCATTAATCATATGTCCCATCTTATGACAGTAGAAACAGGGACGCTCATTTTTCTGGCGTGCTTGATGTACTGCTGGTCGACCAGGACTAAAAATAGGCAACTCAGTGGCTCTACTCTCAGTATGAGCCGAAAACACGTCAACACATACTGGTCTGCCAACACAGACGCTTCTGACAGGGAGGATACTTTCTGTTCGTTTAGGTAAACTACCATGCGTTCCGGTAAGCAATGTTTAAACTCTTCCAACCAGATTAACTCCTGGAGAGAGTTGAAATCAGTTACCTTGCTAGCAGCAGGCCATTTATCAAACAGATGTCCCTTGTCTCTAGCAAATTCCACATAAGTCTTACTAGAAGACTTTCTATGAGACCTAAATCTCTGTCTGTATGCCTCAGGAACAAGCTCATAGGCGTGAAGAACAGTAGCTTTGACCACTGACAAAACCTCTTGGGCTTTGTTAATTTACACTGAAGTAATAGGCACCACACCTCTTCAGGCCATTTCAATGCTACGGCTATATGTTCAAAAACACAAAAATAGGAGTCAACCTCTTCAGAGAGTCAAAGGTATTAAGGCAATCTGCCTACTAATGTCAAGTGTTGGAAGTTCCAGCTGGTGAGGACGGCTCACAAACAGACACAACAGGAACGAAGGCTAGACTCGCTGTCTCTGCCTCCAGTTCCATCTGGCACATTTTGAAATCCAACTGTCGCTGTTCTCTTTCTGCCTCGAGTTTACACATTTCCAACTGGAGATTCTCTCTCCTAATTTGGGCTCTCTCTTCTGCCTCCAGTTGGAGCCGTGTTGCACGGACATCCCTCCTGGCATCACCGTTTGACAGTGGGGAGAGGAGATCAAAACAGGGCAAAGTGGCTGGAGCTTTAGCCTCGCCCTCGTTCTCTGACACCGACGGGCTTACAGGAGCAGCAACATCCCATACAGGGGTAGTAGGTTCAGGCAGCGGTAACACAAGCACTTGCTCTTCCAACAAAACATTTAACACCAGTTGTTTAACCTCCGCTTTAACTAATCTCTGCGGAATAGATACAGAATAATGGTCAGCCAAGGTCATTAAATCAACTCTAAGACATTTGTCAAAAACCTCCCACGTAGGATTATCCAAAAAGGATTTCAAATCAAAAGTAGCCATTTTGAACTACCTCTAAAACACAAGAGCCTAAAAAAATAGCAAACTCTAATGCTACATTCCCAGCGGTGACACTCAACACTGAACTAGACCACTACAATATTTTGCACGAGCGGCATGGGTGTCAGTAAAGACATATACCGGATGAGCCCCCACTTATGTTACCAATCCCTTTGGCCCTGCAGTCTAGGGGGGATGGAATCGAGACCCGTAACATATCTCATGCAAATCATAATAGTGAAAAGGAACAGTGAGAACTAATAACAGACAACCTAAATCTACTGTCAAACACTTGAGGTTTATTGTTTAAACACATGGTAATGGGGTGTGGGATAAAGGGCTGGACCCAAGGAAATAAATAATAAATATCCAAAAACCCCTAAGCTAGTCTTACTTGCTACAATAACTGCTAGCTAACTAACCAAAAATACAGTGGGTGGTCCACCCAGTTCTAACTAGGGTACTTAGACATAGTATTCCTACGGGTAATGTATGCCCATGGGCGACTTGGCTTTGTACCCCACCAACAAACAAACAGTCATAAACCACAACAATACATACTCACGTAATAGCGGACAAATGTGACATGTAGGTACAAAAACAAAAGAGAGATCTCATATCGGGAGAGAGAGAATTTGGGAGAACAACTGACTGGGTTTTTATACCAAGGGAAAGGGGATGTGATTGGGTAAGGGAAACAGAGCAGGTGTGTCTTGGGATTGGTGACTGATTGGCGACTGATGAGTGACACCTGTGACTAGGGCAGAAGGAGAGAAAACAAATACACACACAGGATACCTGTATCCGTAACACCTGTCCATCTTCTCAGTTGAATTCCATGCTGTCACTGTCCCTTGTCCACTCAAGCTTAACATTGTTGTCATCTATCGCCCACCAGGTGCCCTTGGAGAGGTCCTCAATGAGCTTAACACCTTGATAAGCTAATTTCCTGATGATGGCTCATTGCTCTTCGTACTTGGCGACTTCAACCTCCCGACGTCTGCCTTCGATTAATTTCTTTCTAACTATCTCTTTCCCCTCCTTGCCTCTTTTGACCTCCCCCAATCCCATCCAACTCACATGGCAGGCAATACTCTTGACCTCCTCTTTACTAGAGGCTGCTTGGCTACTAATCTCACTGCAACCCCCTTTCAGGTCTCTGATCACTACTTTGTTTCCTTATCTGTCTCCCTTTCCACCAACCCTAAACACTTAGCCCCTACCCAGATGATCATGCGCCGTCGCATTCTTCGTTCTCTCGCTCCCACTACTCTCTCTTCTTCTATCATATCATCTCTCCCTTCTGCTAAATTCTTCTCCCTTATGTCTCCTGATTCTGCCTCTTCGACTCTACTCTCCTCCCTTTCCGCACCCTATGACTCTCACTGTCCCCTTTCCTCCCGGCTGGCTCAGCCCGCCACTCCTGCAGGTGTGTCTTGGGATTGGCGACTGATTGGCGACTGATGAGTGACACCTGTGACTAGGGCAGAAGGAGAGAAAACAAATACACACACAGAACAGCCCTGTTCTGCGAGCTTACAGAACAGGGCTGTGGGCAGCTGAGCGAAAATGGAGGAAAGCTAAACTTCTGGAGGACCTATCATCCTTTCACTCCCTCCTCTCTACCTTCTCTTCCTCTGTATCTGCTGCTAAAGCCTTAGGAAACTCTTTTCCACCTTCTCCTCCCTCCTTAATCCTCCACCCCCTCCCTCCTCCCTCCTTAATCCTCCACCCCCTTCCTCCCTCACTCTCTGCGGACGACTTTGTCAACAACTTTGAAAAAAAGGTTGACGACATCTACTACTCATTCACTCAGCCTATTGAGTCCATTGGTCTCACTCACACAGAACTATCCACGCCTTGACCTCTTTCTCCCCTCTCTCTCCAGAGGACATCCTGCGACTAGTGAGGTCTGGCCGCCAGACAACTTGCCCGCTCAACCCCATCCCCTCCTCCCTTCTCCAGACCATCTCTGGATGGAGACCTCCCATTCCTCACTTCCCTCAACTCATCCCTGACCACTGGCTGCGTGCCCTCTGACTTCAAAATGGCCTGAGTTGCTCCCCTCCTGTATCCCTTATTTATTTTCTTTCCAAAACACTTGAGCGTGCAGTCTCAGATCAACTTTTACGTTATCTCTCTCAGAACGATCTTCTTGACCCTAACCAGTCAGGCTTCAAGACGAGTTACTCAACCGAAACTGCTCTTCTGTGTCACGGAGGCTCGCCGCACTGCCAAAGCTGGCTCTCTCTCTCTCTCTCTTCTGTTCTCATCCTCCTAGATCTATCTGCTGCCTTTTTACACTATGAACCATCAGATCCTCCTCTCCACCCTCTCAGGGCTGGGCGTCTCAGGCTATGCACACTCTTGGATTGCATCCTACCTGGCAGGCCGCTCCTACCACGTGACGTGGAGAGGATCTGTGTCTTCTCCACGTACTCTTACTACTGGTGTCTCCCAGGGCTCAGTTCTAGATCCTCTCCTCTTCTCTCTATACACCAATTCACTCAACTCCATCATATCCTCACATGGTCTCTACTATAATTGCTATGCGGATGACACTCAACTACTTTTCTCCTTCCCCCCTTCTGACATGCAGATGGCAATACGCATCTCTGTGTGCCTGGCAGATATCTCAACTTGGATGTTGGCCCACCACCTCAAGCTCAACCTCGACCAGTCGGAACTGCTCTTCCTCCCGGGGAAGTCCTGCCCGCTCAAAGACCTCCATCACGGCTGACAACTCCACACTGTCATCCTCCCAGAGTGCAAAGAACCTTGGCGTGACCCTGGACAACACACTTTCGTTCTCTGCAAACATCAAAGCAGTGACTCACTCCTGCAGGTTCATGCTCTACAACATCCGCAGAGTATGACCCTACCTCACACAGGAAGCGGCGCAGGTCCTAATCCAGGAACTTGTCCTCTCTCGTCTGGACTACTGCAACTTGCTTTTGGCTGGGATCCCCGCTTGTGCCATCAAACCCCTGTAACTTATCCAGAACGCAGAAGCCTGCCTGGTTTTCAACCTTCCCGAGTTATCTCATGTCACCCTGCTCCTCCACACACTCCACTGGCATCCAGTCGAAGCTCGCATCCACTACAAGACCATGGTGCTTACCTATGGAACAGCAAGAGGAACTGCCCCTCCCTACCTTCAGGCTATACTCAAACCCTACACCCCAACCCGAGCACTCCGTTCTGACACCTCGGGTCTCTTGGCAGCTCCCTATCAGCCCAGTCCAAGCTCTTCTCTGTCCTGTCACCCCAATGGTGGAACCAGCTTATCCCTGAAGCTAGGACAGAAGAGTCCCTGCTCATCTTCTGAAAACATCTGAAACCCTACCTCTTCAAACAGTATCTTAAATAATTTTCCTCCTCACATCGACCCCCCCCCCCCATCCTCACAACCCCCTTCTAGCTCTGACTACTGACAGCTACATTATTGAGGAAAAAATGTACTTTCTATTACTGTGTGGTTGTCCCACCTAGCTATCTTAAGATGTATGCACTAACTGTAAGTGGCTCTGGATAAGAGGGTCTGCTAACTGAGTCTGGTACGCGAGACTACAGGGGCTCTGTAGTAATGTATCAATAGATGAACTCTTCAACAGTCATTGAGTCTGGTACGCGAGACTACAGGGGCTCTGTGGTAATGTATCAATACTCTGGATCGATGAACTCTTCAACAGTCATTGAGTCTGGTACGCGAGACTACAGGGGCTCTGTAGTAATGTATCAATACTCTGGATCGATGAACTCTTCAACATTCATTGAGTCTGGCACGCGAGACTACAGGGGCTCTGTAGTAATGTATCAATACTGTGGATCGATGAACTCTTCAACAGTCATTGAGTCTGGTACGTGAGACTACAGGGGCTCTGTGGTAATGTATCAATACTCTGGATCGATGAACTCTTCAACAGTCATTGAGTCTGGTACATGAGACTACAGGGGCTCTGTAGTAATGTATCAATACTCTGGATCAATGAACTCTTCAACAGTCATTGAGTCTGGTACGCGAGACTACAGGGGCTCTGTGGTAATGTATCAATAGATGAACTCTTCAACAGTCATTGAGTCTGGCACGCGAGACTACAGGGGCTCTGCGGTAATGTCTTAATGCTATGGCCACTGCCCTATAAAGGAAATACAGCATTATACTGGGTGAATGATTTGTGGACAGATGCTTTGAGTCTTTCTCAGAAGGATTTAAACAGGTACAGCATACCCAGTGGGCAAAACTTGTTGATATGATGTCATTTTTAACCAGTTTTGTTCTCTGCTTAGGTTCCACCTGATCCAAAGGGTACGTGTAAAGTCATGAGCTTTAAAATGCCTCTCTTATCAATACCCATGTTTACTTGACAATACATGTAAGTCTAACCCTTTAGTCCTAGCCTGACAACACTGAGTCTTAGTTACTGTGTTGTGGAAGGAGTTGGTTGGTTTACGAGGTGACTTCATAGCTCAGAAAAACCCTTCCTCTCTTCTCATCACTTCTGATAAGTGTCTATCTGTCAGGGCTTACGATAAGCGTCACCCGGGCCTCCAGACCACAGGCTCAGCTGTATAGAGACCGCAGTCTACTCAGGTGGTGTTTCTTAGTAAGCAACCCAACCCAGGCCTGCTAGGATGTAGCATACAAGGGGCTTTACAGCACAAACCACCTGTGTGTTTTACCTTGTACCGTTCAGGGCCCTGAAGGTACACTAAATGGACTGGGTCTATCTAAAATGAAACCAAGAATGAATGAACGCAGAAGCTACAACTTATGTCCTGTATGTCTTCATTGACACTCAGTATTTTGTGTCCTGTATGTCTTCATTGACACTCAGTATTTTGTGTCCTGTATGTCTGCATTGACACTCAGTATTTTGTGTCCTGTATGTCTGCATTGACACTCAGTATTTTGTGTCCTGTACGTCTGCATTGACACTCAGTATTTTGTGTCCTGTATGTCTTCATTGACACTCAGTATTTTGTGTCCTGTATGTCTGCATTGACACTCAGTATTTTGTGTCCTATATGTCTGCATTGACACTCAGTATTTTGTGTCCTGTATGTCTGCATTGACACTCAGTATTTTGTGTCCTGTACGTCTGCATTGACACTCAGTATTTTGTGTCCTGTATGTCTTCATTGACACTCAGTATTTTGTGTCCTGTATGTCTGCATTGACACTCAGTATTTTGTGTCCTGTATGTCTGCATTGACACTCAGTATTTTGTGTCCTGTACGTCTGCATTGACACTCAGTATTTTGTGTCCTGTATGTCTTCATTGACACTCAGTATTTTGTGTCCTGTATGTCTGCATTGACACTCAGTATTTTGTGTCCTGTATGTCTGCATTGACACTCAGTATTTTGTGTCCTGTATGTCTGCATTGACACTCAGTATTTTGTGTCCTGTATTATGGAGACATGCCACCAACAGCATAGAAACAGAACTCTACTGTTCTAAAAATGGAAAACCGTTGCTAGTCTTTCAGTGACACTTCTACAGCTCTCTCTCTCTCTCTCTCCTTGCAGACTGAAAGTGGTGGGCGAGCAAGTATCTCAGCAGTTTCTCTCTCTCTCTCTCTCTCTCTCTCTCTCTCTCTCTCTCTCTCTCTCTCTCTCTCCTTGCAGACTGAAAGTGGTGGGCGAGCAAGTATCTTAGCAGTTTCTCTCTCTCTCTCTCTCTCTCTCTCTCTCTCTCTCTCTCTCTCTCTCTCTCTCTCTCTCTCTCTCTCTCTCTCTCCTTGCAGACTGAAAGTGGTGGGCGAACAAGTATCTCAGCAGTTTCAGTCTCACTTTGTCCACGTTAAATGCACTCTGCTACAACCAAGGCATTGGTAATGAGTGCATAGGTTCATCATAATGAAGTTAGGTCCTATACATTCACAATACTGCACGGTAACACATCTATCTACTTTATGCAACAAACATTCACAATACTGCATGGTAACAGATCTTATCTACTTTGTGCAACAAACGTTCACAATACTGCACTGTAACAGATCTTATCTTCTTATCTAAGAGAGATTCAAATCCAAACAAAACTCCGGAGAGACGATAAGCAGACCAAAAATAAACCTTTCACATGTCCCTTTATTCACAGTATGTGTAACCGTGTTGAGATTACAGTACGATAGTCTGTGGTGAGCCACAGACATTTAGTCCAATAGAAACTAACAGCAAATGATGATGTTGGTAGTTTTCTGTAATGTCTAGAAGCAGGAAGAACCACTCACCGCTATGAAACATCTTTCTCATGTGATTTAACTCACAGCATCATCCCTTCAGGTGGACTGTTAAGATCTTTTAAACACAAGTTTATTCACTTTAGTGCATGATATTGGGGTGGCAGGGGGCCTAGTGGTTAGAGCGTTGGGCCAGTACCTGAAAGGTTGCTGGATCGACTCCCCGAGCTGACAAGGTAAAAATCTGTCCTTCTACCCCTGAACAAGGCAGTTAACCCACTGTTCCCCGGTAGGCCGTCCTCATCTACATAATCGGGGGAGACAGTTGCACCCTCTGCGGCGTTTCCGCGAGCGTTTTACCCATGTGTCACTTCCTTTGCATTGTCAGCGAAGAGTGGGTGGGAGAGTACACGTCTCACAGAACAGCTAACAGTGTAAAATGTAAACTAAATATTGTCTAAATTATAGATTGACAGGTCAACTTCCAGAGGTCAATTAATCGATTCTAATGGTCTCGTTATTTGTGATATTAAACCATTGTTTTATATATATATATTTTTTTATTTCACCTTTATTTTAGCATTAACAATGGAGTGATAGAAGTGCAGATGATGATGTGCAAGTAGAGATACTGGGGTGCAAAAGAGCAAGAGGATAAGTAATAATATGGGGATGAGGTAGTTGGGTGTGCTATTTACAGATTGGCTGTATTCAGGTAGAGTGATCGGTAAGCTGCTCAGACAGCTGATGCCTAAAGTTAGAGAGGGAGATATAAGACTTCAGCTTCAGTGATTTTTGCAATTCGTTCCAGTCATTGGCAGGAGAGAACTGGAAGGAAAGGTGGCCAAAGGGAGTGTTGGCTTTGGGGATGACCAGTGAAATATACCTGCTGGAGCGCGTGCTATGGGTGGGTGTTGCTATGGTGACCAGTGAGCTGAGTTAAGGTGGGGCTTTACCTAGCATAGACTTATAGATGACCTGGAGCCAGTGGGTTTGGCGATGAATATGTGGTAGGGCCAGCCAACGAGAGCATACAGGTCGCAGTGTTGGGTAGTATATGGGGCTTTGGTGACAAAACGGATGGCACTGTGATAGACTGCATCCAGTTTGCTGAGTAGAGTGTTGGAGGCTATTTTGTAAATGATATCGCCGAAGTCAAGGATCAGTAGGATAGTCAGTTTTATGAGGATATGGCAGTATGAGTGAAGGAGGCTTTGTTGCGAAATAGGAAGCCGATTCTAGATTTAATTTTGGATTGGAGATTCTTAATGTGAGTCTGGAAGGAGAGTTTACAGTCTAGCCAGACACCTAGGTGTTTGTAGTTGTCCACATATTCTAGGTCAGAACCGTCCAGAGTAGTGATGCGAGTCGGGCGGGAGGGTGCGGGCAGCGAATCGGTTGAAGAGCATGCACTTAGTTTTACTACTCTGACTCAGAGGGACAACATGCTTAATGTGAGTCTGGAAGGAGAGTTTACAGTCTAGCCAGACACCTAGGTGTTTGTAGTTGTCCACATATTCTAGGTCAGAACCGTCCAGAGTAGTGATGCTAGTCGGGCGGGAGGGTGCGGGCAGCGAATCGGTTGAAGAGCAAGCACTTAGTTTTACTACTCTGACTCAGAGGGACAACATGCTTAATGTGAGTCTGGAAGGAGAGTTTACAGTCTAGCCAGACACCTAGGTGTTTGTAGTTGTCCACATATTCTAGGTCAGAACCGTCCAGAGTAGTGATGCTAGTCGGGCGGGAGGGTGCGGGTAGCGAATCGGTTGAAGAGCATGCACTTAGTTTTACTACTCTGACTCAGAGGGACAACATGCTTAATGTGAGTCTGGAAGGAGAGTTTACAGTCTAGCCAGACACCTAGGTGTTTGTAGTTGTCCACATATTCTAGGTCAGAACCGTCCAGAGTAGTGATGCTAGTCGGGCGGGAGGGTGCGGGTAGCGAATCGGTTGAAGAGCATGCACTTAGTTTTACTTGCATTTAGAAGCAGTTGGAGACGTTGCTGCAGAGGGTGCCTATAACAGGGGGTCTATAGCAAACGGCAACAGTGAGAGACTTGTTTCTGGAAAGGTGGATTTTTAAAAGTCGAAGTTCGAATTGTTTGGGCACAGACCTGGATAGTATGACAGAACTCTGCAGGCTCTCTCTGCAGTAGATTGCAACTCCGCCCCCTTTGGCAGTTCTATCTTGTCAGAAAATGATATAGTTAGGGATGGAAATTTCAGGATTTTTGGTGGCCTTCCTAAGCCATGATTCAGACATGGCTAGGACATCCGGGTTGGCAGAGTGTGCTAAAGCAGTGAATAGAACATACTTAGGGAGGAAGCTTCTAATGTTAACATGCATGAAACCAAGGCTTTTACGGTTACAGAAGTCAACAAATGAGAGCGCCTGGGGAATGGGAGTGGAGCTAGGGGCTGCAGGGCCTGGGTTAACCTCTACATCACCAGAGGAACAGAGGAGGAGTAGGATAAGGGTACGGTTAAAGGCTATAAGAACTGGTTGTCTAGTGCGTTCGGAACAGAGAGTAAAATGAGCAGATTTCTGGGCACGGAAGAATAGATTCAAGGCATAATGTACAGACAAGGGTATGGTAGGATGTGAATACAGTGGAGGTAAACCTAGGCATTGAGTGACGATGAGAGAGGTTTGATAGAGGTATCGCGCTGTGCAGACTGGCAGGAATTGAACGGGCTGAGGCTGGCTGATGTCCGAGTTAACGGTGATGACCGCTAGCAGTGGCTAACTGACTACTAGCTAGTAGCTAGTTAGCTGGCTAGCTACTGATGGGGGTTCCAGTTCTAAAGTATAGAAAATAGCGGATCCGTACCACAATGAGTGAGGCAGGTTGCAGGAGAGTATGTTCAGTCCGTAGATGGAAATTGAGATTTAAAAAAATATATATACGAAGAAAAAGATATATACATGGGACGGGACAAGACAAACAGACGTCCTACTGCTACACCATCTTGGATCATGGATCATTGTAGTTTTATATCATGTAGATTAATTGGTTTTATTGTGTTGTGACCACAATCGTTAGATGAATTGACCAGGCTATGAACCCCTCATAGCCTGGTTCCTCTCTAGGTTTCTTCCTAGGTTCTGACCTTTCTAGGGAGTTTTTCCTAGCCACCGTGCTTCTACACCTGCATTGCTTGCTGTTTGGGGTTTTAGGCTGGGTTTCTGTACAGCACTTTGTGACATCAGCTGATGTAAAAAGGGCTTTATAAATACATTTGATTGATTGATTGATGAATTGTCCACATAGGACATACAGTATATCATTAACTTACTAGTTGGTGGACAAATATTGAATGAGTAATGAAATGCATTCTGAATGGGGTTTTGTCAGTGTATGTATAGGTTTGTATGTATGAATTGGGGTTTGTATGTCTGTATAGTGTATGTATATATTAGTTTCAGCAACATTAGAGTTCTCGGTTTCAGTATCGAATGTAAAGGTCGCTGGAGTTGGTTATTTTCCCCTTGTGCTAGGAAATCTCTAACCACAGCTGAGTAAACTCTGTCTGTTAAATGCATTCACACACAAACAGATGCATTTCACACGTTCTATTCTTGGCAGTGAAGGTTGAGCTGTGAGTAGGACCATGAACCACACAAGTGATGTAAACACCCCTTGTAACAGACAAGACTTACTGTCAAGCCAGGTACCGGTCTATAGGTAGAGGTCAAATAGAACACACCGTGGGGATTTCCAAGAACCAGACAGACAGACAGACAGACAGACAGACAGACAGACAGACAGACAGACAGACAGACAGACAGACAGACAGACAGACAGACAGACAGACAGAGACAGACAGACAGACAGACCTGGGTTCAACCCTGATGTAATATCAGACCTGGGTTCAACCCTGATGTAATATCAGACCTGGGTTCAACCCTGATGTAATATCAGACCTGGGTTCAACCCTGATGTGATATCAGACCTGGGTTCAACCCTGATGTAATATCAGACCTGGGTTCAACCCTGATGTGATATCAGACCTGGGTTCAACCCTGATGTGATATCAGACCTGGGTTCAACCCTGATGTGATATCAGATCTGGGTTCAACCCTGATGTGATATCAGATCTGGGTTCAACCCTGATGTGATATCAGACCTGGGTTTAACCCTGATGTGATACCAGACCTGGGTTCAACCCTGATGTGATATCAGACCTGGGTTCAACCCTGATGTAAAATCAGACCTGGGTTCAACCCTGATGTGATATCAGACCTGGGTTCAACCCTGATGTAAAATCAGACCTGGGTTCAACCCTGATGTAAAATCAGACCTGGGTTCAACCCACTGATGTAATATAGCTAGATAGAAGTATTAGATCCAGAGAAATATACAACTGAAGTCCGTCCTATTGATCCCCTCGTCAGTAATATAGAACTGAAGTCTGTCCTATTGATTCCCTCATCAGTAATATAGAACTGAAGTCTGTCCTATTGATCCCCTCGTCAGTAATATAGAACTGAAGTCTGTCCTATTGATCCCCTCATCAGTAATATAGAACTGAAGTCTGTCCTATTGATCCCCTCAGCAGTAATATAGAACTGAAGTCTGTCCTATTGATCCCCTCATCAGTAATATAGAACTGAAGTCTGTCCTATTGATCCCCTCATCAGTAATATAGAACTGAAGTCTGTCCTATTGATCCCCTCAGCAGTAATATAGAACTGAAGTCTGTCCTATTGATCCCCTCAGCAGTAATATAGAACTGAAGTCTGTCCTATTGATTCCCTCATCAGTAATATAGAACTGAAGTCTGTCCTATTGATCCCCTCATCAGTAATATAGAACTGAAGTCGGTCCTATTGAAACCACATGTTTGACTCCATACCATTTTTTATATTACATCCAATAGAATGAGTCCATCCTCCTATATCTCCTCCTACCAGCCTCCACTGGTGTCAGTACTACCAATACTGACAGCTGGCTCTGGTTGATGTTGATCAGTTTGAGGAGCAAGGGTTCCACCATGTGGACAAATCTAGCATATCAGGAAGATACGTTACCAGACACAGACACAGTGGCACGTACACACATGGTCTAATGCAGTAGTTCCCTGACCTTTTTCTGTTACTGTACCACCAACTGAATGTGTTACTCTCTGCCCAGAGTACCCCTGGAGTACCCCCTCTTGTACATTTTTACCAGTAGGCTTATGGTCTAATGAGTCTTCTCAAGTACACCCTGTGGATAGACCAAGTACCCCCAGGGGTCCTAGTACACCAGGTTGGGAACCACTGGTTTAATGGATCTGATTGGGAACCACTGGTTTAATGGATCTGATTGGGAACCGCTGGTTTAATGGGTCTGATTGGGAACCGCTGGTTTAATGGATCTGATTGGGAACCACTGGTTTAGTGGATCTGATTGGGAACCGCTGGTTTAATGGATCTGATTGGGAACCGCTGGTTTAATGGATCTGATTGGGAACCGCTGGTTTAATGGATCTGATTGGGAACCACTGGTTTAATGGATCTGATTGGGAACCGCTGGTTTAATGGATCTGATTGGGAACCGCTGGTTTAATGGATCTGATTGGGAACCACTGGTTTAATGGATCTGATTGGGAACCGCTGGTTTAATGGGTCTGATTGGGAACCACTGGTTTAGTGGATCTGATTGGGAACCGCTGGTTTAATGGATCTGATTGGGAACCGCTGGTATAATGGGTCTGATTGGGAACCGCTGGTTTAATGGGTCTGATTGGGAACCGCTGGTTTAATGGGTCTGATTGGGAACCGCTGGTTTAATGGGTCTGATTGGGAACCGCTGGTTTAATGGGTCTGATTGGGAACCACTGGTTTAATGGATCTGATTGGGAACCACTGGTTTAGTGGATCTGTAAAATGCAGAAATAAACCCCTTACGTATTTGAAGCCTCTAATTCAGATTTAATGAAGAGATCCTTAGTCGTACAGGCAAAGATGAAGAGATGCAGTCTCTCCCTCTCTCTCTACTTACTGTGTGAGTCAGACTTGGCCCTCTGATTAATTCTATTGGGTTGTAGAAGATGCTTTTAGTAGGCTAGCGATCTCTACTCATTCAGAACTAATGAACCCGTATAGGAAAACAAGATGAAATGGAACCAGACAGTGACCTAGACGAGACACGTTCTCTACTGCACTTAAAACACAGTCTCTCGCAGTTCTCACAAACATAAAATGGTTCATTTTGTGTTTTTATTTTCGATGTGTTTGTCCTCAGTTGTTTAAAGGGCTGATTTTGCTCTGCATGCTTCCTTGTTGTTTCTGCTGTCTGATTGGTCCCCTCATCAGTAATATAGAACTGAAGTCTGTCCTATTGATTCCCTCAGCAGTAATATAGAACTGAAGTCTGTCCTATTGATCCCCTCATCAGTAATATAGAACTGAAGTCTGTCCTATTGATCCCCTCATCAGTAATATAGAACTGAAGTCTGTCCTATTGATCCCCTCATCAGTAATATAGAACTGAAGTCTGTCCTATTGATCCCCTCATCAGTAATATAGAACTGAAGTCTGTCCTATTGATCCCCTCATCAGTAATATAGAACTGAAGTCTGTCCTATTGATCCCCTCATCAGTAATATAGAACTGAAGTCTGTCCTATTGATCCCCTCAGCAGTAATATAGAACTGAAGTCTGTTCTATTGATCCCCTCAGCAGTAATATAGAACTGAAGTCTGTCCTATTGATTCCCTCATCAGTAATATAGAACTGAAGTCTGTTCTATTGATCCCCTCAGCAGTAATATAGAACTGAAGTCTGTCCTATTGATTCCCTCATCAGTAATATAGAACTGAAGTCTGTCCTATTGATCTCCTCATCAGTAATATAGAACTGAAGTCTGTTCTATTGATCCCCTCAGCAGTAATATAGAACTGAAGTCTGTCCTATTGATCCCCTCATCAGTAATATAGAACTGAAGTCTGTCCTATTGATTCCCTCATCAGTAATATAGAACTGAAGTCTGTCCTATTGATTCCCTCATCAGTAATATAGAACTGAAGTCTGTTCTATTGATCCCCTCAGCAGTAATATAGAACTGAAGTCTGTCCTATTGATTCCCTCATCAGTAATATAGAACTGAAGTCTGTCCTATTGATATCCTCATCAGTAATATAGAACTGAAGTCTGTTCTATTGATCCCCTCATCAGTAATATAGAACTGAAGTCTGTCCTATTGATCCCCTCATCAGTAATATAGAACTGAAGTCTGTCCTATTGATCCCCTCATCAGTAATATAGAACTGAAGTCTGTCCTATTGATTCCCTCATCAGTAATATAGAACTGAAGTCTGTCCTATTGATTCCCTCATCAGTAATATAGAACTGAAGTCTGTTCTATTGATCCCCTCAGCAGTAATATAGAACTGAAGTCTGTCCTATTGATTCCCTCATCAGTAATATAGAACTGAAGTCTGTTCTATTGATCCCCTCAGCAGTAATATAGAACTGAAGTCTGTCCTATTGATCCCCTCATCAGTAATATAGAACTGAAGTCCGTCCTATTGATCCCCTCATCAGTAATATAGAACTGAAGTCTGTCCTATTGATCCCCTCATCAGTAATATAGAACTGAAGTCCGTCCTATTGATCCCCTCAGCAGTAATATAGAACTGAAGTCTGTCCTATTGATCCCCTCATCAGTAATATAGAACTGAAGTCGGTCCTATTGATCCCCTCATCAGTAATATAGAACTGAAGTCTGTCCTATTGATCCCCTCATCAGTAATATAGAACTGAAGTCTGTCCTATTGATCCCCTCATCAGTAATATAGAACTGAAGTCTGTCCTATTGATCCCCTCAGCAGTAATATAGAACTGAAGTCTGTCCTATTGATCCCCTCATCAGTAATATAGAACTGAAGTCTGTCCTATTGATCCCCTCATCAGTAATATAGAACTGAAGTCTGTCCTATTGATCCCCTCAGCAGTAATATAGAACTGAAGTCTGTCCTATTGATCCCCTCATCAGTAATATAGAACTGAAGTCTGTCCTATTGATCTCCTCATCAGTAATATAGAACTGAAGTCTGTCCTATTGATCCCCTCAGCAGTAATATAGAACTGAAGTCTGTCCTATTGATCCCCTCATCAGTAATATAGAACTGAAGTCTGTCCTATTGATTCCCTCATCAGTAATATAGAACTGAAGTCTGTCCTATTGATCCCCTCAGCAGTAATATAGAACTGAAGTCTGTCCTATTGATCCCCTCATCAGTAATATAGAACTGAAGTCTGTCCTATTGATCCCCTCATCAGTAATATAGAACTGAAGTCTGTCCTATTGTTTCTGCTGATGTTGACGATGTAACAGAAGCAGTGTGTTTTGTTGTTGAGAAAGTGTTTCCAAGCACTTCCTGGAAAGACGCCCAATGGAACTAGTAAAGACAATGGTTAAGTCTCAAATGACACCCTATTCCCTAAACACATAGTGCACTCCTTTTGACCAGGCCCCATAGAGCTCTGGCTAACACGAGTGCACTATGTAGGGAATAGGGTGGCAATTGGGACGAACACATTATCCTCACTGCTTATCTCTGATGTACATTACCAGTACATTACCATATATTACCAGTACATTACCATACATTACCATTACATTACAGTACATTACCAGTACATTACCAGTACATTACAGTACATTGCCAGTACATTACAGTACATTACCAGTATAATAAAGTACATTACCATTACATTGCAGTACATTGCAGTACATTGCCAGTACATTACAGTACATTACCAGTACAGTACATTACAGTACAATAAAGTACATTACCATTACATTGCAGTACATTACCAGTAGATTGCCAGTACATTGCCAGTACATTACAGTACAGTACATTACCATTACATTACAGTACATTACCAGTACATTACCAGTACATTATGTCTTTCTTTTTTATCAATAACAGCGGACTCCATAAACTGGTTCAGTAGTACAGCATTAGGTATTTATTTCAGAATTCAAATCTGACACTGTGTCAGTATGTTAACATTTATATATATATAAATATTATAACTAGGATATTTGAGCACGTCATATTAGAATGTCTCTTCATATCAAAGTTCCTCATTGTGTTGAATTATCTTCCTTCCATCTGCCGTCCTCTCTCTCCGTCCTCCACCATTTCCTCCATCAGCCCCCACCATACTCACTTCCATCCCACCACCCCTTCTTCACCCTCCAGCTCTCCTGCCCTCCCTCCCTCCCTTAGGCAGGTAGCCTAGCGGTTAAGAGTGTTGGTCGCTGGTTCAAATCCCTGAGCCGGCAAGGCAAAAAAATCTGCCTTTCTGCCCTTGTGCAAGGCCGTTAACCCCTAACAACAACTGGGCCGATGATGTCGATTTGAGAGAGGTTGGGTTAAATGTGGAAGACACATTTCAGTTGTGCAACTGACTAGGTATCCCCTTTCACCCACTCCCCCTCCCACCCTCTCTAGACTCACTCTCCGGCCCTACCGCCCTCTCTTGGGGGAGGCCATGGTGAGTGGGTTCATTTGGCAAGAGTTCAAGTGGTCCCAATTTGGAATCCTGTCCCCTTTCCCATCCCATTCCCTCGCCAGCCTCCATCACACCTCTGCCAAGACCAGGAAGGAATGCTCAAAAGCTCTAAAGCCCCCCTGCCTCTATCCTTATCTGTCAGCAGATGCCAAGGATTTGTTTTTAAACACAGAGCGTTAAACACAGCCCCCCATCCCCATGAGAATAGCCCTCTTAAATAACTCCTGATATATCTTGATTTGATGGAGATGGAGGTATTTTGGGCGAGCAGGGAGAAAGCTCAGTGCCAATCAGCTGGGGCTGTTAAGGACTCACATGTTAATATGTCACCATGTGTGGAGTATAAACAGTACATCTGCTTGGCTGACTCTCGGCCGGAAACCCTACTGGTCTGTCCGTACCTGTACACAGACTCCGGAATCACACCTCTTCTTGGTGCCCTACTGTTGCTATACATTAACCTCCTATTCATCAGCTCAGTCTAACATATCACTGCTGCTGCTCAGTCTAACATATCACTGCTGCTGCTCAGTCTAATATATCACCGCTGCTGCTCAGTCTAATATATCACTGCTGCTGCTCAGTCTAATATATCACTGCTGCTGCTCAGTCTAATATATCACTGCTGCTCAGTCTAATATATCACTGCTGCTGCTCAGTCTAACATATCACTGCTGCTGCTCAGTCTAATATATCACTGCTGCTGCTCAGTCTAATATATCACTGCTGCTGCTCAGTCTAATATATCACTGCTGCTGCTCAGTCTAATATATCACTGCTGCTCAGTCTAATATATCACTGCTGCTGCACAGTCTAATATATCACTGCTGCTGCACAGTCTAATATATCACTGCTGCTGCTCAGTCTAATATATCACTGCTGCTGCTCAGTCTAATATATCACTGCTGCTGCTCAGTCTAATATATCACTCAGTCTAATATATCGCTGCTGCTGCTCAGTCTAATATATCGCTGCTGCTGCTCAGTCTAATATATCGCTGCTGCTGCTCAGTCTAATATATCGCTGATGCTGCTCAGTCTAATATATCGCTGATGCTGCTCAGTCTAATATATCGCTGCTGCTGCTCAGTCTAATATATCACTGCTGCTGCTCAGTCTAATATATCACTGCTGCTGCTCAGTCTAATATATCACTCAGTCTAATATATCACTGCTGCTGCTCAGTCTAATATATCACTCAGTATAATATATCGCTGCTGCTGCTCAGTCTAATATATCGCTGCTGCTGCTCAGTCTAATATATCGCTGCTGCTGCTCAGTCTAATATATCACTGCTGCTGCTCAGTCTAATATATCGCTGCTGCTGCTCAGTCTAATATATCACTGCTGCTGCTCAGTCTAATATATCACTGCTGCTGCTCAGTCTAATATATCACTGCTGCTGCTCAGTCTAATATATCACTGCTGCTGCTCAGTCTAATATATCGCTGCTGCTCAGTCTAATATATCACTCAGTCTAATATATCACTGCTGCTGCTCAGTCTAATATATCACTCAGTCTATATCGCTGCTGCTGCTCAGTCTAATATATCGCTGCTGCTGCTCAGTCTAATATATCGTTGCTGCTGCTCAGTCTAATATATCGCTGCTGCTGCTCAGTCTAATATATCGCTGCTGCTGCTCAGTCTAATATATCGCTGCTGCTGCTCAGTCTAATATATCGCTGCTGCTGCTCAGTCTAATATATCACTGCTGCTGCTCAGTCTAATATATCACTCAATCTAATATATCACTGCTGCTGCTCAGTGTAATATATCACTCAGTCTAATATAACGCTGCTGCTGCTCAGTCTAATATATCGCTGCTGCTGCTCAGTCTAATATATCACTGCTGCTGCTCAGTCTAATATATCACTGCTGCTGCTCAGTCTAATATATCACTGCTGCTGCTCAGTCTAATACAGTGCCTTGCGAAAGTATTCGGCCCCCTTGAACTTTTCGACCTTTTGCCACATTTCAGGCTTCAAACATAAAGATATAAAACTGTAATTTTTTGTGAAGAATCAACAACAAGTGGGACACAATTATGAAGTGGAACGAAATTTATTGGATATTTCAAACTTTTTTAACAAATAAAAAACTGAAAAATTGGCCGTGCAAAATTATTCAGCCCCTTTACTTTCAGTGCAGCAAACTCTCTCCAGAAGTTCAGTGAGGATCTCTGAATGATCCAATGTTGACCTAAATGACTAATGATGATAAATAGAATCCACCTGTGTGTAATCAAGTCTCCGTATAAATGCACCTGCTCTGTGATAGTCTCAGAGGTCTGTTTAAAGCGCAGAGAGCATCATGAAGAACAAGGAACACACCAGGCAGGTCCGAGATACTGTTGTGGAGAAGTTTAAAGCCGGATTTGGATACAAAAAGATTTCCCAAGCTTTAAACATCCGAAGGAGCACTGTGCAAGCGATAATATTGAAATGGAAGGAGTATCAGACCACTGCAAATCTACGAAGTAATAGTTGACCAGGATGGTTATCCTGTCTGGTGTGAGATGGCATCATGACCAGGATGGTTATCCTCTCCAGTGTGAGATGGCATCATGACCAGGATGGTTATCCTGTCTGGTGTTAGATGGCATCATGACCAGGATGGTTATCCTGTGTGGTGTGAGATGGCATCATGACCAGGATGGTTATCCTGTCTGGTGTGAGATGGCATCATGACCAGGATGGTTATCCTGTCTGGTGTGAGATGGCATCATGACCAGGATGGTTATCCTGTCTGGTGTGAGATGGCATCATGACCAGGATGGTTATCCTGTCTGGTGTGAGATGGCATCATGACCACGATGGTTATCCTGTCTGGTGTGAGATGGCATTATGACCAGGATGGTTATCCTGTCTGGTGTGAGATGGCATCATGACCACGATGGTTATCCTGTCTGGTGTGAGATGGCATTATGACCAGGATGGTTATCCTGTCTGGTGTGAGATGGCATCATGACCAGGATTGTTATCCTGTCTGGTGTGAGATGGCATCATGACCAGGATGGTTATCCTGTCTGGTGTGAGATGGCATCATGGCCAGGATGGTTATCCTGTCTGGTGTGAGATTGCATCATGACCAGGATGGTTATCCTGTGTGGTGTTAGATGGCATCATGGCCAGGATGGTTATCCTGTCTGGTGTTGGATGGCATCATGACCATATTACTCCACTGTTATATATATTATTATCTAACCCCCATTCTAAAGATGTATTCTTAACTAACCCCTCTTCTATAGATGTATTCTTAACTAACTCCTCTTCTATAGATGTATTCTTAACTAACCCCTCTTCTATAGATGTATTGTCACGTTCTGACCAGTAAAGGGGTTATTTGTTATTGTAGTTTGGTCAGGACGTGGCAGGGGGGTATTTGTTTTATGTGGTTCGGGGTGTGTGTTTATGTAGAGGGGTGTTTGGTTAGTGTTTTCCGGGGTTTTTGGGCTATGTTCTAGTCTAGTCTTTTTAGTTCTATGTTTAGTTTATTGATTTGGCCTTCAATTGGAGGCAGCTGTTCCTCGTTGCCTCTGATTGAAGGACCTATATAGAGGGGGGTGTTTTGTTTGGGTTTTGTGGGAAGTTGTATTTGTGCACTGCTATGGTTAGCCTGCATTACTGTTTAGCTGTCGTTCGTTTTTTCGTTTTGTTGTTTTTGTATAGTGTGCATCATAAAATAAAGATGAGCATTCACGTACCCGCTGCATTTTGGTCCACTTCCCACGACGGCCGTTACAGAACCTCCCACCACCAACGGACCAAGCAGCAGGCCCAGGAAGAGGAAGGATCCTGGGCCAGGGAGAGAAGGGAGTGGAGGACATTTTGGACATGGGAGGAGGTAATGGCAGGGGACAAGACCCTGCCATGGAAACAGTTGGAGACAGCGAGGGAGGAACGCCGAAAGTGGAGCGAAGAGCGGGCCCAACGTAGGATGCATGAGAGGCAGCCCCAATACATTTTTGGGGGGGGCACACGGGTAGTTTGGCTGGGCCAGGGTTAAGCCCCAAGCCAACTCCCCGTGCTTATTGGAGGCAGCTTGTTACTGGTCAGGCCCCGTGCTATGGGGTGATGCGCACGGCGTCGAGGCCGAGCATTCACAGGCCGGTGTGCGCGGTGCCAGCGCCCCGCATTTGCCAGGGGGAAGCGGGCATCCAGCCAGTAAGGGTGGTGCCAGTACTGCGCTCAAGACCGCCAGTGCGCCTTCACGGCCCAGTGTATCCTGTTCCCGCTCCTCGTACTAGCCCTGAGGTGCGTGTTTCCAGTCTGGCACATCCAAAGCCAGCACCACGCACCAGGCCTCCAGTGCGTCAGCCCAGTCCAACTCGTCCTGTTCCTGCTCCCCACACTAGCCTTGGGGTGCATGTCTCCAGTCTGGTACCTCCACTACCAGCCCCACGCATCAGGCTTTCAGTGCGCAGTCCCCGTCCAGAGCTTCCAACGACAGTACCCCGTCCAGAGCTTCCGACGACAGTACCCCGTCCAGAGCTTCCGGCGACAGTACCCCGTCCAGAGTGTCCGGAAACAGTGCCCCGTCCAGAGTGTCCGGCAACAGTACCCCGTCCAGAGTGTCCGGCAACAGTGCCCCGTCCAGAGTGTCCGGCAACAGTGCCCCGTCTAGAGACGGCCCACAGTCCGGAACCGAGAGTGACGGCCCACAGTCCGGAACCGAGTGAGACGGCCCACAGTCCGGAACCGAGTGAGACGGCCTACAGTCCGGAATCAGCGCAGCCAGAGTCGCCCTACAGTCCAGAGCTCCCAGAGTCGCCCTACAGTCCGGAGCTCCCAGAATCGCCCTACAGTCCGGAGCTCCCAGAATCGTCCGTCTGCCCGAGGTCTACAGCGAAGTGCTTCAGCCCGAGGTCTACAGCGATGCGCTTCAGCCAGAGGCATTCAGCGGGGGTGGACAGGTTAGGTGGGGTACTAAGGCCAGAGCCTGAGCCACCTCCAGAGTAGGAGGATTGGGGAGGGGGGGGTGTAGCACGGGAACCGTCGGTGACGGCAGCCACCCTCCCTTCCCTCCCTTTAGTTTGGGGGGTTTATTTTGTGTTTATTTTTTTGTGTGAGGTGCATCCGGGGTCTGCACCTTTTGGGGGGGGGGGGGGGGGGGGGGGTTTACTGTCACGTTCTGACCAGTAAAGGGGTTATTTGTTATTGTAGTTTGGTCAGGACGTGGCAGGGGGGTATTTGTTTTATGTGGTTCGGTGTGTGTGTTTATGTAAAGGGGTGTTTGGTTAGTGTTTTCCGGGGTTTTTGGGCTATGTTCTATGTTAGTATATTTCTACATTCTAGTCTAGTCTTTTTAGTTCTATGTTTAGTTTATTGATTTGGCCTTCAATTGGAGGCAGCAGTTCCTGGTTGCCTCTGATTGAAGGACCTATATAGAGGGGGGTGTTTTGTTTGGGTTTTGTGGGAAGTTGTGTTTGTGCACTGCTATGTTTAGCCTGCATTACTGTTTAGCTGTCGTTCGTTTTTCGTTTTGTTGTTTTTGTATAGTGTGCGTCATAAAATAAAGATGAGCATGGACAGGACAATTAATCTAATGACATGTCCGATGTATAAGAACAATTTTTAATTTTGAACACCATTTCTGCTTGTGAACAAACATGGTCCCTTTGATGACTTGGAGGCTGTGTTGACTGCTGTGACTAAGAGCATGGTAACATGTTGAGTTGACACTCTGACAACTAAGGATGGATTTGTCTACAGAGGGAAACAAGATGGTGGGAGTGTTGATGACATTTTGAAGGAGAAAGGCTGTTTCCAGACCCTCAACAATCAAGACCATTTCTTGGAAAGTAGACTGAAGAGAAATGGTTACCATCTAGAGAGCAACATTCTAGCACATCCCAGTCCCTCTGACTAAGCACCCCTTATTTAAAACCAGTCCCAGATAGGGACACAACACTGGACAGACAGACATATGTTATGAGTGTATGTTTCAGTCTTGTCTTTCAACAGACCACTGATGAAGTCCCAACTTCCCTCTCGATGTTCCTGAACGTTCCCTGTCTCCTCGGAATACCCAGAGCTATGCAATACCCAGAACCCAGTGCCTGGAATCTCTAATGCCTCAGAATAAACACACATACTGTAAAAGACAGAGAGAAAGAGAGGAGGAGAGGAGGAGAGAGGAGAAGAGAGAAGGAGCTGAGCAGAGAGAAGGAGCAGAGGAGAGAAGGGGAGGAAGAGAGAGGAGAGGAGGAGAGAGAAGGAGAGGAGGAGAGAGAAGGAGAGGAGGAGAGAGAAGGAGAGAGAAGGAGCAGAGGAGAGGAGGAGAGAGAAGGAGAGCAGGAGAGAGAAGGAGAGGAGGAGAGCAAAGGAGAGGAGGAGAGCGAAGGAGAGGAGAGAGGAGAACAGGAGAGAAGGAGAGGAGGAGAGAGAAGAGAAGGAGAGTATCCTTATGTTGATTCACCTACAGTGGCTAGTGTGGAGTGTCCTTGTGTTGATTCACCTACAGGTCTAAAGTGCAGTATCCTTACGTTGATTCACCTACAGTGGCTAGTGTGGAGTGTCCTTACGTTGATTCACCTACGTGGCTAGTGTGGAGTGTCCTTACGTTGATTCACCTACAGTGGCAAGAAAAAGTATATGAACTCTTTGGAATTACCTGGATTTCTGCATAAATTGGTCATCAAATTTGATCTGATCATCTTAGTCACAACAATCACAACAATAGGTAAACACAGTGTGCTTAAACTAATAACACATAAATGATTGTATTTGTCTTGTCTATATTGAATACATCATTTAAACATTCACAGTAGGTGAACCCCTAGGTTAATGACCTCTCCATTAGCTAACTGGAGTCAGGAGTCAGCTAACCTGGACTCCAATCAATGTTGGTTAAAGAGATGTTGGTTACAGCTGCCCTGCCCTATACAAAACACTCACACAATGTGAGTTTGTTATTCACAAGAAGCATTGCCTGATGTGAACCATGCCTCAAACAAAAGAGATCTCAAAAGACCTAAGATTAAGAATTGTTGACTTGCATAAAGCTGGAAAGGGCTACAAAAGTATCTCTAAAAGCCTTGATGTTCATCAGTCCACAGTAAAGCAAATTGTCTATAAATGGAGAAAGTTCAGCACTGTTGCTACTCTCCCTAGGAGTGGCCGTCCTGCAAAGATGACTGCAAGAGCACAGCGTAGAATGCCCAGTTAGGTTAAGAAGAATCCTAGAGTGTCAGCTAAAGACTTACAGAAATCTCTGGAACATGCTAACATTTCTGTTGACGAGTCTTCGATATGTAAAACACTTAACAAGAATGGTGTTCATGGGAGGACATCAACATCAAATCCTCATCCCAACTGTAAAGTATGGTGGAGGGAGCATCATGGTTTGGGGCAGCTTTGCTGCCTCAGGGCACGGACAGCTTGCTATCATCAACAGAAAAATGAATTCCCAAGTTTATCAACACATTTTGCAGGAGAATGTTAGGCATTCTCCACCCAATTGAAGCTCAACAGAAGGTGGGTGATGCAACAGGACAACGACCCAAAATACTGAAGTAAATCAACAACAGAATGGCTTCAACAGAAGAAAACACGCCTTCTGGAGTGGCCCAGTCAGAGTCCTGACCTCAACCCGATTGAGATGCTGTGGCATGACCTCAAGAGAGCAGTTCACACCAGATATCCCAAGAATATTGCTGAACTGAAACAGTTTTGTAAAGAGGAATGGTCCAAAATTCCTCCTGACCGTTGTGCAGGTCTGATCCACAACTACAGAAAACGTTTGGTTGAGGTTATTGCTGCGAAAGGAGGGTCAACCAGTTATTAAATCCAAGGGTTCACATACTTGTTCCACCCTACACTGTGAATGTTTACACGGTGTGTTCAATAAAGACATGAAAACGTATAATTGTTTGTGTGTTATTAGTTTAAGCAGAATGTGTTTGTCTATTGTTGTGACCTAGATTAAGATCAGATCAAATTTTATGACCAATGGCTAAAGTGCTGTATCCTTATGTTGATTCACCTACATGACTAGAGTGGAGTATCCTTACGTTGATTCACCTACATGGCTAGAGTGGAGTATCCTTACGTTGATTCACCTACATGGCTAGAGAGGAGTATCCTTATGTTGATTCACCAGTAACTTAGATTTACCATCAACAGATAGGCAAACAGACAGACAGATAAGCAAGCGCACACACACACACACACACACACACACACACACACACACACACACACACACACACACACACACACCACACACACACACACACACACACACACACACACACACACACACACACACACACACACACACACACACACGAGGCCTCCTCTACATGTGACCACCAGCTGAAGGCAGAGGAAAACAGGGTAACAGTAGAGGTAGATCATCCTGAACTAAAGAAAGCTGCCCCAGAATAAAAAGGACCGGGTGGGGGGTGCGGGGACAGCTGGACGGGCCATGCCACGAAATGGATGCCAAAAATAAAATGATTTGTTTCACAGAGGTTAGTCGGTCTGTTCGCACTCCGTTCCTTAGAGAGAGTGAGAGAAAGAACGAGAGAGAGAGAGAGAGAGAGAGAGAGAGAGAGAGAGGGGGAGGGAGAACGAGAGAGAGAGAGAGAGAGAGAGAGAGAGAGAGAGAGAGAGAGAGAGAGAGAGAGAGAGAAAGAGAGAGCCAGTCAGCAAACTGAATAGCTATATAAGGAAACTCTTCTGGAGCAGTGGGGGTTTCTGGGAAGAGAGCTGCTGGTATTGGTGGGGTAATAGAGTGTGTGTGTGTTTGGGTGCGTGTGCGTGTGTGTGTGTGTGTGTGTGTGTGCGTGTGTGTGGAGGAATGCCACGTAGGCTCAGCTGATCGCCACTACTGTCCTGGAAACAGGTCAGCACCAGGTCACGGCCATGACCTTTCACCTCTGACCTACTTCTGGTCTAGTTACAGCCCTGCTAGTCTACATAGTTACATGAGAGGTCTAGTTACAGCCCTGCTAGTCTACATAGTTACATTACAGCCCTGCTAGTCTACATAGTTACATTAGCGAGGTCTAGTTACAGCCCTGCTAGTCTACATAGTTACATTAGCGAGGTCTAGTTACAGCCCTGCTAGTCTACATAGTTACATTAGAGAGGTCTAGTTACAGCCCTGCTAGTCTACATAGTTACATTAGAGAGGTCTAGTTACAGCCCTGCTAGTCTACATAGTTACATTAGAGAGGTCTAGTTACAGCCCTGCTAGTCTACATAGTTACATTAGCGAGGTCTAGTTACAGCCCTGCTAGTCTACATAGTTACATTAGAGAGGTCTAGTTACAGCCCTGCTAGTCTACATAGTTACATTAGAGAGGTCTAGTTACAGCCCTGCTAGTCTACATAGTTACATTAGAGAGGTCTAGTTACAGCCCTGCTAGTCTACATAGTTACATTAGAGAGGTCTAGTTACAGCCCTGCTAGTCTACATAGTTACATTAGCGAGGTCTAGTTACAGCCCTGCTAGTCTACATAGTTACATTAGCGAGGTCTAGTTACAGCCCACCTAGTCTACATAGTTACATTAGAGAGGTCTAGTTACAGCCCTGCTAGTCTACATAGTTACATTAGAGAGGTCTAGTTACAGCCCACCTAGTCTACATAGTTACATTACAGCCCTGCTAGTCTACATAGTTACATTAGAGAGGTCTAGTTACAGCCCACCTAGTCTACATAGTTACATTACAGCCCTGCTAGTCTACATAGTTACATTAGCGAGGTCTAGTTACAGCCCTGCTAGTCTACATAGTTACATTAGCGAGGTCTAGTTACAGCCCTGCTAGTCTACATAGTTACATTAGAGAGGTCTAGTTACAGCCCTGCTAGTCTACATAGTTACATTAGAGAGGTCTAGTTACAGCCCTGCTAGTCTACATAGTTACATTAGAGAGGTCTAGTTACAGCCCTGCTAGTCTACATAGTTACATTAGCGAGGTCTAGTTACAGCCCTGCTAGTCTACATAGTTACATTAGAGAGGTCTAGTTACAGCCCTGCTAGTCTACATAGTTACATTAGAGAGGTCTAGTTACAGCCCTGCTAGTCTACATAGTTACATTAGAGAGGTCTAGTTACAGCCCTGCTAGTCTACATAGTTACATTAGAGAGGTCTAGTTACAGCCCTGCTAGTCTACATAGTTACATTAGCGAGGTCTAGTTACAGCCCTGCTAGTCTACATAGTTACATTACAGCCCTGCTAATTCAAATTCAAATCTGAACCTCAAATTTGAAACAAAGCCAGTTCTTCTTCTTTTTTCCACTCTTGCCCTCTAATCAGGCACAGATTTGCTCTGGTGGTGTTATTTGGCAGGCTACCACAGCATGAGGGACAGGAAATTGATAGCTAGCTAACGGTAGAATAAGCATCATGAGGGACAGGAAGTAGCTAGCTAACAGTAGAATAAACATAATGAGGGACAAGAAATAGCTAGCTAGCTAACGGTAGAATAGCATCATGAGGGACAGGGAGTAGATAGCTAGCTAACGGTAGGCAGAAATTGATTCTCCAATAGACATTCCTGATCGCACTTGTAGGCGCTGTCATGGCGATGTTGGCTAGCTAAGCTCATGCTCACAAACACGTCATCGGGTCTAATGGTTGTCTCTCGCTGAACTGCGCATATGCAGTACATCAAATTGAAGGCACTACTTTGATATAAAGTTGCTTTGACAAAAAATGAAAAAGTGTCAGCTTGTCTCTTTCACGCGGTTGGAATAATGACTACTACTTAAGACATTGGCACGAATTCCCTTAGATTTAGAGAAAATGAACAAATAAGGAAGAATGTTTCAGTGTGTGTTTTCAGTAATCACTGTTTTGCCATGTAGCATTGTGGCTAACTTCTGGAACGACACACTACTTTTTTTTATGCAAAAAGTTTTATAAAATATCGTGGGGAAGTATGCAATCATTTCCTTTCCTTTTCGGCATCAGAACTGCTTAATTCTCATTTGAGACATAGTTTTTGTGTTTAATAGGCAAAACTACACACTCTGTTTACATAATATGTTAGAACATTGATCTGATTTACATAATTTGTAGTCTTCGATATTTCAGATGTACATAATTTTTCACAAAGTAGTTTGCAGGTAGTGAAGTACTTTTTCAAACTAGCTTTAGTGTAGTTTAACTTCTTCCAGTGCGAAACTAAATTGTCAGAGTAGCTTTCCCAACACTGCTAGCTAGCTAATGGTAGAATAAGAATCATGAGGGACAGGAATCAGCCAGCTAGCTAACTGTAGCATAAGCATCACATCCCAGGAAGTAGCTATCTAGATAGATAACGGTAGAATAAGTATCATGAGGGACAGGAAGTAGCTAGCTAATGGTAGAATAAGTATCATGAGGGACAGGAAGGGGCTAGCTAGCTAACTGTAGCATAAGCATCATACCCCATGAAGTAGCTAGCTAACAGTAGAATAAGTATCATGAGGGACAGGAAGTAGCTAGCTGATACTAGAGGGTTTTGTAGTTGATGAAGAGCCAATGCCATACTGTATGTGTGACACTGCTTGATGCTCACAGTAACCAAGCAACAGGGGAACTAGTTCTCTAGGGGAGTGAAGTCGAGCTAGATACCAGCCAGTCAGACTGGGCCAAACAATTCTATCCAATGATATTCTCTCTAAACATCTTGAATCTTTACATCATTTACATTAGTGACCAATCACTGTCATGGAGAGATGCATGGTGCGGAGGCTTTTGTTCCTGCTCAGCATTACCACACCAGATTCAACAAATCATGGTCACTGATGAACAGTTGAGTAGGCGAAGAGCGGGCTATCTTCATTTTCCTCCCTGAGCAAAAGTATACAGACTTTAATAGCTGTAGACGACAGAACCAGGGTAGAAGTGGTGAACGTAACAGTCTATGGTGGATCAATGAAACGCCTATAGACGCTTCCCTGTTGCAACAGACAGTTCAGTTGACATGTTACTAACTGAAGTATATTGGTAGCTTGTAGGGCATCTATAGATGGACTCTCCAAATAACTTGTTAGCCCATATTATGTGTCTGTCTAATGATTCGTTTGGTTGTCAGAAAATAGCCTCCAATTTCCTCTCTGGAACAAAGGCATGGTTAATCCCTCTCTCCAGAGACCCTGATATCCCTGTCCATATGGCCGTGTGTGTGTATGTGTGGTGTGTGTGTGTGTGTGTGTGTGTGTGTGTGTGTGTGTGTGTGTGTGTGTGTGTGTGTGTGTGTGTGTGTGTGTGTGTGTGTGTGTGTGTGTGTGTGTGTGTGTGTGTGTGTGTGTGTGTCCATATGTCCTCAGACCAGAGGGAGTTAAAGAGGGGATGAGAGAGATGACAGTTGTGGGGGGAGAAAGACACAGAAAGCTCCTAGTTATAACTGGATTAACTCTCCAACAGGAGAAAGGAGAGGAGAGGAGAGGAGAGGAGAGGAGAGGAGAGGAGAGGAGAGGAGAGGAGAGGAGAGGAGAGGAGAGGAGAGGAGAGGAGAGGAGAGGAGAGGAGAGGAGGAACGGTATCTCTAGCTGGTTACTGAAGCTTGTGGACTATCTATCACCCATGGTGAGATCCCATCTGTCTTGGAGTTTGATCTGACCCCTGAAACACCACCACCCTCCAACCACCTTCTGCATCCCAAATGGAACCCTATTCCCTTTATAGTGCACTACTTTAGAACAAGGGCCCATGGGCTCCAAAGGGAATATAATGCCTATTGGGACAGAGACACCATCTTCTCCAGGCCCACTAGCACCTCCAACCCTAAAACTGGTGTCTGGATGCCCATTGGACAGTACATGGGGCCATATGGCTTGGTGGAGACAGAGAGGTAAAGGCTGGTGTCTTGCTGCCCATTGGACAGTACATGGGCCATATGACTTGGTACAGACAGTGAGGTAAAGGCTGGTGTCTTGCTGCCCATTGGACAGTACATGGGACCATATGGCTTGGTGGAGACAGAGAGGTAAAGGCTGGTGTCTTGCTGCCCATTGGACAGTACATGGGCCATATGACTTGGTACAGACAGTGAGGTAAAGGCTGGTGTCTGGCTGGGACAGTACATGGGACCATATGGCTTGGTGGAGACAGTGAGGTAAAGGCTGGTGTCTTGCTGCCCATTGGACAGTACATGGGACCATATGACTTGGTACAGACAGTTAGGTAAAGGCTGGTGTCTGGCTGCCCATTGGACAGTACATGGGACCATATGACTTGGTGGAGACAGTGAGGTAAAGGCTGGTGTCTTGCTGCCCATTGGACAGTACATGGGCCATATGACTTGGTACAGACAGTGAGGTAAAGGCTGGTGTCTTGCTGCCCATTGGACAGTACATGGGACCATATGGCTTGGTGGAGACAGAGAGGTAAAGGCTGGTGTCTTGCTGCCCATTGGACAGTACATGGGCCATATGACTTGGTACAGACAGTGAGGTAAAGGCTGGTGTCTGGCTGGGACAGTACATGGGACCATATGGCTTGGTGGAGACAGTGAGGTAAAGGCTGGTGTCTTGCTGCCCATTGGACAGTACATGGGACCATATGACTTGGTACAGACAGTTAGGTAAAGGCTGGTGTCTGGCTGCCCATTGGACAGTACATGGGACCATATGACTTGGTGGAGACAGTGAGGTAAAGGCTGGTGTCTTGCTGCCCATTGGACAGTACATGGGACCATATGGCTTGGTGGAGACAGTGAGGTAAAGGCCGGTGTCTGGCTGCCCATTGGACAGTACATGGGACCATATGGCTTGGTGGAGACAGAGAGGTAAAGGCTGGTGTCTGGCTGGGACAGTACATGGGACCATATGGCTTGGTGGAGACAGTGAGGTAAAGGCTGGTGTCTTGCTGCCCATTGGACAGTACATGGGACCATATGGCTTGGTGGAGACAGTTAGGTAAAGGCTGGTGTCTTGCTGCCCATTGGACAGTACATGGGACCATATGACTTGGTGGAGACAGTGAGGTAAAGGCTGGTGTCTTGCTGCCCATTGGACAGTACATGGGACCATATGGCTTGGTGGAGACAGAGAGGTAAAGGCTGGTGTCTTGCTGCCCATTGGACAGTACATGGGACCATATGGCTTGGTGGAGACAGTGAGGTAAAGGCTGGTGTCTTGCTGCCCATTGGACAGTACATGGGACCATATGACTTGGTGGAGACAGTGAGGTAAAGGCTGGTGTCTTGCTGCCCATTGGACAGTACATGGGGCCATATGGCTTGGTGGAGACAGAGAGGTAAAGGCTGGTGTCTGGCTGCCCATTGGACAGTACATGGGACCATATGGCTTGGTGGAGACAGTGAGGTAAAGGCTGGTGTCTGGCTGGGACAGTACATTGGACCATATGGCTTGGTGGAGACAGAGAGGTAAAGGCTGGTGTCTGGCTGGGACAGTACATGGGACCATATGGCTTGGTGGAGACAGAGAGGTAAAGGCTGGTGTCTGGCTGCCCACGGTACAGTACATGGGGCCATATGGCTTGGTGGAGACAGAGAGGTAAAGGCTGGTGTCTTGCTGCCCATTGGACAGTACATGGGACCATATGGCTTGGTGGAGACAGTGAGGTAAAGGCTGGTGTCTTGCTGCCCATTGGACAGTACATGGGGCCATATGACTTGGTACAGACAGTGAGGTAAAGGCTGGTGTCTGCCTGGGACAGTACATGGGACCATATGGCTTGGTGGAGACAGTGAGGTAAAGGCTGGTGTCTTGCTGCCCATTGGACAGTACATGGGACCATATGACTTGGTACAGACAGTTAGGTAAAGGCTGGTGTCTGGCTGCCCATTGGACAGTACATGGGACCATATGACTTGGTGGAGACAGTGAGGTAAAAGCTGGTGTCTTGCTGCCCATTGGACAGTACATGGGATCATATGGCTTGGTGGAGACAGTGAGGTAAAGGCTGGTGTCTGGCTGCCCATTGGACAGTACATGGGACCATATGGCTTGGTGGAGACAGTGAGGTAAAGGCTGGTGTCTTGCTGCCCATTGGACAGTACATGGGACCATATGACTTGGTACAGACAGTTAGGTAAAGGCTGGTGTCTTGCTGCCCATTGGACAGTACATGGGACCATATGGCTTGGTGGAGACAGTGAGGTAAAGGCTTGTGTCTGGCTGGGACAGTACATGGGGCCATATGGCTTGGTGGAGACAGAGAGGTAAAGGCTGGTGTCTGGCTGCCCACGGTACAGTACATGGGGCCATATGGCTTGGTGGAGACAGAGAGGTAAAGGCTGGTGTCTTGCTGCCCATTGGACAGTACATGGGACCATATGGCTTGGTGGAGACAGTGAGGTAAAGGCTGGTGTCTTGCTGCCCATTGGACAGTACATGGGACCATATGGCTTGGTGGAGACAGTGAGGTAAAGGCTTGTGTCTGGCTGCCCACGGTACAGTACATGGGGCCATATGACTAGAGTGCCGAGAGGTTCATATAAATTCTTTCCAACGTTTAATTTCCAATGTCCAGGCTGTGAGTCAAAATGAATGGCCAACATACACCACATTTATGTATGACTGTGGATCTGTCCCAAATGGCCCCCTTATTCCCTACATAGTGCACTACGTTTGACCTGGGCCCACATCCACAGAGCATCGCAGAGTAGGACAGATGGATATGCTTTGTGTACACGGGCTCAGAGCCCTATGGACCATGGTCAAAAGTACTGCACTATGTAGGGAATAGATCCATTTGGAATAGATCCATATGGGTCCTGGTCGGCCATGGAAACCCATTTTATGAAGCTCCTGACGAACAGTTCTTGTGCTGACGTTGCTTCCAGAGGCAGTTTGGAACTCGGTAGTGAGTGTTGCAACTGAGGACAGATGCTATGCGCTTTTACACTTGTTGGTCCCTGTTCTGTGAACTTGTCGCCCTCCACTTCTTGGCTAAGCTGTTGTTGCTCCTAGATGTTTTCACTTCACAATAACAGCACTTACAGTTGACCGGGGAAGCTCTAGCAGTGCAGAAATTTTACGAATTGACTTGTTGTAAAGGTGGCATCCTATGACGGTGCCATGTTGAAAGTCAGTGAACTCTTCAGTAAGGACATTCCACTGTCAATGTTTGTCTATGGAGATTGCATGGCTGCGTGCTCGATTTGACACACCTGTCAGCAACGGGTGTGGCTGAAATAGCTGAATCCACTAATTTGAATGGGTGTCCACATACCTTTGTATATATAATGTACCTCAGCCTGTCAATCCCCCTATAATAAACCTAACATTGAAGTCAGAAGTTTGCATACACTTAGGTTGGAGTCATTAAAATTCATTTTTCATCCACTCCACAAATTTCTTGTTAAAAACTATATTTTTAAAAACGATATCTACTTTGTGCATGACACAAGTAATTTTTCCAACAATTGTTTACAGACAGATTATTTCACTTATAATTCACTGTGTCACAATTCCAGTGGGTCAGAAGTTTACATACACTAAGTTGACTGTGCCTTTAAACAACGAGGAAAATTCAAGAAAATTATGTTATGGCTTAAGAAGCTTCTGATAGGCTAATTGACACCATTTGAGTCAATTGGCGGTGTACCTGTGGATGTATTTCAAGGCCTACCTTCAAACTCAGTGCCTCTTTGCATGACATCATGGGAAAATCAAAAGAAATCAGCCAAGAACTCAGAAAAAAATTGTAGACCTCCACAAGTCTGGTTCATCCTTGGGAGCAATTTCCAAACGCCTGAAGGTACCACGATCATCTGTACAAACAATAGTACGCAAGTATAAACACCATGGGACCACGCAGCCATCATACCGCTCAGGAAGGAGACGCGTTCTGTCTCCTAGAGATGAACATATTTTGGTGTGAAAAGTGAAAATCACAGAACAACAGCAAAAGACCTTGTGAAGATGCTGGAGTAAACAGGAACAAAAGTATTTATATCCACAGTAAAACGAGTCCTATATCGACATAACCTGAAAGACCGCTCAGCAAGGAAGAAGCCACTGCTCCAAAACTGCCATAAAAATGCCAGACTACGGTTTGCAACTGCACATGGGGACAAAGATCGTACTTTTTGGAGAAATGTCCTCTGGTCTGATGAAACAAAAATAGAACTGTTTGGCCATAATGACCATCCTTATGTTTGGAGGAAAAAGGGGGAGGCTTGCAAGCCGAAGAACACCATCCCAACCGTGAAGCACGAGGGTGGCAGCATAATGTTGTGGGGGTGCTTTGCTGCAGGAGGGACTGGTGCACTTCACAAAATAGATGGCATCATGAGGTAGAAAAATGATGTGGATATATTGAAGCAACATCTCAAGACATGAGTCAGGAAGTTAAAGCTTGGTCGCAAATGGGTCTTCTAAATGGACAATGACCCCAAGCATACTTCCAAAGTTGTGGCAAAATGGCTTAAGGACAACAAAATCAAGGTATTGGAGTGGCCATCACAAAGTCCTGACCTCAATCCTATAGAACATTTGTGGGCAGAACTGAAAAAAGTGTGTGCGAGCAAGGAGGCCAACAAACCTGACTCAGTTACACCAGCTCTGTCAAGAGCAATGGGCCAAAATTCACCCAACTTATTGTGGGAAGCTTGTGGAAGGCTACCCGAAACGTTTGACCCAAGTTAAACAATTTAAAAGTAATACTACCAAATACTAATTGAGTGTATGTAAACTTCTGACCCACTGGGAATGTGATGAAATAAATAAAAGTTTAAATAAATCATTCTCTCTACTATTATTCTGACATTTCACATTCTTAAAATAAAATGGTGATCCTAACTGACCTAAGACAGGGAATTGAAAAACTGAGTTTAAATGTATTTGGCTAAGGTGTATGTAAACTTCCGACTTCAACTGTACTTATCTTCCGCTTTAGACCAGGGAGTCAATGGGACGGGAACTTTACATTTGACTGACTGGCTGACTGACTGACTGGCTGGCTGACTGACTGACTGACTGACTGACTGACTGACTGACTGACTGACAGACTGACAGACTGTCTGCACACAATCTGCACAGTGTTGGCCCAGCAGACACAGAGAGAGGGATAAACTGAACACACACAGAGAGAGAGTGTTGGCTTTCATGTTGACAGCATATCCCGCCTCCTAGTGACCACATGAGACTGATTGGCTGTTTACTCCTGATTTCAGCCCTAACATCACTCAGACCCTGTTGATTGGTCAATGGTCCTCTCGAATGACAATACCCATCTGTTTGATTGATTGTCTGTACTGATGAATCAGAGAGATAATGACATAATCTGGTCCTGTAACCTCCACCTCCCATCCACCTATCACAGTCCTGGCTGCGATGTTCTGATATGTACGGTGCATCAGTCTGCAGCTAAAGAAACATGAACTACGTTACTTCTACATATAGAGAGATACAGAGAGGTCTATGTCCAGACTACACTGGGATTATAATATGTTACTTCTACATATAGAGAGATACAGAGAGGTCTATGTCCAGACTACACTGGGATTATAATATGTTACTTCTACATTTAGAGAGATACAGAGAGGTCTGTCCAGACTACACTGGGATTATAATATGTTACTTCTACATATAGAGAGATACAGAGAGGTCTATGTCCAGACTACACTGGGATTATAATATGTTACTTCTACATTTAGAGAGATACAGAGAGGTCTGTCCAGACTACACTGGGATTATAATATGTTACTTCTACATTTAGAGAGATATAGAGAGGTCTATGTCCAGACTACACTGGGATTATAATATGTTATTTCTACATTTAGAGAGATACAGAGAGGTCTATGTCCAGACTACACTGGGATTATAATATGTTGTTTCTACATTTAGAGAGATATAGAGAGGTCTATGTCCAGACTACACTGGGATTATAATGTTATTTCTACATATAGAGAGATATAGAGAGGTCTATGTCAAGACTACACTGTGATTACAACGTTACGTCTACATTTAGAGAGGTCTATGTCCAACCATTCTGTTGTAGTGGGCTCTCTCCTCTCCTCTCCTCTCTTCTCTCTCCTCTCCTCTCCTCTCCTCTCCTCTCCTCTCCTCTCCTCTCCTCTCCTCTCCTCTCCTCTCCTCTCCTCTCCTCTCCTCTCCTCTCCTCTCCGTTGTAGTGGGATCTCCTCTCATTTCCTCCCCTACCGTTCCCAGTCTAAGTCTACACAGTAGTAGGGACAGGTTAGTGGACAGGTTATGGACAGGCTAGAGACAGGTTAGAGACAGGATAGGGACAGGATAGAGACAGGTTAGAGGCCCACGCCTGCCCCAGCCCTCCTGCTGCTTGTTCCTCTGTCATTAGCCAAGCAGGTGGCAGTGGGATCCAGGCTTCCCCTGCATGGGCTGCTGCCCGCCCTCCCTCCCTCCCTCCCTCCCTCCCTCCCTCCCTCCCTCCCTCCCTCCCTCCCTGCTGCTGCCCTCCCTCCCTCCCTCCCTCCCTCCCTGCTACTGCCCTCCCTCCCTCCCTCCCTCCCTACCTCCCTTCCTCCCTGCTGCTGCCCTCCCTCCCTCCCTCCCTCCCTCCCTCCCTCCCTCCCTCCCTGCTGCTGCCCTCCCTCCCTCCCTCCCTCCCTCCCTCCCTCCCTCCCTCCCTCCCTCCCTCCCCCCTCCCTCCCTCCCTCCCTCCCTCCCTACCTCCCTCCCTCCCTGCTGCTGCCCTACCTCCCTCCATCCCTGCTGCTGCCCTCCCTCCCTACCTCCCTCCCTCCCTCCCTACCTACCTCCCTGCTGCTACCCTCCCTCCCTCCCTCCCTCCCTCCCTGCTGCTGCCCTCCCTCCCTCCCTACCTACCTCCCTGCTGCTGCCCTACCTCCCTCCCTTCTGCTGCCCTACCTCCCTCCCTGCTGCTGCCCTACCTCCCTCCCTCCCTGCTGCTGCCCTACCTCCCTCCCTCCCTACCTCCCTCCCTGCTGCTGCCCTACCTCCCTACCTCCCTCCCTCCCTCCCTGCTGCTGCCCTCCCTCCCTCCCTACCTCCCTCCCTGCTGCTGCCCTCCCTCCCTGCTGATGCCCTACCTCCCTCCCTCCCTGCTGCTGCCCTCCCTCCCTACCTCCCTCCCTCCCTACCTACCTCCCTGCTGCTGCCCTCCCTCCCTCCCTCCCTACCTCCCTCCCTGCTGCTGCCCTACCTCCCTCCCTTCTGCTGCCCTACCTCCCTCCCTGCTGCTGCCCTACCTCCCTCCCTGCTGCTGCCCTACCTCCCTCCCTCCCTGCTGCTGCCCTACCTCCCTCCCTACCTCCCTCCCTGCTGCTGCCCTACCTCCCTACCTCCCTACCTCCCTCCCTCCCTACCTCCCTCCCTGCTGCTGCCCTACCTCCCTCCCTACCTCCCTCCCTGCTGCTGCCCTACCTCCCTCCCTCCCTGCTGCTGCCCTACCTCCCTCCCTCCCTCCCTCCCTGCTGCTGCCCTACCTCCCCCCTCCCTACCTCCCTCCCTCCCTGCTGCTGCCCTACCTCCCTCCCTCCCTCCCTACCTCCCTCCCTCCCTCCCTACCTCCCTGCCTGACTCACATGTATCTGTGACGTGTTCAGAGGGATAAAGCATAAAGAATGAAGGAGGAGAACTGAGTTGGGTTGAGAGGAGGGAGCAGAGAGAACAGCCTCAAGCCCTTTCCCCTCCCTTTTCTCCTCCCACTCTCCCCTCTTCCCCTGAGCCTAAAGCTCCATACTCCCACTCTCCCCTCAACCCCTGAGCCTAAAGCTCCGCACTCCCAACTCCCACTCTCCCCTCTTCCCCTGAGCCTAAAGCTCCATACTCCCACTCTCCCCTCAACCCCTGAGCCTAAAGCTCCGCACTCCCAACTCCCACTCTCTCCTCTTCCCCTCAACCTAAAGCTCCTCACTCCCTCCAACTCCCACTCTCTCCTCTTCCCCTGAGTCTAAAGCTCCACACTCCCACTCTCCCCTCTTCCCCTGAGCCTAAAGCTCCACACTCCCTCCAACTCCCACTCTCCCCTCTTCCCCTGAGCCTAAAGCTCCACACTCCCTCCAACTCCCACTCTCCCCTCTTCCCCTGAGCCTAAAGCTCCACACTCCCACTCTCCCCTCTTCCCCTGAGCCTAAAGCTCCACACTCCCTCCAACTCCCACTCTCCCCTCAACCCCTGAGCCTAAAGCTCCACTCTCCCTCCAACTCCCACTGTCTCCTCTTCCCCTCAACCTAAAGCTCCACTCTCCCTCCAACTCCCACTGTCTCCTCTTCCCCTCAACCTAAAGCTCCACACTCCCTCCAACTCCTACTGTCTCCTCTTCCCCTCAACCTAAAGCTCCACACTCCCTTCAACTCCCACTGTCTCCTCTTCCCCTCATCCTAAAGCTCCACACTCCCTTCAACTCCCACTGTCTCCTCATCCCCTCAACCTAAAGCTCCACACTCCCTCCAACTCCCACTGTCTCCTCTTCCCCTCAACCTAAAGCTCCACACTCCCTCCAACTCCCACTGTCTCCTCTTCCCCTCAACCTAAAGCTCCACACTCCCTCCAACTCCCACTGTCTCCTCTTCCCCTCAACCTAAAGCTCCACACTCCCTCCAACTCCCACTGTCTCCTCATCCCCTCAACCTAAAGCTCCACACTCCCTCCAACTCCCACTGTCTCCTCTTCCCCTCAACCTAAAGCTCCACACTCCCTCCAACTCCCACTGTCTCCTCTTCCCCTCAACCTAAAGCTCCACACTCCCTCCAACTCCCACTGTCTCCTCTTCCCCTCAACCTAAAGCTCCACACTCCAGCCAACTCCCACTGTCTCCTCTTCCCCTCAACCTAAAGCTCCACACTCCCTCCAACTCCCACTCTCTCAGATAGAGCTAAGGACACAGTCAGTCAGTCTGTCTGCTAGCTTCTGTGCTGATGAGGAGATATCAACATCAACCCCTTCCGGGCCCCAGGGGGGCAGAGAGATCTTTGGAGAGATGGTCACAATCACTGAGAATCTCCTCTTATCGTGAATGTGTGGATGTACATTATGACATATTCATGTTTGGTCAGAAATAACAACACAATGTGTAACTGTCTCAGTGTTTGTTTCCACACTGAAATAACATTAAACAGTGAGGATTCGAGATCGATGGTTTTGAGTTTTCAAGCGATTTCACCAAACGCCCACCAGATGTCTTTATGAATAAACAGTGTTGCTAAATATGGGCTGGCTGTGTGGGAGAGACATGACAGCAGAACTGACAGAGATACCTTCCTCTCTCACTGTCTTTATGAATAAACTGTGGTGCTAAATACAGGCCGGCTGTGTGGGAGAGAGCTCTCAGCTCCAAGGCATAATGTCTCACGGTCTGGGAAAATATTCCCACGTGTACAGAGAGCTGTCTGTCTGAACTCATAACAGGAGTTGAGGAGATAAATGATAAACCGAAAGCAGTCTGTCTGAACTCGTACAGGAGATGAGGAGTTAAAAACCTCTACAGGATCGGTGTGCCCCCCCCCCCCCCCATGGGACGGTTAAGCTAACGTAGGCTAATGTGATTAGCATGAGGTTGTAAGTAACATTAAAATTTCCCAGGACATAGAGATATCTGAAATGGGCAGAAAGCTTAAATTCTTGTTAATCTAACTGCACTGTCCAATTTACAGTAGCTATTACCGTGAAAGAATTCCATGCTATTGTTTAAGGAGAGTGCACAATTATGAACAGTCTGTCTGAACTAATACAGGAGTTGAGGAGTTAAAAACTGAACAATCTTTCTGTTTGTAGTCCAGTTCATATATACTGATTCTACACATTCTACAGTGTCCAGTCTTCCTTCCGTCCGTCCGTCCGTCTTCTCTCCCAGGGCTGTTATGGTAGCTAGGTGAACATGAATCAGTCAGGTGATTTATGAAATATTCTCTCCTCCCCCATTGGGTTATTAATTTGATCAGTCCCTCTCCTCAGTCCTAGTTTTGTAGGCCAAACCGTTTGGACGCTATAGACGATTTAGTGAGAAGGCAGATTTTTTGGGAAGTCTCGTGGTCTGATAAACACCGCTCTGGCTCTGCCACCTTTCACCACGGATGAGGAAGTGCGACATCGGCGGATGCGGTGGATTGAGACGCATCCAATGCAAAAAATAACAGACATCTCTAGTTTAAACTGATGGATTTTCATGGGGATTTATTCATTATGCTCATTCAATTTCCAGGGGGCCGCGGTAATCGACTCTAGGGGGTTAAAAGTGGGAATAAAAACAGATGAGATAACCAGCAGTAGGCCTTGCAGGCCAAGGACTCTCCTCTGTAGCTGACTATATTATAGGATAGAATAGAGAGGGTGCTTCATGCACCTGGTCTTTTCATTCCTGGTCTCCCATGAAGTCAATCCCTCTACCTCTCCTTCCTGGTCTCTTTGAAGTCAATCCCTCTACCTCTCCTTCCTGGTCTCTCTGAAGTCAATCCCCCTTCCTCTCCTTCCTGGTCTCTCTGAAGTCAATCCCCCTTCCTCTCCTTCCTGGTCTCTCTGAAGTCAATCCCCCTACCTCTCCTTCCTGGTCTCTCTGAAGTCAATCCCCCTTCCTCTCCTTCCTGGTCTCTCTGAAGTCAACCCCTCTACCTCTCCTTCCTGGTCTCTCTGAAGTCAATCCCCCTACCTCTCCTTCCTGGTCTCTCTGAAGTCAACCCCTGTACCTCTCCTTCCTGGTCTGTCTGAAGTCAACCCCTCTACCTCTCCTTCCTGGTCTCTCTGAAGTCAATCCCCCTACCTCTCCTTCCTGGTCTCTCTGAAGTCAATCCCCCTACCTCTCCTTCCTGGACTCTCTGAAGTCAACCCCTCTACCTCTCCTTCCTGGTCTGTCTGAAGTCAATCCCCCTTCCTCTCCTTCATGGTCTCTCTGAAGTCAATCCCTCTACCTCTCCTTCCTGGTCTCTCTGAAGTCAACCCCTCTACCTCTCCTTCCTGGTCTCTCTGAAGTCAATCCCCCTACCTCTCCTTCCTGGTCTCTCTGAAGTCAACCCCTCTACCTCTCCTTCCTGGTCTCTCTGAAGTCAATCCCCCTACCTCTCCTTCCTGGTCTCTCTGAAGTCAATCCCCCTACCTCTCCTTCCTGGTCTCTCTGAAGTCAATCCCCCTACCTCTCCTTCCTGGACTCTCTGAAGTCAACCCCTCTACCTCTCCTTCCTGGTCTGTCTGAAGTCAATCCCCCTTCCTCTCCTTCATGGTCTCTCTGAAGTCAATCCCTCTACCTCTCCTTCCTGGTCTCTCTGAAGTCAATCCCCCTACCTCTCCTTCCTGGTCTCTCTGAAGTCAACCCCTCTACCTCTCCTTCCTGGTCTCTCTGAAGTCAACCCCTCTACCTCTCCTTCCTGGTCTCTCTGAAGTCAACCCCTGTACCTCTCCTTCCTGGTCTCTCTGAAGTCAATCCCCTCTACCTCTCCTTCCTGGTCTCTCTGAAGTCAATCCCCCTACCTCTCCTTCCTGGTCTCTCTGAAGTCAACCCCTGTACCTCTCCTTCCTGGTCTCTCTGAAGTCAACCCCTGTACCTCTCCTTGGGAGATACCTGGTTATTATTCTCTTCATCTGATGGCTCATTGTGCAGAGGGAATGTAGGCTAACACTCTCCTGCGATTGTACTTCATTAATCTCAATGATTCATTAAAAAATATAAGAAATATTAGGAACTCTTTGTTGAGATGTTATGATTAGGGGCCTGAGTTTTTCCTGATCTAGTGACCTGCCCAGGTAGGAGAACGTCTGGGCCTTAGTACGGGTCTTAGTGAGGTCACATGGTTCAGTAGAAACTCTGGGCCTTAGTACGGGTCTTAGTGAGGTCACATGGTTCAGTAGAACCTCTGGGTCTTAGTGAGGTCACATGGTTCAGTAGAACCTCTGGGTCTTAGTGAGGTCACATGGTTCAGTAGAACCTCTGGGTCTTAGTGAGGTCACATGGTTCAGTAGAACCTCTGGGTCTTAGTGAGGTCACATGGTTCAGTAGAACCTCTGGGTCTTAGTGAGGTCACATGGTTCAGTAGAACCTCTGGGTCTTAGTGAGGTCACATGGTTCAGTAGAACCTCTGGGTCTTAGTGAGGTCACATGGTTCAGGAGAACCTCTGGGTCTTAGTGAGGTCACATGGTTCAGTAGAAACTCTGGGTCTTAGTGAGGTCACATGGTTCAGTAGAACCTCTGGGTCTTAGTGAGGTCACATGGTTCAGTAGAACCTCTGGGTCTTAGTGAGGTCACATGGTTCAGTAGAACCTCTGGGTCTTAGTGAGGTCACATGGTTCAGGAGAACCTCTGGGTCTTAGTGAGGTCACATGGTTCAGTAGAAACTCTGGGTCTTAGTGAGGTCACATGGTTCAGTAGAACCTCTGGGTCTTAGTGAGGTCACATGGTTCAGTAGAACCTCTGGGTCTTAGTGAGGTCACATGGTTCAGGAGAACCTCTGGGTCTTAGTGAGGTCACATGGTATAGGAAAAACTCCTGTTCCTACAGTAATTATGCTGTTGGTTTCCATCTTCTGTTGTTGCCCTTCAACTCCCCCAGGTATTACTAACCTGTTCATAACCTGTTTATAACCTATTCCTAACCTGTTCATAACCTGTTTATAACCTATTCCTAACCTGTTCATAACCTATTCCTAACCTGTTCATAACCTGTTTATAACCTATTCCTAACCTGTTCATAACCTGTTCATAACCTGTTCCTAACCTGCTCATAACCTATTCCTAACCTGTTCATCACCATGTCTATAACCTACTACCAACTCTGTTCCTAACCTGTTCATCACCATGTCTATCCTACTCAACTCTCTACCTAACCTATTCACACCATATCTATCCTACACCAACTCTCTACCTAACCTATTCACACCATATCTATCCTACACCAACTCTCTACCTAACCTATTCACACCATATCTATCCTACACCAACTCTCTACCTAACCTATTCACACCATATCTATCCTACACCAACTCTCTACCTAACCTATTCACACCATATCTATCCTACACCAACTCTCTACCTAAACCTATTCACACCATATCTATCCTACACCAACTCTCTACCTAACCTATCCACACCATATCTATCCTACACCAACTCTCTACCTAACCTATTCACACCATATCTATCCTACACCAACTCTCTACCTAACCTATTCACACCATATCTATCCTACACCAACTCTCTACCTAACCTATTCACACCATATCTATCCTACACCAACTCTCTACCTAACCTATTCACACCATATCTATCCTACACCAACTCTCTACCTAACCTATTCACACCATATCTATCCTACACCAACTCTCTACCTAACCTATTCACACCATATCTATCCTACACCAACTCTCTACCTAACCTATTCACACCATATCTATCCTACACCAACCTCTCTACCTAACCTATTCACGACCATATCTATCCTACACCAACTCTCTACCTAACCTATTCACACCATATCTATCCTACACCAACTCTCTACCTAACCTATTCACACCATATCTATCCTACACCAACTCTCTACCTAACCTATTCACACCATATCTATCCTACACCAACTCTCTACCTAACCTATTCACACCATATCTATCCTGACACCAACTCTCTACCTAACCTATTCACACCATATCTATCCTACACCAACTCTCTACCCTAACCTATTCACACCATATCTATCCTACACCAACTCTCTACCTAACCTATTCACACCATATCTATCCTACACCAACTCTCTACCTAACCTATTCACACCATATCTATCCTACACCAACTCTCTACCTAACCTATTCACACCATATCTATCCTACACCAACTCTCTAACCTAACCTATTCACACCATATCTATCCTACACCAACTCTCTACCTAACCTATTCACACCATATCTATCCTACACCAACTCTCTACCTAACCTATCTCACACCATATCTATCCTACACCAACTCTCTACCTAACCTATTCACACCATATCTATCCTACACCAAACTCTCTACCTAACCTATTCACACCATATCTATCCTACACCAACTTCTTCAGGTGTGCTTAATTATTATTTTAAAATGTAACCTTTATTTAACTTGGCAAGTCAGTTAAGAACAAATTCATATTTACAATAACGTCCGACCCCGGCCAAACCCCTGATGATGCTGGGCCAATTGTGCACCGCCCTATGGGACTCCCAATCACGGCCGGATGTGATACAGCCTGGATTCGAACCAGGGACTGTAGTGACACCTCTTGCACTGAGATGCAGTGCCTTAGACTGCTGCACCACTCGGGAGCCCAAGAACAGCTTGAAGGAAGCCTGTAGTTCTCTGTGTCTCCCGGAGCCTGAGCGGTGCTCTGAGCAGTGCTTTCAGGTGTAACCGCTCCCCTCTCCTCCATTTTGGATCATAATGAGGTGATTTGTCCCTCAGCTTCGTTATTACTGCAGAAGATCAGAGAAGTGCAGATTAGGGTACAGTTACACACACAGATCACTAACACATCTCTCTCTCTCTCTCTCTCTCTCTCTCTCTCTCTCTCTCTCTCTCTCTCTCTCTCTCTCTCTCTCTCTCTCTCTCTCTCTCTCTCTCTCTCTCTCTCTCTCTCTCTCTCTCTCTCTCTCTCTCTCTCTCTCTCTCTCTCTCTCTCTCTCTCTCTCTCTCTCTCTCTCTCTCTCTCTCTCTCTCTCTCTCTCTCTCTCTCTCTCTCTCTCTCTCTCTCTCTCTCTCTCTCTCTCTCTCTCTCTCTCTCTCTCTCTCTCTCTCTCTCTCTCTCTCTCTCTCATGCTACTAGTCTGTCTCTCCTCTGATGCACCAATGCTACAGCCTTTTTCCATATTAGTGAGGAGAAGACAAGATGTGAACTGTGCCCCACATGGCACCCTATTTCCAATACAGTGCAACTACTTTTTGACCAGGACTCATTTCTAAAGTTTTGCACTACATAGGGAATAGGGTGCAATCTGGAAGGCAGCCATGGTCTTGGAGGATGGTGTGACTTCTGACACTGCATGTCTGTTGCATGCCGTAGATTTCTCTGAGACAGAGGCCGCGTTCCAAATGGAACTCTATTCCCTACAGACAGAGGCTGCGTCCCAAATGGAACTCTATTCCCTACAGACAGAGGCTGCGTCCCCAAATGGAACTCTATTCCCTACAGACAGAGGCTGAGTCCCAAATGGAACTCTATTCCCTACAGACAGAGGCTGCGTCCCAAATGGAACTCTATTCCCTACAGACAGAGGCTGAGTCCCAAATGGAACTCTATTCCCTACAGACAGAGGCTGAGTCCCAAATGGAACTCTATTCCCTACAGACAGAGCCTGCGTCCCAAATGGAACTCTATTCCCTACAGACAGAGGCTGAGTCCCAAATGGAACTCTATTCCCTACAGACAGAGGCTGAGTCCCAAATGGAACTCTATTCCCTACAGACAGAGTCTGAGTCCCAAATGGAACTCTATTCCCTTCAAGGTGCACTATTTTTGACTCGGGGCTCTAACATAACAGGAGGTTGGTGGCACCTTAATCAGGGAGGACGGGCATGTGGTAATAGCAGGAGCAGAGTAAGTGTGTAATGGTATCAAATACATCAAAGACATGGTTTCCATGGTGTTTGATGCCATTCCATTTACTCCGTTCCAATCATTATTGTGAGCCGTCCTCCCCTCAGAATGTAATAACTCTCATATACTACACACTAGAATGTAATAACTCCCATATATTACACACTAGAATGTAATAACTCTCATATACTACAGACTAGAATGTAATAACTCTCAGATACTACACACTAGAATGTAATAACTCCCAGATACTACAGACTAGAATGTAATAACTCTCAGATACTACAGACTAGAATGTAATAACTCCCAGATACTACAGACTAGAATGTAATAACTCCCAGATACTACAGACTAGAATGTAATAACTCTCAGATACTACAGACTAGAATGTAATAACTCTCACATACTACAGACGAGAATGTAATAACTCCCAGATACTACAGACTAGAATGTAATAACTCCCACATACTACAGACTAGAATGTAATAACTCTCAGATACTACAGACTAGAATGTAATAACTCCCAGATACTACAGACTAGAATGTAATAACTCTCATATACTACAGACTAGAATGTAATAACTCTCAGATACTACAGACTAGAATGTAATAACTCTCAGATACTACAGACTAGAATGTAATAACTCTCAGATACTACACACTAGAATGTAATAACTCTCATATACTACACACTAGAATGTAATAACTCTCATATACTACACACTAGAATGTAATAACTCTCAGATACTACAGACTAGAATGTAATAACTCTCAGATACTACACACTAGAATGTAATAACTCTCAGATACTACACACTAGAATGTAATAACTCTCAGATACTACACACTAGAATGTAATAACTCTCAGATACTACAGACTAGAATGTAATAACAGGATTTCTTGATTTGGTGTCAGTTATACACCAATAACACAAATTCATCAAAGAAGAGAGGATTCTGGTCCTGCTGTAAAGTGACTTCAAGATAAACCAACCGGCATGATGAAAATACAGGCACAGTGAATGAAGACAAACTTACAAAATGTTAAAAATCCATGTGAATGAAGCAGTTCTACATGTGTTTTAATGGCATGTTACATGTTGATCCACTACCATCTGAGATGCTGTCTACACTCTACATGCAGCCAGCCAATCAACGCATTACTCTCTCCAGGCACACCAGCCAATGCATCCATGTGCTTGAGTGAGCATGTTGCTATGCTGTGTTAGGGTAGGCCTAACTAGCAGTGATGGAGGGAGGCTGGACATGGAGCCAATGGTAACCCAGAGCTGTACCGATGCCTCCAGGCTCCAGCATCTCTTTTCTCTGACTAGAAACAGTCCGTTTACGTCTGCCGGCATCTCGCCTCCTCAGAGCTGATAACTGGGGTACAGAAAGAAAGACAACATGGTGGATCATAAACTGTGTCTAAAATTCCACCCTATTCCCTGTATAGTGCACTACTTTGGACCAGAGCCTCGTATCTGATCATCCACTCTTCATGCAATGACTAATGACTAATGTGCGTTAATACACAGAACAGCTCTAGGTTGGAAGGGAAGGAGAGACGGCAGCAGCCTCCCAAACAGCCATATGTCATCCAAGCTCTGTTAGGTTGTTAGTGTCTGTAGAAGGAGGTGGACGGATGGTACGTGTGAGCAGAAGGCTGAACAACACAGGCTCTCTCTTTCCAACTGCCTCAGGAATCATCACGTCTCACCAGAGGGGAGTGCTGTGGGCCGCGGCGGGTAAAGCCTGATTGAAATGGACGTTTGATTTGTTTTCAAGGTCATAGTGAGTGGAGCAGGGACCTTTCAGTCATAGAGCATCTGTTGAGAGTAGTATTCATCTAGCCTGGTTCCCAGATCTGTTTGTGCTGTCTTGCCAACTCCTACTGTATATGGATACTGTCATGGTGACAAAGATCACATAGGAGCTGGCAAGACAACACAAACAGATCTGGAACCGGGCTAGTAATCTGCAGTGTCCCACAAGCGCCCACTGGGCTGGCACTGTAAGTCTGTTTAGCACGTCTCCCGGCCCCTATGGAGCTCTTGACCAGGCTGCTGGTGGCTCACTATAGCTTCGTCCCAAATGGCACCCTACTCCCTATACAGTGCACGACATTTGACCAGAGCCTTGCAGTGCCATTTGGGACGTCACCCATCCCTCTTCCTCCCCGCAGGTCGTCTTGCTTGGTAACCCATCCCTCTTCCTCCCCGCAGGTCATCTTGCTTGGTAACCCATCCCTCTTCCTCCCCGCTGGTCGTCTTGCTTGGTAACCCATCCCTCTTCCTCCCCGCAGGTCATCTTGCTTGGTAACCCATCCCTCTTCCTCCCCGCTGGTCGTCTTGCTTGGTAACCCATCCCTCTTCCTCCCCGCTGGTCGTCTTGCTTGGTAACCCATCCCTCTTCCTCCCCGCTGGTCGTCTTGCTTGGTAACCCATCCCTCTTCCTCCCCGCTGGTCGTCTTGCTTGGTAACCCATCCCTCTTCCTCCCCGCTGGTCGTCTTGCTTGGTAACCCATCCCTCTTCCTCCCCGCTGGTCGTCTTGCTTGGTAACCCATCCCTCTTCCTCCCCGCAATCTAGAATTAGGAGTCCTGTTATCAGATGATCCTTACCCCTTAACCAGGCCATAGGCATTGTGAGGTAACTTGAGAAGCATACAACCAGGCCATAGGCATTGTGAGGTAACTTGAGAAGCATACAACCAGGCCATAGGAATTGTGAGGTAACTTGAGAAGCATACAACCCGGCCATAGGCATTGTGAGGTACCTTGAGAAGCATACAACCAGGCCATAGGCATTGTGAGGTAACTTGAGAAGCATACAACCAGGCCATAGGCATTGTGAGGTAACTTGAGAAGCATACAACCAGGCCATAGGCATTGTGAGTTAACTTGAGAAGCATACAACCAGGCCATAGGCATTGTGAGGTAACTTGAGAAGCATACAACCAGGCCATAGGCATTGTGAGTTAACTTGAGAAACATACAACCAGGCCATAGGCATTGTGAGGTAACTTGAGAAGCATACAACCAGGCCATAGGCATTGTGAGGTAACTTGAGAAGCATACAACCAGGCCATAGGCATTGTGAGGTAACTTGAGAAGCATACAACCAGGCCATAGGCATTGTGAGTTAACTTGAGAAGCATACAACCAGGCCATAGGCATTGTGAGGTAACTTGAGAAGCATACAACCAGGCCATAGGCATTGTGAGGTAACTTGAGAAGCATACAACCAGGCCATAGGAATTGTGAGGTAAATTGAAAGCATACAACCAGGCCATAGGCATTGTGAGGTAACTTGAGAAGCATACAACCAGGCCATAGGCATTGTGAGGTAACTTGAGAAGCATACAACCAGGCCATAGGCATTGTGAGTTAACTTGAGAAGCATACAACCAGGCCATAGGCATTGTGAGGTAACTTGAGAAGCATACAACCAGGCCATAGGCATTGTGAGTTAACTTGAGAAACATACAACCAGGCCATAGGCATTGTGAGGTAACTTGAGAAGCATACAACCAGGCCATAGGCATTGTGAGGTAACTTGAGAAGCATACAACCAGGCCATAGGCATTGTGAGGTAAATTGAAAGCATACAACCAGGCCATAGGCATTGTGAGGTAAATTGAAAGCATACAACCCGGCCATAGGCATTGTGAGGTACCTTGAGAAGCATACAACCAGGCCATAGGCATTGTGAGGTAACTTGAGAAGCATACAACCAGGCCATAGGCATTGTGAGGTAACTTGAGAAGCATACAACCAGGCCATAGGCATTGTGAGGTAAATTGAAAGCATACAACCCGGCCATACGCATTGTGAGGTAACTTGAGAAGCATACAACCAGGCCATAGGCATTGTGAGGTAAATTGAAAGCATACAACCCGGGCCATACGCATTGTGAGGTAACTTGAGAAGCATACAACCAGGCCATAGGCATTGTGAGGTAAATTGAAAGCATACAACCCGGCCATAGGCATTGTGAGGTAACTTGAGAAGCATACAACCAGGCCATAGGCATTGTGAGGTAAATTGAAAGCATACAACCAGGCCATAGGAATTGTGAGGTAACTTGAGAAGCATACAACCAGGCCATAGGCATTGTGAGGTAACTTGAGAAGCATACAACCAGGCCATAGGCATTGTGAGGTAACTTGAGAAGCATACAACCAGGCCATAGGCATTGTGAGGTAACTTGAGAAGCATACAACCAGGCCATAGGAATTGTGAGGTAAATTGAGAAGCATACAACCAGGCCATAGGCATTGTGAGGTAACTTGAGAAGCACTGGGTGTTTAAATAAGAGCCTGGAGATCTTGAGTGATTAAAGAGCCTTCCATATTGATCACAGCTCTTAATGTTGCCTGAGTGGAAGGAACCAACTGTCATCAATATCATACGACAACAACTGCTTCTATTCCTATAGTTCTAAAGTCATATGAGCAGAAGCTGGAGGCTTATATCTCCCTCACTAACTTTAAGCATCAGCTGTCAGAGCAGCTTACCGATCATTGCACCTGTACACAGCCCATCTGTAAATAGCCCACCCAACTACCTCATCCCCGTATTGTTAAAAAAATGTTTGCTCCTTTGCACCCCAGTATCTCTACTTACACATTCATCTTCTGCACATCTATCACTCCAGTGTTTAAATTCTCAATTGTAATTATTTCACCACTATGGCCTATTTATTGCCTTACCTCCCTAATCTTACTACATTTGCACACACTGTATATACATTTTTCTATTGTATTATTGACTGTACGTTTGTTTATTCCATGTGTAACTCTGTGTTGTTTGTGTCGCACTGCTTTGCTTTATCTTAGCCAGGTCGCAGTTGTAAATGAGAACTTGTTCTTAACTGGCCTACCTGGTTAAATAAAGGTGAAATAACATTTTTTTAAATAAAATAATATATATATATATATATATATAAACACACACACACACTACTAATACCTGGATTAAGTCATGTAGTGACAGATAGAAGATCAACTTGGTGTCTCCCGGATGAGGGAAGGAAGTTGCATGAATTCACAACTGACAGATCATCAGAGCATGCAAATACCTGAACCCGTTGTCCATCCAAACCTCTTGCAGTCCAGTGAGTTGATACAGACTGGAGGCTGCTGTTTCTGATTGGCTAAGACTTTACACTAGTCACTACTGGGTCTGTTTCTGATTGGCTAAGGCTTTACACTAGTCACTACTGGGTCTGTTTCTGATTGGCTAAGGCTTTACACTAGTCACTACTGGGTCTGTTTCTGATTGGCTAAGACTTTATACTAGTCACTACTGGGTCTGTTTCTGATTGGCTAAGGCTTTACACTAGTGTTCAAGCCATGGACCAGATATAGACACAGACTACCATCACCTAGCTACCATAACAGCCCTGGGAGAGAACAGACAGACAGACAGACAGACAGACAGACAGACAGACAGACAGACAGACAGACAGACAGACAGACAGACAGACAGACAGACAGACAGACAGACAGACAGACAGAACAGACAGAACAGACAGAACAGACAGAACAGACAGAACAGACAGAACAGACAGAACAGACAGAACAGACAGACAAACAGACAGACAGACAGACAGACAGACAGACAGACAGACAGACAAACAGACAGACAGAGGGCCCAGCCATGGCCTTAACAATGCATCACAGTGCCCATTATACATACCTGCTGGTTCAGTTCACAGCAGGAACAGCAGTACATAGGCCTAAACAAATGGCTCTTCATTTCACTTGGTTTTTAAACATAATGTTTGTATTATAACCGCCATTAGTGAATATACACTCCCATGGTCTTGTGAAGGCTAGTGTGTAAACACATGCTGCTTATCTGTTTATCTCCTGGTTGAGTAACAGCTGTCGTAGAGAGGGGACCAAAGCGCAGCGTGTTGATTGCTCATGATTAATATTTATTATAACTCAAAACACTACAGGAAAAATAACAAAGAGGGAAACCGAAAACACACAGTTCTGTCAGGTACATAAACTACACACACGACAACTACCCCAAAACCCCCTACTTAAGTATGATCTCCAATTAGAGACAACGAGGACCAGATGCCTCTAATTGGAGATCAACCCCCGGGAAAAAAGATAGAAATAGAAAAACTAGAACCTAAACATAGATATACAAAACACAAAACACCCTCTGTCACGCACTGACCTACTCTACCATAGAAAATAACATCTTACTATGGTCAGGACGTGACAGGTTGCTTCAGGCTCTCTGTCACTCTGCTGTTGATTTGCATGAAAGCAAAACAGCCATATCTGGGCCTCTTTTATTTATTTATTTATTTATTATTTCACCTTTATTTAACCAGGTAGGCCAGTTGAGAACAAGTTCTCAATTACAACTGCGACCTGGCCAAGATAAAGCAAAGCAGTGCGACAAAAACAACAACACAGAGTTATACATAAACAAACGTACAGTCAATAACACAATAGAAAAGAAAAATAGAAAAATCTATGTACAGTGTGTGCAAATGTAGAAGAGTAGGGAGGTAGGCAATAAATAGGCCTTAGAGGAGAAATAATAACAATTTAGCATTAATACTGGAGTGATAGAAGTGCAGATGATGATGTGCAAGTAGAGATACTGGGGTGCAAAAGAGCAAGAGGGTAAGTAATAATATGGGGATGAGGTAGTTGGGTGTGCTATTTACAGATTGGCTGTATTCAGGTAGAGTGATCGGTAAGCTGCTACGACAGCTGATGCCTAAAGTTAGAGAGGGAGATATAAGACTCCAGCTTCAGTGATTTTTGCAATTCGTTCCAGTCATTGGCAGCAGAGAACTGGACGGAAAGGTGGCCAAAGGGAGTGTTGGCTTTGGTGATGACCAGTGAGATATACCTGCTGGAGCGCGTGCTACGGGTGAGTGTTGCTATGGTGACCAGTGAGCTGCGATAACGCGGGGCTTTACCTAGCAAAGACTTATAGATGACCTGGAGCCAGTGGGTTTGGCGACGGATATGTAGTGAGGGCCAGCCAATGAGAGCATACAGGACGCAGTGTTGGGTCGTATATGGGGCTTTGGTGACAAAACGGATGGCACTGTGATAGACTGCATCCAGTTTGCTGAGTTGAGGATCGGTAGGATGGTCAGTTTTACGAGGGTATGTTTGGCAGCATGAGTGAAGGAGGCTTTGTTGCAAAATAGGAAGCTGATTCTAGATTTAATTGTGGATTGGAGATGCTTAATGTGAGTCTGGAAGGAGAGTTTACAGTCTAGCCAGACACCTAGGTGTTTGTAGTTGTCCACATATTCTAGGTCAGAACCGTCCAGAGTAGTGATGCTAGTCGGGCGGGAGGGTGCGGGCAGCAATCGGTTGAAGAGCATGCACTTAGTTTTACTACTCTGACTCAGAGGGACAACATGCTGGTGTGTATGGAAGGATCTCACTGCTTTTATTTTTACTTTCAGAGATAGAGATGGATGGATGGTGTGTGTGTGGTGTGTGTGTGTGTGTGTGTGTGTGTGTGTGTGTGTGTGTGTGTGTGTGTGTGTGTGTGTGTGTGTGTGTGTGTGTGTGTGTGTGTGTGTGTGTGCGTGTGTGTGTTCACTCCTGAATCCTGACTCCTGTATGGTCAGGGCTGAGACTGTGGGAGTAGACGTTGAAGGAGCTAAACCCTCTAGTGGTCAGTACATTCGTCCACTCCACCAAGCTTCAAGCCATAGTTCACTTCACTTGAGGAATATTGCAATAGTTTGCAGCCAGCAAGACGTACTCCATGCCGTATTTTCAAGGTAGGTTGCTAAACTAACACAGCACTAATTCAGTACTAATAATGCAGATTTGTAAACGGTTTGCACTTAAATTGCACTCTAGCTCAACTCAAATCAGAGTTTATTTGTCACGTGCACCACAGGATACAACAGGAGTAAACAGTACAGTGAAATGCTTGCTGGTGAGCTCTTCCTTAACAATGCAATTATACTTTATCACCAAAAAAAATGCACACCTGAATAAGAAAGTTCTCGAGAATAGAAGACAGGTCAGTATCAGTACCAACCAATAGAAGACAGGTCAGTATCAGCACCAACCAATAGAAGACAGGTCAGTATCAGTACCAACCAATAGAAGACAGGTCAGTATCAGCACCAACCAATAGAAGACAGGTCAGTATCAGTACCAACCAATAGAAGACGGGTCAGTATCACTACCAACCAATAGAAGACAGGTCAGTATCAGCACCAACCAATAGAAGACAGGTCAGTATCAGTACCAACCAATAGAAGACAGGTCAGTATCAGCACCAACCAATAGAAGACAGGTCAGTATCAGTACCAACCAATAGAAGACGGGTCAGTATCAGTACCAACCAATAGAAGACAGGTCAGTATCAGTACCAACCAATAGAAGACGGGTCAGTATCAGTACCAACCAATAGAAGACAGGTCAGTATCAGCACCAACCAATAGAAGACAGGTCAGTATCAGTACCAACCAATAAAAAGGGATAGTTGTAGTCCTGTGAGAACGAATAACACAATGGTTTAGTAAAGTTCATTAACTAAATGTGTGAATCCAATGTCATGAATCTGTAACAGATTAAACATAGTTGTACCCCTTTGCAGTCTGAAATACCTGCAACTCAAACACTAATGAGAGAGTCTGTGTGCTAAAAGCTCATTGTTCAAATCATCTACAATAGGGATTTCAGTTGCTATTGTCTAAAGAGAATGCATGTTGAAGTCCCATAGTGTGTTTCCTGGAGGCCTCATTATGGGCTGGTGTATGTTAGACACATACTGGTACAGTGGGGCACCAAAGTGGGGCACCAAAGTGCGGTAGAGTATCATATGTGGATAGGGCTATACAGACTATTCTGACCTGCAAACCGATACTTCATTTCACAATTTGAAAAGAATGTGGTTAGGGGTGTCAGAAAAGTCCTTATAGCTCTTCCTATCACGTTGTACTAATTAATGGGCTGGTTGGGTTTGGGTTCGTGATCCCCAAGTGACCAAGAGGACTTCCCTGATGTAGGCTGTCTGTCTGTTCCTGCTGGAACACAGGCTGGTGGTGCGTTGCCAGCTTAGCAACCGAATCAACCACATCTCACGCTCATTATGAGAGAGAGAGAGAGAGAGAGAGAGAGGTGGATGAGTGCAAGGACGATAGATAAGGAGAAGGCAACACCCAAACTTGTTGACCGACTATGTATTTACTGTGTATGTGAGAGAGAAGGATGTCGCTCCTGATGCATCTAACGTTCGAATGTTGCTGGTGTTGAAAAGAAAACCCGGAGCTTTTTGTTGTTGTATTGATCTACAGTAGCCTAGCGTGGGATATTGTATTTTTGTATCTATAGGTTCGTGTTTTTGGGTTGCATTTCCAAGCGTTGGTGGCAGCAGAAGCAACATTTCAGCTGGTGTTGATGGAAGACTTCCCAGTTTTGCAGAGTTGCACGTTGCGAATGCAAGACTGGATGTAGCTGATTGGAGTAGCGGAATTGGTGATCACACAGCCGAGTGGGAGGAAGCCGAGTGGGAGGAGGGGAGATTCTGAAGTGGGTTTTTCTGTGTGTGACTCTCCAGCGGCCATGTTATCCAAGAAGCCGTGCGCTGCCGTCTACCCAACTGGTAAGGAATAACAATATGGAGCCGAACGGGCTAAACAATACGGTTAAACTCACTTTGATCGCCGGCGGAATATTGTTGATGGATTTTATGCCTTTGTCGGGTCCTTTGTAATAAGTTTATTACACGTTTACGCCGAGTCTTGCTTCGGGTTTCCCTGGTCTGTTGACCAGGGGGAGTCTTTGCTAAAATAGTGCATCCCTGCTCTGTGTTTTCAGCAGTTAATGGCGATACATTCGGGGATTTTGTTCTTCTCTAAAGCCTGAAGTGGGCTGTTTGAAAAACCAAAGTCAAATGCTGGTGTGTTATTTATCCTATATGACAGTATGTGTGTCAGAGAGAACACAGGTTTATTTCTGCAAGCACGACGGAATCATATGCCCACTGGTTTCTGGTTGGCTGGTTGGCTGTGTTGTTTTTTACGATCTCTATATGCTACACGACTACCGGGCGCAAACGGATCGACAACCGGTGCAGACTACATTCTGGCGGTGCCAGCACACATCGTTTGGAAATAGGCTACCTGTTTGCCGAAGCCATTGTCGCAAGAAGGATTTACACCTAAAATGAGCCCTAAATGCCTGCTTAAATGACTATCCTTAAAAGGGATTAAGGCAGAGTCCATAGCCTACTTTATAGTCTAATAACTCTCAGATAGCCTATGTGGGTAAATAGGCCCGTTCAGATTAACCTCATTTCGTGTGTCATTTTGTACGATCTGCAGGCAAAGGGGGTGAGATCTGCCAGCTCCAGTCTTCCCCCGGAATCGGAGTCGGGGATCCCCGGGCCGGTGCAGCGACAGACCCGCCATCGCCCGTCACACTACCACCGCTCAGGAATACCAAGTCGCTCACGGTACGTAGCCCACGGAGCCCTGCTTGTGGGTTTACCATGGACTGAACATCTGCTTCTTCTAATAATAATACTACTAGTGTGGACCTGCTGCCTATTGACATGGATATAGTAGTTTGATGTAAATAATACATCGCTAACCTATAGACTATAGAGACTGTAGATAGGCTGCAATAAAACGATGTTTTGTAGCGAGCTGTTGTAGTTGTTGGGAACAGGGACGGTGGTCGTTACAATGTAGCGTCGCTGTTTGGTTTCAGATAAACGACATGTAACCATGAAACAAGTTGTCCTGCAACACCGCCACTTGAGGTGTACATTATCGGAACATAGTGCGTGTAGGGTACAGCAGGTAATACATAGATATCAAGCTATATCATGTAATCCTAGATAACACGTACACTGGTAGCCTGTGTCATGTGTACTTATTGTTGTGTTGGTGACAGTGGAAGGGCTACTCGGTATTCGTTCTGTACGGTGCTGTAACTTTTAACGTGATCGTAGCAGACGGCATAGGCTAGATGTCAAGCTTGGAGCTTAAACGTTAGATAACCTACTCATTTACATTTTAGTCATTTAGCAGACGCTCTTATCCAGAGCGACTTACAGTAGTGAATGCATACATTTCATTTGACTTCATAATTTTTTTTTCTGTGCTGGCCCCCGTGGGAATCAAACCCACAACCCTGACGTTGCAAACACCATGCTCTACCAACTGAGCTACAGGGAAGGCTAACTGTCACTCACTAATACAGTTGCAACTTGCAAACACCCAGACACCATATTTTACATGTTGTTGAGTTAGTGGGGGATGTTAGAGTGGTGACAGACTGGTATAAAATGTGAGGGGACACCCCACAAGAGTGTAGTCTGGAAGCCATGGCCAGTGTATTGTGTGTTGTTGTGGGGGGGGGACACACACCATAAGAGTGTAGTCTGGAAGCCATGGCAAGTGTATTGTGTGTTGTTGTGGGGGGGGGACACACACCATAAGAGTGTAGTCTGGAAGCCATGGCCAGTGTATTGTGTGTTGTTGTGGGGGGGGGGACACACACCATAAGAGTGTAGTCTGGAAGCCATGGCCAGTGTATTGTGTGTTGTTGTGGGGGGGGGCACACCCATAAGAGTGTAGTCTGGAAGCCATGGCCAGTGTATTGTGTGTGTTGTGGGGGGGGCCCTGGTGGCGGGCCGGCGGGGGGGGGGGGGGGGGACACACCATAAGAGTGTAGTCTGGAAGCCATGGCAAGTGTATTGTGTGTTGTTGTGGGGGGGGGACACCCATAAGAGTGTAGTCTGGAAGCCATGGCCAGTGTAGTTGGGTGGCCGTGTTGTGTGTGGGGGGGGGGGGGGACACACACCATAAGAGTGTAGTCTGGAAGCCATGGCAAGTGTATTGTGTGTTGTTGTGGGGGGGGGGACACACACCATAAGAGTGTAGTCTGGAAGCCATGGCCAGTGTATTGTGTGTTGTTGTGGGGGGGGGGGGGGGCACACACACACCATAAGAGTGTAGTCTGGAAGCCATGGCCAGTGTATTGTGTGTTGTTGTGGGGGGGGGGGACACCATAAGAGTGTAGTCTGGAAGCCATGGCCAGTGTATTGTGTGTTGTTGTGGGGGGGGGGGACACACCATAAGAGTGTAGTCTGGAAGCCATGGCCAGTGTATTGTGTGTTGTTGTGGGGGGGGGGGACACACCATAAGAGTGTAGTCTGGAAGCCATGGCCAGTGTATTGTGTGTTGTTGTGGGGGGGGGGACACACACCATAAGAGTGTAGTCTGGAAGCCATGGCCAGTGTATTGTGTGTTGTTGTGGGGGGGGGGACACACCATAAGAGTGTAGTCTGGAAGCCATGGCCAGTGTATTGTGTGTTGTTGTGGGGGGGGGGGACACACCATAAGAGTGTAGTCTGGAAGCCATGGCCAGTGTATTGTGTGTTGTTGTGGGGGGGGACACCATAAGAGTGTAGTCTGGAAGCCATGGCCAGTGTATTGTGTGTTGTTGTGGGGGGGGGGGGACACACCATAAGAGTGTAGTCTGGAAGCCATGGCCAGTGTATTGTGTGTTGTTGTGGGGGGGGACACCATAAGAGTGTAGTCTGGAAGCCATGGCCAGTGTATTGTGTGTTGTTGTGGGGGGGGGGGGGGGACACACACCATAAGAGTGTAGTCTGGAAGCCATGGCCAGTGTATTGTGTGTTGTTGTGGGGGGGTTCACAAATACAACGGGGAGATTTAATATGAGTTTACATGCTGTAGATAAAGATAGTGTTTTATTTATTGTTAGGATAGTCACGCTGACAGAGATACTGAAGTATCAGAGGCCATATTTCCTGGGAGGTTGAAACAACTCTTACTGTGAACAGTGTAGCTACGGTAACCAGCTGACTTAGCCTACCTGATGTTTGCACATGATTTCAGACAGATATGTCTTTATTTGATCAATCGAGACTATAAGGGCCATATGTTGGGTGGATGTGTAAACATGAAATGATATTGTAATGTTTTAATCCTGGTGGAGAGTTATTCCAGCAGGCTCTATAAGCTGTCCTGAAGTAATGGAGGATTTGGACTCTAGCTAAATGAAGGAGGAGCCTCCATTCCTTTATTTAGCCCTTCCTTCAAACAGCTATAAATATAGACTCAGCCAGAAGGACCAGCTCACCAGCTCAGCAGCTTTCTCCTGACACACAATTTTATTGGGCCTTGTGTTTATCTTGAACAGTGATTTATGGAAAATAAAACCTGTCCAGGAAGTTCAAATCAAATGAGGAAAATGTATATTGGTCCTTCCTGAAATAGCCCCAGGGACAATGTTGTTAAGTTGTAAATAAACCACAAACATATGTCTCACCAGTCTCGGTCTCTGTGAGGAAAGGACATATTTCTCACCAGTCTCTGTCTCTGTGAGGAAAGGACATATTTCTCACCAGTCTCTGTCTCTGTGCTGTGAGGAAAGGACATATTTCTCACCAGTCTCTGTCTCTGTGAGGAAAGGACATATTTCTCACCAGTCTCTGTCTCTGTGAGGAACAGACATATTTCTCACCAGTCTCTGTGCTGTGAGGAAAGGACATATTTCTCACCAGTCTCTGTCTCTGTGAGGAAAGGACATATTTCTCACCAGTCTCTGTCTCTGTGAGGAAAGGACATATTTCTCACCAGTCTCTGTCTCTGTGAGGAAAGGACATATTTCTCACCAGTATCTGTCTCTGTGAGGAACAGACATATTTCTCACCAGTCTCTGTGCTGTGAGGAAAGGACATATTTCTCACCAGTCTCTGTCTCTGTGAGGAACAGACATATTTCTCACCAGTCTCTGTCTCTGTGAGGAACAAACATATTTCTCACCAGTCTCTGTCTCTGTCTCTGTGAAGAAAGGACATATTTCTCACCAGTCTCTGTGCTGTGAGGAAAGGACATATTTCTCACCAGTCTCTGTCTCTGTGCTGTGAGGAAAGGACATATTTCTCACCAGTCTCTGTCTCTGTGAAGAAAGGACATATTTCTCACCAGTCTCTGTGCTGTGAGGAAAGGACATATTTCTCACCAGTCTCTGTCTCTGTGCTGTGAAGAAAGGACATATTTCTCACCAGTCTCTGTCTCTGTGAGGAAAGGACATATTTCTCACCAGTCTCTGTGCTGTGAAGAAAGGACATATTTCTCACCAGTCTCTGTCTCTGTGAGGAAAGGACATATTTCTCACCAGTCTCTGTGCTGTGAGGAACGGACATATTTCTCACCAGTCTCTGTCTCTGTGAGGAACAGACATATTTCTCACCAGTCTCTGTTCTGTGAAGAAAGGACATATTTCTCACCAGTCTCTGTGCTGTGAAGAAAGGACATATTTCTCACCAGTCTCTGTGCTGTGAGGAAAGGACATATTTCTCACCAGTCTCTGTGCTGTGAGGAAAGGACATATTTCTCACCAGTCTCTGTGCTGTGAGGAAAGGACATATTTCTCACCAGTCTCTGTGCTGTGAAGAAAGGACATATTTCTCACCAGTCTCTGTCTCTGTGAAGAAAGGACATATTTCTCACCAGTCTATGTGCTGTGAGGAACAGACATATTTCTCACCAGTCTCTGTGCTGTGAGGAACAGACATATTTCTCACCAGTCTCTGTGCTGTGAGGAACAGACATATTTCTCACCAGTCTCTGTCTCTGTGCTGTGAGGAACAGACATATTTCTCACCAGTCTCTGTGCTGTGAGGAACAGACATATTTGGAATTGGTGTCTTTCCCAATACAATTGTGAGACAATAGTCTCTCAATCACGAGTCTAACAAATAATTCTGCACCTTAATGCAGCTACGCTGGTGGTTGGAATCATGTTATTGTAGCTACGCTCCCTGTCAGGCCTGTCGTTAGTTCAAGTAGTCCTGGTGTTCATTCCAGTAGCTACGCTCCCTGTCAGGCCTGTCGTTAGTTCAAGTAGTCCTGGTGTTCATTCCAGTAGCTACGCTCCCTGTCAGGCCTGTCGTTAGTTCAAGTAGTCCTGGTGTTCATTCCAGTAGCTACGCTCCCTGTCAGGCCTGTCGTTAGTTCAAGTAGTCCTGGTGTTCATTCCAGTAGCTACGCTCCCTGTCAGGCCTGTCGTTAGTTCAAGTAGTCCTGGTGTTCATTCCAGTAGCTACGCTCCCTGTCAGGCCTGTCGTTAGTTCAAGTAGTCCTGGTGTTCATTCCAGTAGCTACGCTCCCTGTCAGGCCTGTCGTTAGTTCAAGTAGTCCTGGTGTTCATTCCAGTAGCTACGCTCCCTGTCAGGCCTGTCGTTAGTTCAAGTAGTCCTGGTGTTCATTCCAGTAGCTACGCTCCCTGTCAGGTCTGTCGTTAGTTCAAGTAGTCCTGGTGTTCATTCCAGTAGCTACGCTCCCTGTCAGGTCTGTTTGTTCAAGTAGTCCTGGTGTTCATTCCAGTAGCTACGCTCCCTGTCAGGCCTGTCGTTAGTTCAAGTAGTCCTGGTGTTCATTCCAGTAGCTACGCTCCCTGTCAGGCCTGTTCCTGGTGTTCATTCCAGTAGCTACGCTCCCTGTCAGGCCTGTCGTTAGTTCAAGTAGTCCTGGTGTTCATTCCAGTAGCTACGCTCCCTGTCAGGCCTGTTGTTTGTTCAAGTAGTCCTGGTGTTCATTCCAGTAGCTACGCTCCCTGTCAGGTCTGTTTGTTCAAGTAGTCCTGGTGTTCATTCCAGTAGCTACGCTCCCTGTCAGGTCTGTTTGTTCAAGTAGTCCTGGTGTTCATTCCAGTAGCTACGCTCCCTGTCAGGTCTGTTGTTTGTTCAAGTAGTCCTGGTGTTCATTCCAGTAGCTACGCTCCCTGTCAGGTCTGTTGTTTGTTCAAGTAGTCCTGGTGTTCATTCCAGTAGCTACGCTCCCTGTCAGGTCTGTTGTTTGTTCAAGTAGTCCTGGTGTTCATTCCAGTAGCTACGCTCCCTGTCAGGTCTGTTTGTTCAAGTAGTCCTGGTGTTCATTCCAGTAGCTACGCTCCCTGTCAGGCCTGTCGTTAGTTCAAGTAGTCCTGGTGTTCATTCCAGTAGCTACGCTCCCTGTCAGGCCTGTCGTTAGTTCAAGTAGTCCTGGTGTTCATTCCAGTAGCTACGCTCCCTGTCAGGCCTGTTGTTTGTTCAAGTAGTCCTGGTGTTCATTCCAGTAGCTACGCTCCCTGTCAGGCCTGTTGTTTGTTCAAGTAGTCCTGGTGTTCATTCCAGTAGCTACGCTCCCTGTCAGGTCTGTTTGTTCAAGTAGTCCTGGTGTTCATTCCAGTAGCTACGCTCCCTGTCAGGTCTGTTGTTTGTTCAAGTAGTCCTGGTGTTCATTCCAGTAGCTACGCTCCCTGTCAGGCCTGTTGTTTGTTCAAGTAGTCCTGGTGTCCATTCCAGGCAGGTCACTGGCAGTAACAGTTGCTCCATGTGTTACAGACAGTCATTGTTATCCAGAGAGGAAGAGGACAGACACAATAAGGTCACATGTTCAGGTGTTAGTGGGAGAATTGGCCTATCTAATGCTGTCAAGGTTGCTAGCTCTCTGTCCACTCAGTTATTGACTGTTCTGTTTCTTCTGTTTGTCCTGAACTGAACTAACCTCATTAGTGTTGACACAAAGACATCTGTTCTGGAACCAGAACCTCTACCATACAGAGAGGTGGTGAAGACATCTGTTCTGGAACCAGAACCTCTACCATACAGAGAGGTGGCGAAGACATCTGTTCTGGAACCAGAACCTCTACGATACAGAGAGGTGGCGAAGACATCTGTTCTGGAACCAGAACCTCTACGATACAGAGAGGTGGCGAAGACATCTGTTCTGGAACCAGAACCTCTACGATACAGAGAGGTGGCGAAGACATCTGTTCTGGAACCAGAACCTCTACGATACAGAGAGGTGGCGAAGACATCTGTTCTGGAACCAGAACCTCTACGATACAGAGAGGTGGCGAAGACATCTGTTCTGGAACCAGAACCTCTACGATACAGAGAGGTGGCGAAGACATCTGTTCTGGAACCAGAACCTCTACGATACAGAGAGGTGGCGAAGACATCTGTTCTGGAACCAGAACCTCTACGATACAGAGAGGTGGCGAAGACATCTGTTCTGGAACCAGAACCTCTACGATACAGAGAGGTGGCGAAGACATCTGTTCTGGAACCAGAACCTCTACGATACAGAGAGGTGGCGAAGACATCTGTTCTGGAACCAGAACCTCTACGATACAGAGAGGTGGCGAAGACATCTGTTCTGGAACCAGAACCTCTACGATACAGAGAGGTGGCGAAGACATCTGTTCTGGAACCAGAACCTCTACGATACAGAGAGGTGGCGAAGACATCTGTTCTGGAACCAGAACCTCTACGATACAGAGAGGTGGCGAAGACATCTGTTCTGGAACCAGAACCTCTACGATACAGAGAGGTGGCGAAGACATCTGTTCTGGAACCAGAACCTCTACGATACAGAGAGGTGGTGAAGACATCTGTTCTGGAACCAGAACCTCTACAATACAGAGAGGTGGCGAAACAAAGCCTCTTAGTGGAACACAACGCTGGGAGCAAAACACAGCTCTCCTCCCAAATGGCCCCCTATTCCCTCTCTAGTGCCCTACCTGTGACCAAAGCCCATCGGCTCTATATGAGAATAGGGGGCTATTTGAGACGTATTTGCAGTCAGAGATGATCATTGTCTTAGTTGGGACACTGGGGGTGGTGAGGGGTGTGATAAATGACTGTGGTACTCCCGGCCGTCTGCAGAGAGCTGGGTCTTGTTCATCTTGCCCCAAACGGACGGAAACAGGGAGGGACTGTCTTTTGCTACGGTGTGCTCTACTGAACCCGTGTGGTTTGTGTGTCGTTTGGGCTACAGACCAGTGGTATCCTGTAATCTGCAGCTGTCGTCCTTTCTACCCTCTCCCTGACCTGCCCCCCCACCTGTCCACATCATGTCCCTGTTAAACAACCAAGACACAGGACAAGTGTTAAAAAGGCAGCATTTAGAACAGCTATTGAGACAGACACACACACAGTATGTTGTCTCAGAGGTAACAATACATGGCTGATCATTTCACAGACATACTAGTTCAACATGATGTGACTGTGTGGAGATAAACATTTTGTAAAAGTATGGTATGGTGGAATAACTCTAGTTGACATGGTGGAATAACTCTAGTTGGTATGGTGGAATAACTCTAGTTGACACTAGTTGACATGGCGGAATAACTCTAGTTGACATGGTGGAATAACTCTAGTTGACATGGCGGAATAACTCTAGCTGACATGGCGGAATAACTCTAGTTGACATGGTGGAATAACTCTAGTTGACATGGCGGAATAACTCTAGTTGACATGGCGGAAAAACTCTAGTTGACATGGCGGAATAACTCTAGTTGACATGGTGGAATAACTCTAGCTGATATGGTGGAATAACTCTAGTTGATATGGTGGAATAACTCTAGCTGGTATGGTGGAATAACTAGTTGACATGGTGGAATAACTCTAGTTGATATGGTGGAATAACTCTAGCTGGTATGGTGGAATAACTCTAGTTGACATGGTGGAATAACTCTAGTTGACATGGTGGAATAACTCTAGTTGACATGGTGGAATAACTCTAGTTGACATGGTGGAATAACTCTAGTTGACATGGTGGAATAACTCTAGTTGGTATGGTGGAATAACTAGTTGGTATGGTGGAATAACTCTAGTTGACACTAGTTGACATGGCGGAATAACTCTAGTTGACATGGCGGAATAACTCTAGTTGACATGGCGGAATAACTCTAGCTGACATGGCGGAATAACTCTAGTTGACATGGTGGAATAACTCTAGTTGACATGGCGGAATAACTCTAGTTGACATGGCGGAATAACTCTAGTTGACATGGCGGAATAACTCTAGTTGACATGGCGGAATAACTCTAGTTGACATGGTGGAATAACTCTAGCTGATATGGTGGAATAACTAGTTGACATGGTGGAATAACTCTAGTTGATATGGTGGAATAACTCTAGTTGATATGGTGGAATAACTCTAGTTGATATGGTGGAATAACTCTAGTTGATATGGTGGAATAACTCTAGTTGATATGGTGGAATAACTCTAGCTGGTATGGTGGAATAACTAGTTGACATGGTGGAATAACTCTAGTTGATATGGTGGAATAACTCTAGCTGGTATGGTGGAATAACTCTAGTTGACATGGCGGAATAACTCTAGTTGACATGGCGGAATAACTCTAGTCTGACATGGCGGAATAACTCTAGTTGACATGGCGGAATAACTCTAGTTGACATGGCGGAATAACTCTAGTTGACATGGCGGAATAACTCTAGTTGACATGGCGGAATAACTCTAGTTGACATGGCGGAATAACTCTAGTTGACATGGTGGAATAACTCTAGTTGACATGGTGGAATAACTAGTTGACATGGTGGAATAACTCTAGCTGGTATGGTGGAATAACTCTAGTTGATATGGTGGAATAACTCTAGTTGACATGGTGGAATAACTCTAGCTGGTATGGTGGAATAACTCTAGTTGATATGGTGGAATAACTCTAGTTGACATGGTGGAATAACTCTAGCTGATATGGTGGAATAACTCTAGCTGGTATGGTGGAATAACTCTAGCTGGTATGGTGGAATAACTCTAGTTGACATGGTGGAATAACTCTAGCTGACATGGTGGAATAACTCTAGTTGACATAGTGGAATAACTCTAGCTGACATGGTGAAATAACTCTAGTTGGCATGGTGAAGGCATTTATAGCTCCACCACCTCTCAGTCCTGTTCTGTAGTACAGAGACCAGCTGACAACCACCTCTCAGTCCTGTTCTGTAGTACAGAGACCAGCTGACAACCACCTCTCAGTCCTGTTCTGTAGTACAGAGACCAGCTGAGAACATTCAGGCACCAGGAACAGGGTGACATGCTGAACATTTCAGAAGGGGTCTAGTTTATTACCTTGGTGTTTTAAAAAGACACACAATGTAAGTCTGTGCCTTTACATCAAGGACATGCTGGGACTGACTGTCCCCTTAACCCAGAGGTCTAGTAGCAGCTCTGTCCTGTCTGTGTTCCAGGGCAAGGGGACCTTAACCCAGAGGACTAGCACCAGCTCTGTCCTGTCTGTGTTCCAGGGCAAGGGGACCTTAACCCAGAGGACTAGCAGCAGCTCTGTCCTGTCTGTGTTCCAGGGCAAGGGGACCTTAACCCAGAGGACTAGCAGCAGCTCTGTCCTGTCTGTGTTCCAGGGCAAGGGGACCTTAACCCAGAGGACTAGCAGCAGCTCTGTCCTGTCTGTGTTCCAGGGCAAGGGGACCTTAACCCAGAGGACTAGCACCAGCTCTGTCCTGTCTGTGTTCCAGGGCAAGGGGACCTTAACCCAGAGGACTAGCAGCAGCTCTGTCCTGTCTGTGTTCCAGGGCAAGGGGACCTTAACCCAGAGGACTAGTAGCAGCTCTGTCCTGTCTGTGTTCCAGGGCAAGGGGACCTTAACCCAGAGGTCTAGTAGCAGCTCTGTCCTGTCTGTGTTCCAGGGCAAGGGGACCTTAACCCAGAGGACTAGCAGCAGCTCTGTCCTGTCTGTGTTCCAGGGCAAGGGGACCTTAACCCAGAGGACTAGAACCAGCTCTGTCCTGTCTGTGTTCCAGGGCAAGGGGACCTTAACCCAGAGGTCTAGCACCAGCTCTGTCCTGTCTGTGTTCCAGGGCAAGGGGACCTTAACCCAGAGGACTAGCACCAGCTCTGTCCTGTCTGTGTTCCAGGGCAAGGGGACCTTAACCCAGAGGACTAGCAGCAGCTCTGTCCTGTCTGTGTTCCAGGGCAAGGGGACCTTAACCCAGAGGACTAGTAGCAGCTCTGTCCTGTCTGTGTTCCAGGACAAGTGTCAGAGTTAGAGAGAGACAGACAGATGTACAACAAGCCGATGTGTTTCTTTAAAAGTCATTCCCTGTCACAGTGTGTATTGGTATCATAGCTACAGTACAGTTAGTAGGAGGTAGCAGGCTGTTTGTGTTACACCATCCTCTCTCTATCCAGGGATCTGCCATCTGGGCCGAATAACAAGCAAATCCACTAGGCTCTGTTGAAGGAAAGCCAGGCAGCAGAACGCTTGTTTTGCCCTCATAATACAACAACACCTCTAGGAGACCAGTCTGTTACCGTACTCTGATACGTTGTGATGAATTATCACACGGTAACCTCTAGACCAGTCTGTTACCGTACTCTGATACGTTGTGATGAATTATCACACGGTAACCTCTAGACCAGTCTGTTACCGTACTCTGATACGTTCTGATGAATTATCACACAGTAACCTCTAGACCAGTCTGTTACCGTACTCTGATACGTTCTGATGAATTATCACACGGTAACCTCTAGACCAGTCTGTTACCGTACTCTGATACGTTCTGATGAATTATCACACGGTAACCTCTAGACCAGTCTGTTACCGTACTCTGATACGTTCTGATGAATTATCACACAGTAACCTCTAGACCAGTCTGTTACCGTACTCTGATACGTTCTGATGAATTATCACACAGTAACCTCTAGACCAGTCTGTTACCGTACTCTGATACGTTCTGATGAATTATCACACAGTAACCTCTAGGAGACCAGTCTGTTACCGTACTCTGATACGTTCTGATGAATTATCACACGGTAACCTCTAGACCAGTCTGTTACCGTACTCTGATACGTTCTGATGAATTATCACACGGTAACCTCTAGAGACCAGTCTGTTACCGTACTCTGATACGTTCTGATGAATTATCACACGGTAACCTCTAGACCAGTCTGTTACCGTACTCTGATACGTTCTGATGAATTATCACACGGTAACCTCTAGACCAGTCTGTTACCGTACTCTGATACGTTCTGATGAATTATCACACGGTAACCTCTAGACCAGTCTGTTACCGTACTCTGATACGTTCTGATGAATTATCACACGGTAACCTCTAGACCAGTCTGTTACCGTACTCTGATACGTTCTGATGAATTATCACACGGTAACCTCTAGACCAGTCTGTTACCGTACTCTGATACGTTCTGATGAATTATCACACGGTAACCTCTAGACCAGTCTGTTACCGTACTCTGATACGTTCTGATGAATTATCACACGGTAACCTCTAGACCAGTCTGTTACCGTACTCTGATACGTTCTGATGAATTATCACACGGTAACCTCTAGACCAGTCTGTTACCGTACTCTGATACGTTCTGATGAATTATCACACAGTAACCTCTAGACCAGTCTGTTACCGTACTCTGATACGTTCTGATGAATTATCACACAGTAACCTCTAGGTGTGTCTGAAGTGGCACCCTATTCCCTTCATAGCGTACTATCAAGTATACACATAAAAGTAGTGCACTATGTAGGGAATAGAGTGACATATGGGATACCGCCCCAGGCGAATAGAGGAAGTTAGAAGTGAAATGACCACCGTGTATGGAATACCTACTGTATTGAGACACTCTATTCTACAGAGTAATAAACCAGTTCTATCAGCTGATTACAGTGTAATGTATGGAATACCTACTGTATTGAGACACTCTATTCTACAGAGTAATAAACCAGTTCTATCAGCTGATTACAGTGTAATGTATGGAATACCTACTGTATTGAGACTCTATTCTACAGAGTAATAAACCAGTTCTATCAGCTGATTACAGTGTAATGTATGGAATACCTAATGTATTGAGACTCTATTCTACAGAGTAATAAACCAGTTCTACCAGCTGATTACAGTGTAATGTATGGAATACCTACTGTATTGAGACACTATTCTACAGAGTAATAAACCAGTTCTACCAGCTGATTACAGTGTAATGTATGGAATACCTACTGTATTGAGACTCTATTCTACAGAGTAATAAACCAGTTCTATCAGCTGATTACAGTGTAATGTATGGAATACCTACTGTATTGAGACTCTATTCTACAGAGTAATAAACCAGTTCTATCAGCTGATTACAGTGTAATGTATGGAATACCTACTGTATTGAGACTCTATTCTACAGAGTAATAAACCAGTTCTATCAGCTGATTACAGTGTAATGTATGGAATACCTACTGTATTGAGACTCTATTCTACAGAGTAATAAACCAGTTCTATCAGCTGATTACAGTGTAATGTATGGAATACCTACTGTATTGAGACTCTATTCTACAGAGTAATAAACCAGTTCTATCAGCTGATTACAGTGTAATGTATGGAATACCTACTGTATTGAGACTCTATTCTACAGAGTAATAAACCAATTCTATCAGCTGATTACAGTGTAATGTATGGAATACCTACTGTATTGAGACACTCTATTCTACAGACAGGACAGTAATGGTTAGTCTAGTCTACAGACAGGACAGTAATGGTTAGTCTAGTCTACAGACAGGACAGTAATGGTTAGTCTACAGACAGGACAGTAATGGTTAGTCTGCAGACAGGACAGTAATAGTTAGTCTAGTCTACAGACAGGACAGTAATGGTTAGTCTAGTCTACAGACAGGACAGTAATGGTTAGTCTAGTCTACAGACAGGACAGTAATGGTTAGTCTAGTCTACAGACAGGACAGTAATGGTTAGTCTACAGACAGGACAGTAATGGTTAGTCTAGTCTACAGACAGGACAGTAATGGTTAGTCTAGCTACAGACAGGACAGTAATGGTTAGTCTAGTCTACAGACAGGACAGTAATGGTTAGTCTAGTCTACAGACAGGACAGTAATGGTTAGTCTAGTCTACAGACAGGACAGTAATGGTTAGTCTAGTCTACAGACAGGACAGTAATGGTTAGTCTAGTCTACAGACAGGACAGTAATGGTTAGTCTAGTCTACAGACAGGACAGTAATGGTTAGTCTAGTCTACAGACAGGACAGTAATGGTTAGTCTAGTCTACAGACAGGACAGTAATGGTTAGTCTAGTCTACAGACAGGACAGTAATAGTTAGTCTAGTCTACAGACAGGACAGTAATGGTTAGTCTAGTCTACAGACAGGACAGTAATGGTTAGTCTAGTCTACAGACAGGACAGTAATGGTTAGTCTAGTCTACAGACAGGACAGTAATGGTTAGTCTAGTCTACAGACAGGACAGTAATGGTTAGTCTAGTCTACAGACAGGACAGTAATGGTTAGTCTAGTCTACAGACAGGACAGTAATGGTTAGTCTAGTCTACAGACAGGACAGTAATGGTTAGTCTAGTCTACAGACAGGACAGTAATGGTTAGTCTAGTCTACAGACAGGACAGTAATGGTTAGTCTAGTCTACAGACAGGACAGTAATGGTTTCTGGAGGGAGAGAAGAAGGACTCTAACCAGGGTCTGAAAGGTCTAGTGTGTGTGTGTGTGTGTGTGTGTGTGTGTGTGTGTGTGTGTGTGTGTGTGTGTGTGTGTGTGTGTGTGTGTGTGTGTGTGTGTGTGTGTGTGGAAGCAGTAGGACAGGGGGAATAGACAAACCCCTGCCTGAACGAAGCAACAGGATGTTGCAGAGAAAACAAGATGTCTGCCGAGCGAGGAGGTAATCACCTTATCTACTTAGGAAGGGTCTGCTGGGGAGGAAGCTCAGGAACACAGGAAGTACACTAATAACGTTCATGGTAAACATTTATAGGAAAGAAGGAGCTAGATACACAAGAGTATTGAAGTTATTATGAAAAAACATTTCCCAAAAACAACCTAAAACTTCTCTACGCATACTGAAGGAAGGGGCATATTGTACGTGTCATTCTCTATGGATTTTACTAGGAAGAATCTAGTGACTAGTCTGACCTGGTAGTGAGTTTCTAGTGACTAGTCTGACCTGGTAGTGAGTTTCTAGTGACTAGTCTGACCTGGTAGTGAGTTTCTAGTGACTAGTCTGACCTGGTAGGGAGTTTCTAGTGACTAGTCTGACCTGGTAGTGAGTTTCTAGTGACTAGTCTGACCTGGTAGGGAGTTTCTAGTGACTAGTCTGACCTGGTAGGGAGTTTCTAGTGACTAGTCTGACCTGGTAGGGAGTTTCTAGTGACTAGTCTGACCTGGTAGGGAGTTTCTAGTGACTAGTCTGACCTGGTAGTGAGTTTCTAGTGACTAGTCTGACCTGGTAGGGAGTTTCTAGTGACTAGTCTGACCTGGTAGGGAGTTTCTAGTGACTAGTCTGACCTGGTAGGGAGTTTCTAGTGACTAGTCTGACCTGGTAGGGAGTTTCTAGTGACTAGTCTGACCCGGTAGGGAGTTTCTAGTGACTAGTCTGACCCGGTAGGGAGTTTCTAGTGACTAGTCTGACCCGGTAGGGAGTTTCTAGTGACTAGTCTGACCCGGTAGGGAGTTTCTAGTGACTAGTCTGACCCGGTAGGGAGTTTCTAGTGACTAGTCTGACCCGGTAGGGAGTTTCTAGTGACTAGTCTGACCCGGTAGTGAGTTTCTAGTGACTAGTCTGACCCGGTAGTGAGTTTCTAGTGACTAGTCTGACCTGGTAGGGAGTTTCTAGTGACTAGTCTGACCTGGTAGGGAGTTTCTAGTGACTAGTCTGACCTGGTAGTGAGCTTCTAGTGACTAGTCTGACCTGGTAGTGAGCTGAGCGCGTTGTCTATTATCTCCCACTTGGCTGCTTACAGAATCACGTAGCGCTCGGCCGGGGGAGAGACGGAGGCCCTCTTCCTTATGGAACGTAGAAAATGTCTTTATTCAAACACATAATGCAGTATGTCATTGACACAATGCCGAGAGACAGAGAGACAGAGAAAGATAGAGGAGAGGGAGGGGGGTGGAGAGGAGAGGGAGATAAAGAGAGGAGAGAGAGAGAGAGAGCGGGAGAAAGAGAGAGGAGAGAGCGAGAAGGAGAGAGAGGGAGGGAGGGAGAGAAAGAGAGGGAGGGAGGGAGAGAAAGAGAGAGAGGGAGGGAGAGAAAGAGAGAGAGGGAGGGAGAGAAAGAGAGAGAGGGAGGGAGAGAAAGAGAGAGAGGGAGGGAGAGAAAGAGAGAGAGGGAGGGAGAGAAAGAGAGAGAGGGAGGGAGAGAAAGAGAGAGAGGGAGGGGAGAAAGAGGGGAGAGAGAGGAGAGGGAGAAAGAGAGAGAAAGAGAGAGAGGAGAGTGAGGGAGAGAGAGAGCGGGAGAGAGGAGAGGGAGGGAGAGAAAGAGAGAGACAGACCAGTTGGATGAGGCAGGGTTGTATTATGGTCTATGAGGTCATCAGATATACATCAGCCCCGAGTGGGGCTGGGCTGGTCAGTAATGTTATGCAGAGTAAGGGAGGGTATAGGGCTGGGCTGGTCAGTAATGTTATGCAGAGTAAGGGAGGGTAAAGGGCCTGGCTGGGCTGGTCAGTAATGTTATGCAGAGTAAGGGAGGGTATAGGGCTGGGCTGGTCAGTAATGTTATGCAGAGTAAGGGAGGGTATAGGGCTGGGCTGGTCAGTAATGTTATGCAGAGTAAGGGAGGGTATAGGGCTGGGCTGGTCAGTAATGTTATGCAGAGTAAGGGAGGGTATAGGGCTGGACTGGTCAGTAATGTTATGCAGAGTAAGGGAGGGTATAGGGCTGGGCTGGTCAGTAATGTTATGCAGAGTAAGGGAGGGTATAGGACTGGGCTGGTCAGTAATGTTATGCAGAGTAAGGGAGGGTATAGGGCTGGGCTGGTCAGTAATGTTATGCAGAGTAAGGGAGGGTAAAGGGCCTGGCTGGGTTGGTCAGTAATGTTATGCAGAGTAAGGGAGGGTATAAGGCTGGGCTGGTCAGTAATGTTATGCAGAGTAAGGGAGGGTATAGGACTGGGCTGGTCAGTAATGTTATGCAGAGTAAGGGAGGGTAAAGGGCCTGGCTGGGCTGGTCAGTAATGTTATGCAGAGTAAGGGAGGGTATAGGGCTGGGCTGGTCAGTAATGTTATGCAGAGTAAGGGAGGGTATAAGGCTGGGCTGGTCAGTAATGTTATGCAGAGTAAGGGAGGGTATAGGGCTGGGCTGGTCAGTAATGTTATGCAGAGTAAGGGAGGGTATAGGACTGGGCTGGTCAGTAATGTTATGCAGAGTAAGGGAGGGTAAAGGGCCTGGCTGGGCTGGTCAGTAATGTTATGCAGAGTAAGAGAGGGTATAGGGCTGGGCTGGTCAGTAATGTTATGCAGAGTAAGGGAGGGTATAGGACTGGGCTGGTCAGTAATGTTATGCAGAGTAAGGGAGGGTAAAGGGCCTGGCTGGGCTGGTCAGTAATGTTATGCAGAGTAAGGGAGGGTATAGGGCTGGGCTGGTCAGTAATGTTATGCAGAGTAAGGGAGGGTATAGGGCTG